>NC_046156.1:142550309-142890309 GCF_011064425.1 Rattus rattus | reverse complement strand
CCATCTTCTTTCCCTTGTGACTGATGAAGATAACGCCCAAATCACACACTAAAATTAAGCAGACACAAAATCTATATAATTCAGTGACCGTTCATGCAGTTAGAATGGGCATTTGGAACGGAAACTGTGAGACTTCACACTATATTTTACACTTTAAGAATCAAATACCTTCTGTGCTCTTATCTAGTACTCAAACAAGAACTGCAGGACAGAATTAGACCTAGATCAATGATTAGCTTTATAATCTCTGATGTAATTGTGTCGATTTCTTATAGTCAGCCCTGGTTACTTTTGGTGGGTGTTGTTTTTATTTATTTCCAAGTTTTTAAATAGTAAAGTTTATGAAGTTAAAAGTAAAATAATTCAAACAAAGAAAGAAACCCAAGATAACGAAGTCACTCCCTTCGATTCGCAGCTCGGTGCAGTCTCGGGTTGGCTGGATTCAGGAGATGGATGCTGTGACTCACTGATCTACTCTCTGTCTTTAGACCACCTTTGTTCCTCGATTGTATTGGTTGAAGATTTTATTCCCTCCATTTGGAAGACAGAGGAGTCCAGTTGAGCCAAGGCCACTCTCATCCCTGTACTGACCACATCCGGAACTCGTTTCCCTCTCTACCTTTGGCCTGCGGGGTCCTCTAGAGCGGGAGCACGAGTTTCCTTTCCTGTTTTTCCATGTCATCTAGCACGGGGAAGGCTATCAACAAACACTTGGGAAATGTGAACAAGTGGGGGCAGGGGGACAATGGAGGAGACACACTGACAAGGAACAGTGAAAACCACCATAGCCATACTGTGCAGACCACGTCCTCACAGCTCTCTTGGTGCTTACTACACAAACAGGGCTTCGATACATGCTATCCTTACAAGTTGTGTGTGTGTGTGTGTGTGTGTGTGTGTGTGTGTGTCTGTGTGTGTATGTGTGTGTGTGTGTGTGTGTGTGTGTGTGTGTATGTGTGTGTGTGTGTGTGTGTGTGTGTGTGTGTGTGTGTGTGTGTGTGTGTGTGTGTGTGTGTGTGTGTGTGTGTCTCTGTGTCTGTGTCTGTGTGTCTGTGTGTGTATGGCTGGGTTTTGTGTATCTGGCCTTGAACTCCTGATCTTCCTGCTTCCACCTCCCACAAGCTGGGATTCAGGAGTACCCAGCTAAATTGGTGCCTTTGAAGTCTCATCTTTTTGTTACTGGACACAGAAAGCCCTCTCAGTCCCTCAAAGGGACGACTTACCCATCAGATTATAAAGTTTATTCCTCCATTTAAAGTTTTATTCATAAGATGGATGTTTTCTGAGTTGGCAAATTTCCAGACCAGAGGGACGAGGCAGCCGAGAAGGACTAGTGTGGGTTCCTAGTTCTCTTCCATCCCCTAATTGGATCAAGATGGAGACTGTCTAGGTCTGGGGTCTCTGCTACTCTTTGGCGGTGGTGACCAAGTGAGTTTGGTTGGGCACAGCACCATTATGTGGAGTGGAGATAAGGGGCATCCCACAGTTACTTATGGCACAGCTGTGGGGAGCTGCCGAATCTCCAGGGGGCTACTATGGGAGGTGAAGCGTCCAACAGCGAGGACCAGGTAGGGCTGAGGGTTTCAGGGCTAGAGACTCCATAGCAGATGGCTGATACTCAGCACTGGCAACACCAGTGACAGCCCAGGGGAGGCCCAGGGCACAGGAAAGGCTAGGCCCTGGCTGGGCTGAGCAACATCAGCCGAGAGGACGGCTGTGCATATCAACAACAGACACCACCAGCCCAGTGCTCAGGAAGCACTCAAGCCAGCTCATCCCTGGTGGGCCTCAAACAGACGCCTTGCAGCTGGTCCAGAGAACAGCAGGGCAGTCTGCGGCCCAGGCACCCAGCTGCCCGAGGTCACTGGGATGCCCTGTCCACCCAGCCACGCTTCTGGAGAAGGCGCAGAGGAAAGAGAAGCATGGAGGGAGGAGCCGGGTCACCTCCACAGACGGCTATAGTGGGTGGCACTGGATCCAAGGGCAGAGAATTGGTTTTGTTTTCCCACTTCCTAGCTGACGGGCCAAATCAAGCAGGTGCGAAGGGAGCCGAGGAGCAGCGCAAGAGCGTCGATCCGCTCCGCGCTAGTGAGAGTGAGGCCAGCGCTCAGTTCCTGTAGTTTTCTTGTCTTTATGCTGGAGATGGGAGCCAGGCCCACCTCTTTCTTCATTCTAGGACAGTGGCCTGTAGAAGTCCTCCAGTTTTTTACCCTTCACTCAGAAGGACGAGAGGAATTCAGTAGTATTTTTTTTTCAAACCTTTCCACTATGATCATCTAGAAGCGGAGAAGAGAGAGCTTGCATTTGCTAGGCTTTTGGCTTACAGTATCTGCTGCACGCAGGGTATTCCTATCAGGTCCTCTGTGTGTGTGTGTGTGTGTGTGTGTGTGTGTGTGTGTGTGTGTGTGTGTGTGTGTGTGTGTGACAATACTGACAATTCTATGCCACACTGTATCTGTGCTTGTTTCTCTTCACAGAAAAACAGTGCTAACTCCAACAAGCTCAGGGATCAGCAGTGTTTGACCCACGGCTTCGGCTCCCTGTAACCCCAGAAGGCTGCCATGGACACTCGCAAGCAGCCCAGATGGGAGCATTGTGAGAATTCACTTAGGCCTATATCCCTTCAGTGTAGAAGTTCAAGTCCTAAGCCTGGTGACCAGAGAGAAACCCTCCTCCCCAGGAACGTCCATCTTGAACTGGCTCCACAGGCCATGGTGAAGAGGGTGGGAACTGGCCACTCTAGGGCAGGGCACGATTTCTTCCCACTTGCTTTCCCTTTTCACTCCTATCCAATGGCCAGAGGACTTACCCCTCATGCCTCTGACTGTTTCTGGTTCCTCAAAACTCTGAGATGGATGAATTGGAACAGAGAGGTCAGGTTAGCAACTCAGCCACAGGAAATGGCTTGCCACATTTGCCTTTTCCAGTGTGCGTGCTCTCTCTCCCTGTCTCTCTCTGTCTCTCTCTCTCTCTGTCTCTATCTGTCTGTGTCTGTCTCTGTCTCTGTGTCTGTCCCTGCTCCCCCTCAGCACTTTATCTGAGGTACCTGGGGCCACCTCGGTATTTTATGTGTGTTTGACGATCTGAACTCAGTTTCTTAAACTTACATACAAGCACCACTGAGCCATCCTTCCAGGCTTCTTGTCTTGTTTTAAAATTTCTAGCCATTTTCAAGACTTTTGGGTAGTGCCAATGCCCTAATTAGAGATATTAGAGAGTAAATGTGTGTGCTTTCACACATGTGTCCAGACAAACGGGAGCGTCACAGCAGACCCACCCACAGCCCTCGTGATGAATTCACATCCTGGCTGGGGGGCCACCATCAACATCTGACCAGAGGAAACAATTCCAATTCATCCCAGGCCTTCTGTGGTTGACGTTTACAAGGAGCAGTGCCAACTCCCACTCTCTTGGCGGACAAACTGTACTGACTTCAGGCCTGTTGGGAGGGTGAAGCCAGTTTCTTACTTTTGAAAGAGGTTTGATCGAAGATGTTTGTATTATTTCAATACTGTTTTTCCTATGGAGCGGAGTTAGAGGGGGTGGGGGTGGGAAGTTCTTTCCTTGTTCCTGATATTTTCCAGAGATCAAAATTAAAACACAGTGTGCCAAGAGTAATCAGCAAGCTCCCAGAAGAATTGCGTGTACTCTTGCTTTCTATAAAAACCCACACGGCACTTCTTTAACCTTTAATTATGTGCAGTGGCACACACGAGAGAGTTGGGGGGTGGGGTCTGAACAGAGATGTGTTCCCAGTGCCTTCTGCACGTTGAGCAGGTATTATTCCCAAGACTCCTCAACACCGGTGCTTCTCATGGGCTCGTTTATGCTGGTCCTGGGGGCTAAAAGAAGTAAATTCCTGTCTTGAGAAGTGGGGCTGAGGAGGCTCACTGAGGAAAACCGCTGGCCACCAAGCCTGAGGACCCGAGTTCAATCCCTGAGTCCTACAGTCCTACATTAAAGGAGAGAACTGACTCCTAAAAGTTCTCTCTCTCTCTCTCTCTCTCTCTCTCTCTCTCTCTCTCTCTCTCTCTCTCACACACACACACACACAACTAAATAAGGACGTGTCCATGTGATGGTCATAGCATGGGCACAGACTTTGAGGATTCTGAGTGTCCATGTCTCTGCTCACACAGTCCTGAAGCAGTAAGGATTCACTGCGGTGTGAGCCACTGAAATGCTGGCACTGGGCTGATCCAGAAGCCGGTGGCCTCCCTTTGGGGAGCTTCCAGTCTAGTCAGATGGAGGAAGAACAGACTGGTCGGTGAGGGCATGTCCACCAGTTTTCTTTCGTATCAAGGAACAGAGCAGAATGGTGCTCACCCGTGTCACAGAAGCACAGCAGGGATCAGTCCTTCTGGGAAATGGGACTGTGTGTCTGAATGACACAGGATCCCAGAGACCCTTCACATCACAGAAGCAGTGCAGGGCAACTACACACAGCTCTTCACTTGTACCTCGGCTTCATGGTCTCCATGGTCTCCTGTCATCCTCTCTGTCCATTCCAGCATCTTCCTCTGTGCCCTAGGGCTGCACTCATCGACTGTGGCTGCTTATTCATGTCCGCTGGCTGCCCTGTGGGAGCTGGAATAGCCTTCCGTACAGCGTCTGTGAGCCTCTGATTCTCCCGTGGTGAGTGCATCGTTTATGTGCTTTTGACTTATTACTGTATTGAATTAGAATGGTCAACTTTCCAAAGTCAAAACAGCCCTGCATTCCTTTAAAGAACAGCCCTACTCCCTCACACTGCATCACCCTTTCCCTGTTTTGCTGGGTTCAATTTGCTGTGCTTTGTTGTGGATTTTTGTGCCTGTGTTCTAGAGAACATTGCCTTGTAAGTTTTTGAGCGTAACAACCCTACCATGGTGTCTGAAATGGGACAGCATTAAATCCACTTTTATATTATGAAAGACTAGGCATTCTTTCTTGTGTATGTGGGAGACTTTAGTAACAAAAGTCCCTGGGCCTGGGCCTTGTTACGATGTAAAAATATTCATTGAGTCCCTTTAGTTGGCCCAGAGGTTCTCTGATAATGCTTTCTTCCTTAGTGGGCTATGGTGGTTTGTATCCTTCAAGGACGTTTTCCATTTCATCTAAGTTGTTCAGTGAAAATTGGTCATAAGGCAAGAGCTCATGCAGCCTGGACTTACCATGTATCCAAGTCTGGCCTCAAGCTCTCGACCCTCCTGTCTCTACGCTTGTGTGCTGGGATTAGAGGTATATCCTGTCACGATTTCTCAGCATAATGCTTTGTTAATATTATTTATTTTGTTCGTTTTGTCTCATAGTTTGTGACTTCATTTCCAGGAGATCTGACACCTTCTTCTGGTTTCCATGGGCATGCACATCTGTGACATACATTCACACAAAGCACACATGCATACACATAAATAAAAACAGATCAAAATAAAAATAGCTTGAATGTTCTGAAGGGATTATCTATCCATCCAGCATATCTGTACTCAAATTTTAAAAAATTATATATTTAAATTATCTTACAAAGTGGTAGGTTTCCTTTAGGGTTTTCAAGTATTTGTGTGCTTGGATACCCTACCCCTCACCCCATCTTCTTCTCTTCCACCGGCTCTGTTCCCCTTCAACCTTTTTGGTTTTTTGTGGCATTCATTCATTCATTCATTCATTCATTCATTCATTCATTCATGGCTGTTGTTGGAGATAGGGACTCTTGATGTAGCCTGGTTGTCTTAGAACTCTCTATGTAGACCAGGCTGGCTTCGAATTCACAGAGATCTGTGTGCCTGTTCCCCAAGTGCTGGGACTAAAGGAGTATACCACCATACCCAGCCCTGCTTTCAACCTTTAATGATCAGTATTCCTATACAATTTGTGCTCCCTGTCCCCTCCGGTTCCTGTGGGTCTTTTCTAGCTACCCGACCTTCAGAGACACTGTCAACTGAACCCAAACCTAAACCCATAAATCTAAAACTTCAAGTCAGATCCACGTTCTTCCTCACAGCTGTAGGATCATCTCCGACACCAGTGATACCTGCCGGCTCCCTTGTTTTTGTAGTTTACTCTTGTTAAAGGTGTTTCTGGTTTTATCGATCACTTTTAAAACAGGCTTTGAACTTGTGGACGTTCCCTAGTGTTTCGTATTTTCAGTCCCTTGGTTTGCTCTTGTTTATGTCATTTCTGCTGTCTGCTTGATCATTTGGGTTTGTGAGCGCTTCTCTTTCAAATTCCTCAAAGTGGGGCTCTTAGTACTGACCTAAGAATGACCCTTCCCCCTTCCCCCTTCATCCTCTCCTTTTCTGCTTCTGTCTTTCTTACCAGGATTTCACTATGCGGCTCTGGAAGGCCTGAAACCCTAGAACTTGTCCCAGCATCCAGCATCCTCAGGGTGCTGGGATGAAGGTGTGCACTGCACACCTGGCTTCTCCTTTTCTGATGCTTTGAAGGCTGGAACTTTCCCTCTAGGCGCTGCCTTAGTGCAGCCCACAGAATTTGGGGTTTTTCATTTACTTCTTTCCAGGGACTATGTTACTTAAATTCTAAGTATCTAGTTTTTTTTTTTAAGATATATTTTTTGTTACTGATTTTATTGTCATAAAATCTTATTTTCAAATTTATTTCCTTTCCTTTATTTATTTAATGAAATAGTTTCCTCAGGTTTATGTCTTTTTATTTTATACGCATTGGTAGTTTGCCTGAATGTGTCTGTGTGAGAACATCTGATGCCTGGAACTGGGGTCACAGACAGCTGTGAGCCCCTGTGTGGCTGCTGGAAACAACCTGGGAGGAACTTCTGGTGAAGCAGCCAACCCTCCCAGCTGCCTCTCTGTGCACACACGCATGCACGTCTTCACGTTGTCATGTACCCGTGAGTGCTGGTGCTACTGAGGCATCAGAAACCCCTGGGATGCGTGTGCCGGGCCCTGGAAACCAAGCTTGGCTTCTCTGAAAGAGCAGTACTCGCTTTTAAATGCTGAGCCGTCTCTCCAGCCCCTCCTTTTAAACTGGTACAGAATACCCGTAAGTATTTTATTAATGTATTCTGTGACATTCTCTCTCTCTTTAAAGAGCTCACTTCCTTCTCCTCAGTTTCTGTCTGCACTGGTTTGCTCAGCATTGGCGCTGATGGGATGGGGACTCAACCACAGTCCTCTTCTCAGAGCTCAGACACCCCCCCCACCCCCCCCACACACCCAGCAATCCTTGGGTCTCAGTTCAAAATGCTCAGCGGAGTCTCTGGTTGCATTAGTTGGGCCTGATCCAATCTGCTGTGACCACACTGAATTAACAAGGGCCTTGCAGTAAAGCTGTGTATCAAAGCTATTCGGAAAACACACACCTGTGCCTAGCTAGTGCCCCAAATTCTCACACACTTATTCAACAGACACTTCCGCCGGATTTCATGATTTTAAAAAGCTTAGCATGAAATCAGGCCCCGGGCCTTCAAAGAGCAAGGTTCTTCTCACAGTTCCCCTGGAGGTAAAGTTTTATTTCTCAACTTGGAACTCGAGGAAGTAAGACGGCAGGGACCATTGTCAGTCAGTGGACAGACAAAGTTTCCTGAAGTACCATTTAACCAGAAATTTTAGACTACAGCAAACAGGACTCTGTATGATGCTGCAAGGCACAACCTTTAAACACAGGGAACAGCACCGAAATTCCATGGTGCTGTGTGGGTCCTTCTGATAAAGCCTCGACTGCTCTCTGGAAACTCATGAAGGACATCAACAATGTAGAGCGTTGTTCTCAGCCTTCCTAATGCAGTGCGACCCTTTAATACAGTTCCTCAGGCTGTGGTGACCCCCAACCATACAGTTATGTTCATTGCTACTTCATAACTGTGATTTTGGTACAGTTATGTATCCAACGTAGTGTAAACATTTTTGGAGATAGAGGTTTGCCAAAGGGCTCACAACCCCCAAGCTGAGAATCTCTGGTCTAGAGACTCGTGTTCTTTATTTGTGTGACTATTTCTCATTGAGAGCTGAGGCAGATGCACCAAGGACTTCTAGATCCAGACGCATAGAGACAACGATACCAACATGGCTATAGCATCCCTGTGACACTCTATGTCACGGGCATCTCCTGAATGTAGATGGCTCAGCTGGTGATGCTCCTGCCACACAGGGTGAAAGACCTGAGTTTAGATTCCTAGCACCCAGGTCAAGCTTGGGCACAGTGCATTTGGGCTTCCAGTGCCGGGGAAGGTGGAGCAGACAGATCTCTAGAAGTCATTAGCCAGCCCGCCAGTCGGTCGAGCTAGCCTAGCCAACTGGTAAGACTCAGGTTCAGTAAGAGACCCTGTCTCAAAGGAAAGGTGGTAAATGCCTAAGGAAGACGCCCAGAGCGGACCTCTGGTGGGCCTGCGTGTGTGCACACAGTGACACACCCATATGAAAACATATACACCATGGATTCATACACACATATGCTACTTCCAGAGAGAGAGGGAGAGGATCTTGCTAAAGGAGTGATTTCATGGGCCGAGGAGATGGCTCAGTAGTTAAGAACACAGGCTGCTTATGCAGAGTTGAGTTTCTACAACCCAGTTTGAATGGCTCACAACTGCTTCAGGGGACCTAACTGTGTCTTCTGGTCTCCTTGGGCATCTGCATACGTATGCACAGACACACACACACGTTTTTATTATTCCTGAGACATAGTCTCTTTGTATAGTCCTGGCTACTCTGAAACTTACTATGACCAGTATGATTTGTGAGATCAAGCTGGCTTTGAGTTTGCAGACTCTAGACTCAACCTGCCTCTGCCTCACTAGTACCAGAAATAAAGGTGTATACCATTAGATCCAGCAAAAATAATTTTTTTAAATGAAAAAAAAAAGTGTGGGGGGTGGTATTTAGGACTAGGGTTGTAGCTTAGGATAAGAGGCCAAGCCCCAGAGTCTGGTACCAGCACTAGACAGAAAAACGAGAAGAAATGTTAACTAGGCCCAGTGGGACACACCTGTTGTACCGGCACCTGGGAAGCTGGTATTATTAGATTAGGGAGGAGAATTATTAGTTTGAAATCAGCCTGGGTTAGCTAGTGAGATCAAGGCTATGAAGCGAGACCCTTTCAGTCCCCTTTTCCAACTGCACCTCCCCCACATCCCTAAAAGAGAACCAATGGAGTCAGTTTGCCATGGGAAAAAGGCTTGACAGACAAGGGAGTAGTGTGGCAGACAAGAAGGGGCGTAAGCACAGACATCTCTAGGCCCCAGGCCCATGCCTGTTCCTTCCTCCTGCTCAAACCTGTGGCTGAGCAAACACTAGTCCTGGCAACAGAGTGCCAGGAACAATTGGAAAGGAGATAGGAATTTCCTATTAGCTTCCATTTTCTTAGGAGAAAGACTATAGATTATTCTGTGTGTAAGAGGAAGGTCACCCAGCGAGGGCACTTGTGAGTGGTGCCTGTGCAGTGCACTGTGGTCACGTTCGTTCTTTTCTCTCCAGACCAGAAGATGTCTGAAGTCCAGCCTCTGTGCTATTGAAGAGACACACTCTGGAACCCGGAGCACCATGGTGGTTGACGGCAAACACCTGCTTGGCCTCTGGATCTAGTGAGATATGCAGATTGCTGGGGTGACTTCACCTGCCTTCCTCACAGAGAAGTTGTAAGGAGAAGGGGACATAGCAGAAGATGCCACTCCGGCTAGCACTCCGCCACTGGCTTGCCTTTGACTGCCCTCGCCTGCACAGAAAGGGACCAACCGGGCACACGGGGCTGCTCTTCTCAGGCTCTACCCTCTATGACCCTCTCAGGAAAGACGCTGTGTAAACAAGTATTTCTGGAAAGGAGCCTGAGAGGGTGGGGCAAAGACCAGGAATAGGCAGATGCCCACTGTCAACTTTAAGGCCAACCCCCTGGCTGTCGACTGAGATGACTATGAAAAGGATCGTTAAACGCATGCTGGGTGGACTGTCATCTTGTTTCCTTTTCCCTTAACGACTCCTGATGCAGGAGAATAGCCAAGTGTGTAGGAACCTGGCAAGTGCAACCTTCTACCGAACTCCACAGGACTCCTCAGGATCTGAGTCCTCAGTTGTTACAATTCTTAAAACTAAGCAGTGCAGGCTCACATTGCCATGGTGACGGGGGTGGGGGGGTGGGAGTGTGTGGGGGCATCCACCAAACCCGTATGTCTAACCTCATTAACCTCCAGAGATGAAAAGGTGAGAGCAGACTTCAGAGCAAACAGCTTCTGAGTGACAGGACAGCCAGGTAACAAAGCAGGCTAGGGCTCCGGACAGAGCAGACCTCAGTCATTCACACACAGGAGAAACCCAATCCCTGGTCCTGTGGCTTTGTTTTGAGACAGTGTTTCACTATGCAACTCAGGCAGGTCTCCAACTTGTGATCCTCCTGCCTCAGACTCCAAGTGTGGGGTTACATATACCATCACACCCGTCTTCTCAAGTGTTTTTTGAATCCAGCGATGGCCTGTATTTATACTTCTTAGAATCATGTAAACTGGACATGTGACACAGAATTATAAAACGGTGTAAAAGATTAAGGTTCTGTTCAGAGTCTCAAGTGTGGGTCCTGTCAGGTGAGAGCTAAGCCTGGAGTTAAGCTAAGGGGTCCACATTCTGCTGAGAGCTAGGGCCCTTGCTTGTCTGTTTATGACAGAGCAGGTCAGTCTCCTTGCCATGGGGATGGAGGACTCCCGGGCAAAGTGTATGTACGTTTTCAGGCTCTGTAGGAGGAGGAGGTATGCCTGGAGGGTCAGGAGAGGGCTGGGGCAGCTTTCTGATCTTATAGGCTCGGGGCCTGAAATCCTCCAGGGGTCCTGGGTGTCCCTTCCAGGAGAAACTGCAGTTGAGGCCAGACATGGAGGTGATTAACTGTTAGTTTTCCCCCAACTTGCTGACCACTTTGTGGGGAGCCCTGGAAAATTCAATGACTGCTTTTCCTTTTCCTTTGGGCCTTGTTGCCTCTAACCTTCAGAGTAAAATGACATTCTCTTTCTCACTGACCCTGCAGCCCGAACACTCTCCTCCCCTCTTACCTGGCATGGCCTTCCGCCATTGAGGTTATCAGTTTGCTTGCAGAGTGCGCTCTATAAAGTCAAACTGTGGGTGGTTAGACGGGGCCACTTTCTGTACTCCTCTGTTCACAGTGCTCAGGCATGGGCTGTGACCCAGCCTGGATTGAGACTTGGGAGGACAGTTTGATGTCACAAATATTTCGTTGCTCACTACCCACATCAGCGCAGCACTAAAATAATTGGTTTTATTCTACCTTCTAACACATGGTTTCTCTGACTCGAAGCCTCCTCACTCTTGACTACAGCCCTGTCCTTGATGTGCTCCGCTCAGAACAGCGGCTCCCCTGCCCTCCCTCCCCCACCTTTCTCCTCACACTAACTACTTATTCAGAATCCTGGGGCAGGGGGGGAGTAAATGGTAAAGACTCACCTCTCCCCTCACATTCACCTCTTTAATCTTAACCCTTTAGGTGACAACAGATACATTAGTCAATATCTTCTTTAATGGAGAAAAATAGAGAGTAATTTAACTTTTGCAGTACAGAAGTCACCTTAGTGAGCAAAGGTTTTGCACTTTGTCATGCTCTAATAAGGCCCTGGGGTCTGGGGGGATTTGGAGAGTCTGCGGTTCTGAAATTATTTTGTAAACTTCTAAATAGATTCTCTGTCTCCCTACTTTGTACCAAATTATTACCTACTGGTTAGTGATAGAGCTCTATACAGAAATTTCTCTATTCTCATTTTCAATGTTTATTTGAGCATAGAAGGTCAATAAACATGCACGTGACACACACACACACACACACACACACACACACACACACACACACACACACGCATGCACACACATGCACAGCTATGGGAATCTCACCAAAGGAAGGATCTGCTCCCTGCTCCATTCCAGGGTAAAGACAGCATGAGGTCTCTATTGTGTTCTTTATGGCCGTGTTTGTCAGTGTTTTTGAGTCATTTTACAAATTTTACCAACCAGTCTAACGTTGATGAGACATTATCCTCAAGTTCCTAGGCATCATCTTTCTTTCTAGAAGAGTCCTCAGTTCCATTCTTTGTTGTCACTCAATACAAGGATAGGAAATGGCTTCAAACAGAAGATCCTTTTGTGAAAGATCTTCATTATTCCAACTTCACTTACAAACTATTTTACAGACGTGCAAACGTGTAACCATGATTCTCTCAAACTAGTCACCTTCTAAAAGCCACAGGTGCAAAATCAGACCGTAGCCACAGCACTAAGGCAGCCTCAGCCTTGCCCATTGTCCTCCTTGGCAGAGCCGGTGGAAAGCCAAGGAAATGAAAGGGCCTTTGGCAGCGAGTAGACCGGGCAGTCCCATTGCACAATGCCCCGAACTGAAGTCCTTTGCTACCAAACAGAGGTATATTTTCTTTTATATTGTTGACTTTCACTCTAAAGCTCACTAAAGAAACCTGTGCAATGTTTTCTGGATCAATTTATCGGGCCTTCAACGCAAACATGCTCAAGACTCGGGTCTGTAACCCTCCTGGTAACTTTGTTTCTTTCCACGCCTTCACGCCGGAGACTCTAAAGTGGTCGTGGAAGGATGAGAACACACTCTCATCTCTTCTCCCACTCTCCTTTTACACAGCGCTGCTCAAAGCCCGGTCCTCTGACTCTCTACCTCACGATGTCCCAAAGTGGTTGTTCGAAGTCTAGATTTCTGGTCTGCATCCCATCAAGTGGGATTTCTGGAGGACAGACTTTAAAACTTCCATTTAAAATCTTTGTTTTGCGGGCATCGGGGTCGTTCATCTGGTCACCGAGCCTGGTGACCTGAGGTGGACGCCCAGAACTCATGCTAACCAGGTGTCCTCTGATCTCCACATGTACACTGTGGCACTTAAGACACACATACCCTCTAAATAGATAAAATGTAATAGAAACCATCATGTAGGTTTGTGTTTATATACCAATATTGTATTCTTCTGTGAATATTAGTACATACGACCCAACACAAATACAAACAGAAGATGCTAATTCTACTTAGACAACTTTTAAGGCTTCTCATTTGGATAGCAGCCTTCAAAATGTTCCTGTTTTAGAGTCCTCTCGGGACCAGGAAGGTAGACATTGTCACCAACAGTTTCCAGATAGACTTGCGTCTTCAGGGCAGCTGCATGGAGGTTGGTCGGAGGGTCTCCTAACTCCACCTCACTGGGCACTTGGGACTCAGTGCACAAGAGGGAGCTTCCTGAAGCACCCCTTAGAGATGGGCGGAGCTCCTGTCTCTGAAGCTCCTCACGTTGTCTGTCAGTGAGCATTGCCTTCACTCCTGATAGATGAAAGCCGGGAGCAAGCCCTGGGCAGGGGCAGAAACGGGCCTCTTCGAAACAAAGAAAATCTCATTCTTCTCTGTTCGGCCCCTTCAATTTTCAGATCGCTCCCCTCCACTCCCTCTTTCTTGTAAAGACTCAAACTCTGAAATAATTATATGAAATTAAGTCGGCAAGGGCTAGACTTGTTTCCTTAAGATTGATGTGTTAACAATTTGGGCAGTTTCTCAGGACTCGGGAGGCTATTATTTCTGAGCTAGGCTGTAACATTCTTCTTGTTCCCCGAGTAGGAGACCATCCTCCCCACTAAACCATGTCTCTTTATCCCCCACACCTCGGGCCAGGACACAGCCTAACTGTGGCCAGGCAGAGTTTAAAGCTGTGCTTTTGTATTTGTAAGTGCTTGAGAATTTCCTTCTCTTCTGGGCACAACTACTCACTGTCTCCAAGAAGAAAGGAGGAGACATGGTGATCTGTAAACTTTCCAGACTGAATACAAATACAGGGCTGCCCTTGGCCGCCCGCAGGGACGGAATGGGTGCCTGGGAAATGGAGGTGGCAGAAGCGAGCCTCACCTGTCCATGAAACAAGCAGGCTGTTAGCTAGGGGAATCTTTTTTAATGAGAATTACATTTTTATTTTTAAAATAATAAAAATAAAGGTGAGTGTGTCATGTCCCCACCGTGTGCCACAAAATGAATGAAACTAAGAGATGACTAGGATTCCGTGGGAGCTCTGAACCCAAGCCAGATCGAACTTCCCATGTTCGGCTGGTGAAGGCAGGCAGGGTCAGGTTCAAGAGGGGCTTGCCTGCCCTGACACATCATTTCTAATTATGACGCCTCTGAAAACCCCTACCCTTTAGATTCATTGAGCTTATAAAAGGGTGGGGCAACCCTGTGCCTTTCTGTGCCTCCCTGCCCCTAGGTAGGAATCCTCCCCTTGCAGGAAGTGCAAAGCAAAGTTCAAAGCTTTTGTGGTCAAAAGAAAGTGCGCACGATCCAGTATAACATGATTAGGTAACAGTCAGGCCAGTGCCAGGGCCCCTGCATCACTGGCCAGTTCGGCCCCCTGCAGTACCGGCCTTGCTAAAAGAGATTTACCATCTCTTGCAAATCGGAACTGAGAATACTAATTGGAGACAAAGCCGCTTGGGGCATTGGGTGTTGGGCTGTGCAAGGATGGAGACTTCTAGAATATGTTCGAGGAGATGTCCTCACAAAACACAGAGGTTAGCTAAAGGATGAAGCTTGGGGCGTGGTAGGGGGTGGGGAGTTGGCGCAAACAAGAGGGGCAGGGGTCCACGGACCTCAGCGCAGGCAATGGTGGGTTATCCATGACAGTCAGGCTTGTTCGCTCACTGAAAAACAAGCCCAGGTTCAATTTATGTTATAAGCAGCCTAAAGGGGTCATAAATCTTTCTGGGCATTGAAGATCCATGGAAACTCCAGCCTGATGTCTTTTACATCTGTTTCGGGATCTCAGCCTCTCTCTCTGCTGGCTCTCTGCTTTTTCTGCTCACAAGCCCGATTCAAGCGACTGAGTGGCAGGTATAAAGTGATCTCCCTTGGAGCATTGGAGATGAGGGGTGAGCGTCCGGGCAGTAGGCAGGCCCCCAGGGCTGGCCTGCTGACACTGTAAGCTGACACCCGGAGTTGGTGGAAGGGAGGCGGCGACGGGATTGACAGTGTAAGTGGGCAGCACACACAGCCCGCTGGAGGCAGGCGGCGGGTGAGAGAAGGCTGGCTGAGGTGGGTCACACGGAGATTGAATTTCAGCTGAATTAGATCAGAGCTGTGGGAAACAGCTCCTCCTTCACACACAGCCGGTCTCATAGGAAGACGTGGGAGGGCCGCTGGGGAGACAGAGGCAGGCAGCTGCGATGGGGTACCAAAGTCAGCCCTCAGCAGCTAACAGCTAACTTAATTACTGTCTACCTCTCCCCAGTGTGCAGGCCAGACTTCGCGGGCTGGAGGGGGTGGGGGCGGGGTTAGACAGAAAGGCTCTGCGGTGTTAAGGAAAGATGGGGCAGCCAGAGTCTGCTTGTCTAAAGGAGGAAAAGCACGCTTAAGAAGGTGTGGGAAAGGCGTGCAACTTTGAGCCACCGCTGCCAAAGGCAAACTCCAGGAGAGATTTTGGTAGCTCTCCCCCTACCTTTAGAGTTAGATGTTTTACAACATTTTGTAAACAGGCAATGCAAGCTCTCAGAAAGGTGGCTGCTGTTGTTTTTTGCTGCCCTAACACTACAGACCAAGCCTCCCATTCCCTTTCTTGGTTTACGAATTCCCCCACCCTCCCAGTGACCCAGAATACCAGCTTTTCTTAGGGAGGCCTCCAAAGGAAGGAAAACTGGGGGGTGGGGTGGGGGGTGGGAGGGGAGGCATTTTAAAATCAAAGTAGGAACACTTCCAGTTCTAGTAGAAGGGTAAGAAGTCAGATGCTTTGAAATCCACCCCCTCCCTCAGCAGGGGTGGAAGAGCCTTTCCAGGAGGAGCTGGCACCAGAATGCTTTTCTCCAGGGTAGCCAAGGCCTGGCATTTGGTAAACTCCAACTGAATTGGAGCCTTCAAACGATCTTTTATTCTTTTCCCATCCCTCACCAAGAGGCTAGAGGCAAACATTCCTGCAGCAGCTACCCCAGAACCAGGCAGAGAACACCACCTGAGGTCTGCCCTGGGTTCCCTAATCTTCTGATTTGCACATCAGTTTTGAGCCTGCGGCTGCTGATAAGGAAATGACCCCAGACCACTGCCCACAAAGGCCTCTGTTAGGGGCTTGCTGTGTGCCCTCTTGGTTTTGTACATGTCCTGGGCCTGAGGAAAACTGGCAACTTTCCCCAGGGCATGGATGCAAGGCTGTGCAAAACCATGATAACCAGGAGGGAGACTAGACACTGTGCATCACTGAACACCAGGCTTGAATTCTCCATGGTCAACGCTTTGTTGAATGATGTAGGGCGTGGTTTTGGGAGATGGATACCCACAAGGTTCCATCTTGTGGGGAAGAAATTAAGGAGTTCTTGGTCATCTGAGTGGTATTATGATATGCTGTAGAAGTGCCCTTAAGTCCCAGAAAAAGATTCCTGGATTTAAGAAGTACTGCTTTATATTAAAGATTTTTCAAAGCTAGTTTTGGGGGCCATTGGCTCCCCTCAGTCTCAGGCTCTGACAAGTAAACAAGCCTGTCTCCTCTGGGGTACACCACAAGAGAGCCTGGTTGTTGACTCACACAGCTTAACGCTAACAACTGCTGGGAGAGGACAAAGCTCTCGATGAGGCTGCTGAGGCTCCTCTCTCTCTCTCTCTCTCTCTCTCTCTCTCTCTCTCTCTCTCTCTCTCTCTCTCAGCTCAGTGCTCAGGGATACCACTCATAAGAAAGAGGAGAAGAAACACAAGTAAGAATCTTAAGAGCTTCCAGCTCAGTTAGACTCGATGAAGCCATTGAACAGAGAACCGGATTGTACAAGATCTAGATCGACGGATAGGAAAATGCCCAGCTTAGGACAGTGTCAGCCCTGCTTTGCTGGGACAAGGAAGACTCGTAGGGGATCTTGCATTTGGGGCATCGAGCATTTTGGAAAAACTAAAAGACCACAGGACTCAGAACCCATTCTACTCTCTGGAGCCAACGCTCAGGCGCAAACTGCAGGCGTGTTTCTTGGCCTTAAGGGAACCCAATTCTGATGAGTGGGTTGATTTCCCAGAACAGCAGTTGAGAATGTTATTATTCCCCAGCAGCTGAGGTGTCTGTTTAACATATCAAAGCAGACCTGGCCTCCATGTTCTCCCAGCATCCCTCAGTCCATACCCAGTACAGCATTATCCTCCCCCTCTTTACCCTGAACTTTCCAGCCCAGGGCAGCTGGGCTGCCCTTCCCTCAGAGGCTCTTCCCCATGTAATTCGTACATTTTGGTTACCTGCTCTCTCTGCCCCTTCTTTGGCCCCTGGCTACTATACTTGGCTCTCCTCTTTCTCTTCCCTTCCCCCTCTTCCTATAGGGTTCAGGGTCATGGCCACTCTGGACTCTCCCAGATGTGTCTGCCTCTGGCTATGCCCTCCCACATCTCTACGACAAGCTTTCTCCTCCACCATACCTACGAGCAGTCATGTCCTTTCCTTCCCTTTTTATTTCTTTTTCTCATTCAGTTATGATTTAATTAGGGCATAGGTATGATCAATGCATACATTGATCTTTACATACTCATCACTGCTCTGCCTGTTTGTTATGAGGCAGGATCTCAAGTAGCCCAGGCTGGCCTCAAACATGAAGGCAAGGATGACCTTGAACCCCCAAGCTTCTGGTCTCTCCTTCCGGAATGCTAGTATCACAGGCTGGAGTGAGTCCTCGGATCTAGTTTGTCTCAAGTAGTTTGGAAACAACCTGTGTGTGGTTCTAATTGAGCTCAAGTTCCAAATGAGTGTAGAGGTGCAAAGGTGGTGTTCACTAACAAAGGTTAGAAGCAGAGAGAAGCCACTGTTGAAGACCAGGCTGGTCTATTTCTGAGGCCCACATGCTAGGAGAAGCTGGTGCTCTGCCAGAAAGTGAAAACCAATAACACCTTCAGCATGCTCACTGTTGTAGGGTCTAAAAGAAAGAATGCATTTTGGTTTTGCTTTTTATAAGGATTTACTTAATTAGTTATGCACCATGTTCATGAGAGTGCCCAAGGAGGCCAGAAGAGGGCGTCTGATCCCCCGAACCTAGCTTTCTAGGTGGTTCTGCGCTGCCTGATGTGGGTACTGGAAACTGTACTCAGTTCTTCCTCTGCAAGAACAGCACGCACTCGTAGCTGCTGTGCCGTCTCCCTTGCTCCAAGAATGTGTTTTTGGTAAGTGCATTCTATATTAAGATACAATGCATGCTTTTGAACCCAGCACTTAGGAGACAGAGGCAGACAGATCTCTGTGAGTTCAAGGCCAGTTTGGTCCACATACCAGGTCTCAAAGAAGCCTAGGACAAAGCTCACTCAATATCCGTGGCTCCTCCAAGTACTTTCTTACCTTGCCCCCTACTCTAACCCTTTTTAGCTCAGGGGCTGAGCTTTGCTTCCCCTCCCCCAACTTCCCTTTCCTGTATCTCCCTACCATTTCAGTCAGTGCTCTCTCTTGGTCTCTTGGCCCTTGGCTGCTCTCTTGATCTGCTTCCTCCCCTCCCTCTTGCTCCTTTCTTTTCTCTTCCTCTCTCATTCTCTCCCTCCCTCTCTCCTCCCATAGCTCGGTTCAGTCTGGACAGTTATAGATGCCCCTGGCTCTTCTCGCCCTCATAACTACAATAAAACCTTCTCAACCATGCCTTGGAGTGGTCATGTCCCTTTCATTTGCTACATAGTAAGTTCCAAGTCAGCCAGGACTACATAACGAGACCCTGTCACCAAAAAAGAAAAGGACAGAAATATCATTATTGTTTCTGCCATGAGCTCTCCTTAAGCCTGTGCTACTTGGGGCACCCAATGGAGTTTCCAAACTTGAAAATCTCATTGACACCATACATAACTCCCACGGAGAGAAATGCAGCTGCCGAGAGCGTCTTGAGTCTACTGGGAGATGTTTGGTATAGTTAGAGCTCAGGGTGGTGACATCGTATGGAAAGTTCCCTGGTTTTTGTTCAGCATCTGTGCTCCTATATCTTCAGTTTCATCATGGCACACCGTAGAATCAGGAGAAGGTGATGGCCAATGGGTCACTCTGTGCCCTTCACTGCTGTCATTGAATTGATTATCACAAGTAGATTATTTCAAATACTGCCCCATTCTGTCCCCTGTATCCCACCACTGTCTGTCCCCACTCATCCATCTGTCCATCTAGCTTGCAGAGAAGACCTCACCTATGGCTGCATGGCAGTCTAACTCTGTGGGAAAGAACAGAGTCAACCTTTTGAGAGGATTTTGAATCAGAGAATTAAAGTTCCTCAATCCTAGGGAGAGTAGGGAGCAGGGTGTCCCGACACTTAGGACCATAAGGGCTGTCCTAGAGAAAGTGAGCTTTAAGTGTACAGTGGAAAAGTGGACTCCCCTCCCCACCACCCACTCAGGGAACCCGAGGTTCCTTCATTGGTTGGAGCATGGGGAGAGTGGCAGGCAAGGGAGACTGTGGCTGACATAGGACAGGAAAGTCACCCTGCCAAGCCCCCAGGCTGCGTGTGGAGCCAGAGCGGAGATGAGGTCAACTTGGAATGACAATTGCTGGCACTCGTGGAGCACTCGCTGTTTTCCAGGCACTGTTCATTTAGTTGACCAGTACAATAGCCCTGTGAGATGGGTAATAGAAACCTATTTTGCAGATTAACAGGGAGATAAAATATCTTACCCAAGAGCTTAGACCAACAGAGTGCCTATGTCTCACAGCCTTTTCAGTCTGACCTCTACACAGCATAGCATCTGCTGGTTAGCAGTTGGTCAGCACCTGGGTGGGAGCGCACAGTCAAGACTCAGGACAGGGTGACTCAGAGCTCAGCTCTGAAGGCCGCCTCAGACATGTGGAGGGAGAGCGTGTGCTGGACTCTCCTGCTTTAGGCCAAGCAGTGTGAAACTACAACCTTTTCACACCCAGAATGCAATGCTGCAGACAGCGACCACGTTGGTTTCACTATCAATAGGTACTTACTACCAAGCACAGCCTCTGGCACACAGCAAATGCTTATTAAATATTTATGAAACAAATATTTACATTGATGTATTGATTTTAGCTGTTGATTTTATTATGAGGAAATAAAATCTTACTCCTTCAAAATTGCAAACATGATTTTTTTTCTTTTTTTTTTTACAATTTTATTTTATTTTATTTTTTTATTAACTTGAGTATTTCTTATATACATTTAAAGTGTTATTCCCTTTCCCGGTTTCAGGCAAACATCCCCTAATCCCTCCCCCTCACCTCCTTATATGTGTTCCCCTCCCCACCCTCCCCCCATTGCCGCCCTCCCCCCAACAATCAGGTTCACTGGGGGTTCAGTCTTAGCAGGACCAAGGGCTTCCCCTTCCACTGGTGCTCTTACCAGGCTATTCATTGCTACCTATGGTCAGAGTCCAGGGTCAGTCCATGTATAGTCTTTAGGTAGTGGCTTAGTCCCTGGAAGCTCTGGTTGCTTGGCATTGTTGTACATATGGGGTCTTGAGCCCCTTCAAGCTCTTCCAGTTCTTTCTCTGATTCCTTCAACGGGGGTCCTGTTCTCGGTTCAGTGGTTTGCTGCTGGCATTCGCCTCTGTGTTTGCTGTATTCTGGCTGTGTCTCTCAGGATCGATCTACATCCGGCCCCTGTCGGCCTGCACTTCTTTGCTTCATCCATCTTGTCTAATTGGGTGGCTGTATATGTATGGGCCACATGTGGGGCAGGCCCTGAATGGGTGTTCCTTCAGTCTCTGTTTTAACGATTTTTTTCTTTTCTGCGTTAGATAGGGTCTCCTACCTTGAACTCGATATGTAGTCAAGAATGACCTCCATCTTCTGATCTTCCAGCCTCCACCTTTCAAGAGCCAGGATTCTAAGGATGGATCACTTTGCTGGGTCGATTCAGTTCTGGGAATCAGCCCCTAGGCCTTGTGGGTGCTATGCAGGAGCTCTAACAACTGAGCTACACTCCCAGCTCTGCATTTTCTTCTTGACTTACAAACCGGCAAGAAATTCTGCTAAGCCTTGTGACATACATGTATTGGAAGCTTGGACGCAGCCGTACGAAGCCAACACTTATAAAATGGTGGCTTCTTCCAAATTTACTAACCAGTGGATGGTCGGGATGCACTAACCAGTGCATGTTCCCCTTGCGATGCCTGGATTCGCTTTAGGTAGCAAGTGTGTTGTCCAGTGTGGAGACTTCGATCTCCCTCTGTGTTGAGTTAAAGGGTTTCCCAGCAGGGTTCGCACGTCACTTTCAGAGCCAGTGCTCTTCCTTGTGAAATGCACTGGCGCCTCAGGCTGCTCCTCACAATCATAAACAGTGTTGCTCTTTCCTTTGCAAGAAGCAAAAAAAGATGGTGGAAACGGAGAAATGTGTTTTCTGCTTGCCAGGGCGCCAGGAAAAGCCTTGTGGACTCTGTCCATCAACACTGATAAGCTATGACATCAGGAGGCAAAACAGCTGGCCATCCGATCCACCTACACCGGGTCTCTTGCAGATAGTCCTGAAGCCCACACAGAAAGAAGGCACAGCTAGTCTCCTGTTTGAACTTCCATATGTCATTGGGGCATCCATATATTTTGAGCATCCATCCACCTTGCTTTCCTCTTCGTAGCTCAAAGAGTCTGTGGTTGGAATATCTCAGTGGTCATAGCTTCTCCATGGGGTACTTCATGCCAACATCAAGGTCCCAGCTGGGTAGCCTGGTATATGCCTGCGATTCCAGCATGTGGGAGCTCTGAGGCAGGAGGATCATGAGTTCAAGGCCGAGTTCAGGTATATGTTGAGACCAGGCTGGGCTTTGAGACTTGTTTCAAAAACAAACAAATGCATATAAAATGAAGAAAAACAAAACAAAAAATTCTTAAGGAAACCAGTCAAAACCAGAAAAAGAAGCATAGTAATTATTTTCTATGAAATAAACATTTTCTTTAGTTTCTTATACACATTTTCTTAAGTTTTTGCTGTATGTTTGTGATAGCCATGGTACTTGTATTTTGTTCCGTTATGATGACTCTTTATTGGCATGTCTTATGTGATTTATTGTTTGGAAGCACAGCCGTCAATGAGTATGTTTCGAGTTGCTCTTTTGGGTCCCATAAGTCCTTTCTGATGTAAGGCGAGTTATCATTATCTTACAGAGCAAGAGATTGGGGTTCAGGGAAAGTTCCAGGCTATGTGATATGTTTAGGTACACATATGTAGAGTAAAAGAACATGAGCTTGTACCCAGCATCTCTCGCCAGCCCCTCTACTGACCCCTCAATAGTTAAATCGAAGAAAATGGGGAACTTACTGCTGATTGTTTGCCGTGTGAGCTAATTTTACATATGATTTCTTTCATAATCTACACGATAGAGGGCTATTATCAGGTAAAGAAGTTAAGATAACAAAAGGCCCAATAGCGCATTTAGTCAATGGCTGGGCCCTTTCAGGGAGAACTGGGCCTCTGGAAGGATAGGTATTTTCTAACTCTCAGGTTACTGAAGTTTCTTGAGTGTGAAAAGCCAGGCAGAATATGGGACAAAAGGAGCTTATTTGTCAAAAAGAGAATTCTACACCCCCACCCCTATTCTGGGACTGTTTTCTTTCTCTTTCAGAAAGACCCAGATTAGGAACTGTATCTTTGCGTGGCCACCTGCGAACAGACTTCAGAACAATGTAAACCTCTCCTGACAGGACATCGATTCTGATGCTGCTGATATTGACTAAGGAGATGGTGGCTGTTTTTAACAGGAGGAATCCTAGATCTTTCCTAAGGTCTGTCCCTTGTAGGGAATAAAGATTTATGGGAGGAGGGCGGAAGCTGCCACCTGTAAGGCTATCTACTGCTCATCTGTGTGTTACCGGAGAAACTATACGGACAGGATACAGTCTGGTTATCACACGATCTTCTTAAGTTTCATGCCTGTTCTGCTTACAAATGCCCCCAATATCAAGAAATGCATTTGTTCGAGATAGCCTTTAAAGAGGAGGTTACCCCAGCTGTTACAGTCTATCTTGAACACCTACCTTTTCACCCTGATTAGGAGTGCACACATCTATAAGGGCTGTTAGAAAGAAAGGAAGGAAGAAAGAAAGAAAGAAAGAAGAGAAAAGAAAAGAAAAGCAAAGAAAAGAAAAGAAAAGAAAAGAAAGAAAAAAGAGTTTTAGAAAGCTCAGCAAAGGAAAACGAGCAAGGTTCAAGAGTCCCTGGAGACTGAGGTAAGAGACACAGCCCAGGCCACGGTCCTGCTTTGGCCTGGCCCCAAGCGTCAAGCAAGCACTTCCAGTCACATAAATGGAGGGATTCTTTGCCTAGCTACTTTGGTGATCCTGTAAGGAGCCTCCACTAGGAAAAGGAATCTAACCTTGAAGGTTCCGACTTGGTGAACTGTCATTGCTTAGCCAAATCTGATGCAGGAACAATTCTCCACACATAATTTCCCGGCATGCACTTGCAGTTCTCGGGATGCACTCCCACGTGACAAAGTTGCAATTTGCTGACAAATGATCTCTAGGACTTTTCTCACTAGCAAGTCTGCAAGCTCAGAGCCATAAGTCCTCTGCTGAGATAATTCTGGAAGACTTCTAAGGGTGAGAGGCAGTGTTGGAAGGGAGCGGAGCGCTAAGTGAGAAAATCAGAGGCCCACGTGGTCCTAAGGTCCTGCTGGGCCCTGCTGGGTCCTGGTGCAGCCTAATTGAACCAGTGGGCCAGGGGTGGTAAGGAGAGGAAGTATCTGCAGGTGGGGTTGCAGCTTGCTAGTCCCAGCAGAAGGCTGTGTTTGAAGTTGGGTCAGTGGTTTTCAGGAAGCTGACAGCATCAGGTTTCCATTAGCCCAGACAGAGGCACCGGTGAGGCAGGTTCACACCACGACATGGTAACAATTAAGCCTTCTGCTACTGGACCTTACCCTGGGGTGAGGCTCTTTTCTTCCTTACTCTTGGGACTTAAAGTCGCACTGGTTTCCTTATGGCTCGATTTCCTGCAGGTTCCGGTCGCTTCATGTCTAATCTGAGGCCCCTCATTAGACCACACAAATTGCCAAAAGTGTCTCCAGCCAGCGGACCCCATTGCAGACCCCCAGTGTGCCTAGGAGAAAGACCTTATCGCTCTGAAACGTGAGATTTCCTTCCTGTGTAAACAGTCACATTACCCAGAATGAGAGCTATAAAGATTTGGGAAAACATGAAAGAATTGTACGTCCATACCCCAGAGCATTTAAAGTTATTTTGTTTCATTTTTAAAAGGCTGATTTAGAGTTATTATCTATTTTCAGGGATGAGACAGATATGTACACACGTGACTGTAACATGAAGCAGATTTTAAAAGAAGTTTCTTTAAGATATATGGTTTTTTCAAAAGAAAATCGCATTAGCTTATAGAAGAAATGAGGTCAGAGAAGATGCTTTTCGAGCTGAATCTTGATAAACAGGTGGAATGTGGATACACAGAAGTTGTGTGTGTGTGTGTGTGTGTGTGTGTGTGTGTGTGTGTGTGTGTGTGTGTGTAGGAGGAAGGATGGCTAGAGCAACAGAAAGGGAGAAAAAACCCAATAACGGTGTGAGCAGCTTTCCAATGGTTGCCATGGCTTCAGCACCAAAAATGCTGTGGGAAGAAAGCTCCCCTCCAAGACAACTCCTGCCTTGGAGAGGCTCCACTTGAGGATCAAAGCCGCATGCAGCGAGGAACCTTATGGCGCTGTTGCATCCCTGAAACTCAGCTCGGGATGAAAGACTGGCATCAGGTGACTGTCCCAGCCCACCCTTGTCAACCTGAAGTGGGCACTGAACCTGGCTTACCTTAGGTTAAAGTAGGGAAGAAAATCCAGTGCAAAGGCCATTGCTATCAAACTGTCACTCATGTCGCATGACTGCCAGGGGGCTCATTGCCACCGACAAAGCCAAATGACACCAAGATACCACATACCTCTTACCTGGGAAGATTAAAGTTAAAACTTTAAAATGTGTTTTCTACTTAATGGCTGACACTTGGGGGCCATTGTAAAACCCAAAAACTCAGTTTAGCCCATTGTGTATGTTGGGGACCACCTGCAATGTAATGGACCATCAAAGATTAGCCCCTTCGAGAGTAGTGAAGCACCGGGTAGGAGGGTTGGCACTGGTGAGCTGCTTAGGGCTGATAGAACATTATCTACACAGCGTTCTTCGTGGGTCTGGTGTGGAGCGTGATGAACTTATCTTCTGGCAAGTTCCTAGAAGCTTTGGTATTCCCAGCTGGGGTATCATAGCTCCTTAAAGACAGCATGGACAGATCAGCAAGCCAGGGCAGACTTCGACATGGGGAATCCTGGAAAGTCATCCTTCCAGGGCATGCACGCGAGGGTAGTTCTGACAGATGAGCTGGGTACCGAGTCCCTCCCTCCTTCCTGTTCCTGTTCTGTCTGGAAAGGGTGCACATTGGCTGGACTCTGTCTAGTTCCCCTATGTCTAAATGACTTCTTGGTTTAAAATGATAGAAGAACAGAGCGATGTCTTTTGTACTTTGAGAAGAAACAACAATGGTTAAGACTGGATACTGTTTTGAAAGACAGGTCCTGCCCTGTGGTGTTGGAACCCTGAAATTCTGTAACTCAGGAGGCTGAGGCAGGATGTGTATTCTGGGTGAAGTTGGACAACACAGTCTCAAAAAAAAAAAAAGTTAAGAACAGAAATGACAGCAAAGTTAGTCTCCCAAGCAACATAAAAAACGGCCAACACCAGAAACCCAAAAGGTAGTTTTCATCAGTACTTTCTGAAACAGTCACATTTCTTGTAAGATTAAAAATATTGCAGAGCAAGGAGTTTTTGTTCTCTCCATCTTTATTAAATTGGGTATTTCTTATTTACATTTCAATTGTTATTCCCTTTCCAGTTTCCAGGCAAACATCCCCCAACCCCTTCCCCTCCCCTTCTAAATGGGTGTTCCCCTCCCCATCCTCCTCCCATTACCGCCCTCCCCCCAACAATCCTGTTCACTGGGGGTTCAGTCTTGGCAGGACCAAGGGCTTCCCCTTCCACTGGTGCTCTTACTAGGCTATTCATTGCTACCTATGAGGTTGAAGCCCAGGGTCAGTCCATGTACAGTCTTTGGGTAGTGGCTTAGTCCCTGGAAGCTCTGGTTGCTTGGCATTGTTGTTCATATGGGGTCTCAAGCCCCTTCAACAGAGCAAGGAGTTTTATCATGCCGTTTCCACCTGTGCCTGTAGTGTACTTTGGTCATATTTGCCCCTCAATTCCCCCTCCCCACCCTCTCCTACTTCCCCAACAGTCCCTGTTTTACTGCCGTGATCTTCCCTGCTGCCAATTCTAGGTATGACAGAAAACAGTTATATTTCTTTAAAAAATTGTTTTTGAGACAGGGTGTCATATAGCCCAGGCTGGCCTTCAACTTCCCATGTAGCCAAGGATGACCTTTCAATTCTCCTGCCTTTACTGCCTGAGTACTGG
Organism: Rattus rattus; assembly: GCF_011064425.1. Lineage (NCBI taxonomy): Eukaryota > Metazoa > Chordata > Mammalia > Rodentia > Muridae > Rattus > Rattus rattus. Next base: position 142,863,995 of record NC_046156.1, on the reverse strand, counting down.
GGTGACAGCTTCCTCCTCCATGCCTGGTTTATGTAGTGTTAGGGATCACATTCAGAGCTTCTTCCTTATCTGATCCCCAGCCCAACAGTTTAAGATTTGAAGCGATTCCTGCCTCCAAGCAAACATGGTTTGTTTTGGGATTGGTGTATGGGAACTTTTACATTATGTGGCCTCTTGATATGCAAGTACTAGGAACACTGCCCAAACTTCACACTGAAAATAATACATCATTCTGTTCTTCTCTAAAAGATTCATAGTATTTCTTGCTCAAATGACATAAACAGAAAGCTACCTTTTCCCCATATTTTTTATCTGTTAAAAAAAAATAAAAAGCCACGTTATTTCCCACTGTAGGAAAGAATATAATTTCAACTAATGGGAAAAAAAACTCCCAAATTTGAAAATATTTTTAAAAACATCTTCTTTTTATTCCATGGCTAATGTTTGAGTTTCTACAGCAATTTGAAACTTAATTTAGGTGGGAATTCCCCCCCGCCCATACTTGCCTTAATAGGTATCCTGTCTTAGGTATGTTTGAAAATAAGGTATAGTGTACTCTATTCTAGTTTAAAAGGTGCTGTGTGGCTTTTAAAATTTCCTTGAATCTTTAGACTTGAAGATAAGAGTTGTGCAGTACGCAGATGTCAATAATTAGAGAACACCATAACATAGTTAATAGCATGATTCATATTTATGAAGTACTAATTTCATATGAATACCAAAAATATCCACTGATTATACTGTTCGCATTTTGAATTGAGCAAATAAACAAAATAGCTAAAAAGAGAGTTTATTTTATAACAAGGAAATGATGTATTATGCATCTGCCCTCATGGGCTAGCCTGGGAGGGATCACCACCTGCCCTCATGGGCTAGCCTGAGAGGGATCACCACCTGCCCTCATGGGCTAGCCTGAGAGGGATCACCATGCTTCTTGGCTCCTTTCTCTTAGAAAGAAATGACAAACTTTTAAGTAATGACAGAGTTTTCTCCGAAACGTTTGGGAAGAGAATTTTATGACACAGGTTAAGAGAGGTAAAGAACAGGACACGCACTTCAGTACTGTAGACGACATGAAGGGATACTGCCAGCCCCCTGTGTTTGCCAGAATCTCTGACTCCTCCATTGGGATCCTGTCCCTCAGGAAGGAATAGTCTCTCTTGAGCAGAGACCTTCAGCCCTTAGGTTTTCCTTAGATTTAGAGAAAGGGAATGTATCTCTTTGCCTTGATATTGTTTCCCCTTGCCCAGGTGTCTTTTCTGTGAAGGGAGATTGTTTCCCTGGACTTCAGTTCCATTATTGTTGCTACATAATGATTCACATGTGCAGACACTCTCCTGTGCTTGTACTTTGCGCCAGCTCGCAGTGGAGATGGGATTTAAAAGAAAGGAGATGCTGAAGCCAGCGAGATGATTCAGTGACTGACGGAGCTTGTGGTCAGTCCTGATGACCTGAGATAGGCTCCTGGACCCTCATGATGGAAGGAGAGGACCAACTACAAGCCATCCTGTGATACCCACATATGAGGTATGTATACACATACACATGCCTGCATGCACACACGCATGCACGCACACATGCACGCACACATACTATTCTTTTAAATATGACATTCTATATAAATATTTAATTGATTTAAGCGATTGCTCTTTTTGGTACACATCACGTAAGAGCAGGGTCCTGCTTCGAGTTTTCCTTTCTTTTAACTTCTCTTCCTCCCTCCTTCCATCTCTCTGACTTTCTTTCTTATTCTCTCTCTCTTTATCCCTCCCCGTCTTCCCCTTTCCCCTTCTCCTCCCCCTCTTTCCCTCAGCCCCTCTCCTCCCTCTTCTCCCTCTCCCTGTCCTTCCTTTCCCCCATCTCCCTTTCCTTTGGTTTGTTCATTCTGGTGCTCAAACCCGGAACATGCATACAAGACAAAAACCAACAACTGGGTTTTATCCCTAACCCCTACATCATTGCTAACAACTATTTTAGAACAAGTTGAATATTTGCCTTCAAGCTAATTGATGAGGATCATAAGAAATCTGGTTTCGAGGCTAGCATAGTGGCTCTTGCCATCAATCCCAGCACTTGGAAAGCAGAGGCAGGTCCATTTCTAGGAGTTCAAGGCCAGCCCGGTCCACATAGTGAGTTCCAGGATAGTCTCTACTCAGTGAGACTCTGTCTTGGAAAAGAAAGAAAGAAATGAAGGACAGAAGAAAGGAAGAAAGAAAGATTTGGTTTTGTTTGTTCTTGTTCAGTTTCTTTTTTGAGACAAGGTCTTTAGCCCAAGCTAGCCATGAACTCCCGGTGTAGCTAGGATGATCTTGAACTTCTGATCTTCCTGCCTCCACCTTCTGACAGCTTGTACTGCCTGCTGTGCTCACCTTCTGTTCTCTGTCAGTCAAGGACTTTCCACGAGGAGTCTGGGGTTATCGCCACTTTATTTCTGAGCTGACTACGCTGCTCAGCTTGGTCTTGCATCAAATACACCAAGCAGTGCTTAATGACTTCTGGTTCTTTCCAGAAGTTAACTCCATCAGAAACCAATCTGCCTAAATAGAAGGACATCAAGAAGGGAAAGAACAGGTGGATCACAGTGGGACCTGTGGGACAGCAGTGGCCCCTCAAGACGGCCATTTGGCTCAGTCGGTGAAGTGCTTCCTGCATACTCACGAGGACATGAATTTGGATTCCTAGCACCAGGTAAAAAGCTGGTCACAGTGGCAGATGCTGGTAATCCTACCCTGGCAGAGACGGTGATCCTGGAGCTCCCTGGTCATCTGTTCTTGATGAATGAGTGCGCTGTAAGCTTAATAAGAGACCCTGTCTCAAAAGTAAGAGACGGAGTCATAGAGGAAGGCGCCACATGTTCTTTGACCTCTGAACCCTGCCTGTCAGTGCTCACACACATGAGACCATACCATCTACACATGTAAATCACACATATATGCCTGAATGCACAGGCATACACACAAAGCTGTGAGTCTAGAAACTGTATATGAGAGAACATGCAAATGTTTGTCTGTCTGAGTTCGACTTATTTTGTTTTCTGGAAAAGCGTACCACTCCACTCGTGGGCCTGTGCTCAAAGGTCTCCAAGCCAGCAGGCCTCAGGCTGCACTCATCCCCCCACCCCTCTGCGATGGACTTGACCTCAGTTACTCCACCAGCAGAGGAGCGCTGCCGCTGTGCCCTGGCCTCCTATGTGGCCCCAGACAGGTGACTTTTCTTTCCCTGCATCAATCTTCTCGGCCGTAAAATGGGGAGAATTGTCTTATGCTCCTGAATGTACACAACAATGAAATAACAAAATGTTGAGCTGTGACAGAATACAGTTAGAATAACCCATAGAGGACACACTAGTTAAAAATGACTCCTGCTCGGCCAGTGCTGAAGAGTGCCACTGATTGCCACCTGAGATTTGGGGACTCATGCTCCCAATTCATCTCCTGTTTCCTCAGGTCCTTCCTTCACTGTCTGCTCTCACAGTCCCAGGCTTCTGCTGTGGATCTGGTCTGGGCTCCCTTGCTTGATGGTTTGTCATGGGCCTGGCGCTTCTCCACCAAGGTGCTCTGAGGTCCTGCAGTCTTGTGCAGGCTGGTTTGTTTATTATGAGCCGGTTTGTGCTGACAAAACTAAACACCACAGTCAGTAGCTTAAGTCCCAGAAATTCCTCTTGGTTTCTGAAGCTACAGTTAGTTCCAGGGTCAAGGTGTTGACAGGGTTGGTTTTCTATGGCCTCTTTTCCCGGGCTGGTTGATGTCTCTCTTCTCCCAAGTCTTCAGGGTGTCCTTCCCCTGGGTGCTTCAATGTTTCAATTTCCTCTTTTAAGGATATCAGTCACGCTAGGTTAAAGTCACACCCCACTGCTTGGGTTTGTCAACTTGCCACGAACCTGGAATCATTAGGGAACAGTCAGCGAACTTCAACTGAGAAAATGTCTCTATCAGACTGGCCTGAAAGCAACACTGTGTAAGCATTTAACTAAAGATTGGTGTGAGCAAGCCCGGCCCACCGGGAGTGGGACTGCACAAGCCCGGCCCACCAGGAGTGGGACTGCACAAGCCCGGCCCACCGGGAGTGGGACTGCACAAGCCCGGCCCACCGGGAGTGGGACTGCACAAGCCCAGCTCACTGGGAGTGGGACTGAGAGGGTAATCCTGGACTGGATGAGACAGCACATAGCAAGCCAGAGACTAAATCAGTAAGCAAGACTCCTCCATGGCTTCTGCCTCAGCTCCTGCTTCCAGTTTCCTGCCTCGAGATTCTGCTCTGACTACATGATAACCTGTGGTGTGGAAGTATAAGCTAAGCAAACCCTTTCTTCCCCCATGTTGCTTTAGGCCATGTGTTATATTTATTTATTTATTTATTTACTTATTTATTTTAAGTACACTGTCGCTGTCTTCACACACACCAGAAGAGGGCATCTGATCCCATTACAGATGGTTGTGAGCCACCATGTGGTTGCTGGGATTTGAACTCAGGACCTCTGGAAGAGCAGTCAGTGCTCTTAACCGCTGAGCCATCTCTCCAGCTCCGAGGCCATGTGTTTTATCATGTTAATAGAGTGCAAACTATGATACGTGTCCATTACTCCATTTTCCTTACTCCTTTAATTGATATTTTTAATCTCTTTCTGTGTGTGACACATTGTATGTGGTGTGTGCATATGTGTAAGGGGAGTGCACACCTCTATTTGCGTGTGCGGTGAGCAGAAGGTTCCAGATGTTCTGCTCTGAAAACGGTCTCCAGCTGAATCAGCCACCTGCTCCGGCTCTAGAGAGGGATACATGCAGCTATGTCAGGCTTCTTAGGGGGCGGGGACGTGGGCTCAGGCTCTCCTGCTCGCACAGCAAGTGTTCTTACCTGAACCCTTTCTCCTGCACAGCGGGATTATTCCACTGCAGCTAAGTTTGATTCTTCTTGCAAAATGGTACTCCTGGGAAGGGTCGTATAAGAGTCAAGGGACAAGACGAGGGACAAGGACATTCTGCTTTTGTTACTTACTGTGGCGATGCATTCAGAGCCTGGTACATGGGGAAGCCTTCCTGGGTGCTGTTGATAGCACCACCGTCCTGACCACAGTCATTATACAAACTCCATGAGAACCAGACCACGATGTCTGCTCTTCCTCAGTGCTTAGCAAAATACACTTGATAAATACATGAAGGTGCTGTCTGAGGCGCTCACTTTTTTTAAAAATTTTTTTCCATCTCTGAAAATACTATTTGCTGAGTGGGCTGTTTTATATCCATCCTCACACACTTAGGAGTCAGAGGTCCAAGAATCAGGAGTTCAAGGCCATCCTCAGCCATTTAGCAAGTTTACGGTCAGCTGTATGAGAGGCTATGTGGCTGATGTCCAAAAGAACAGCGAAGAACATTTCTAATTGTACATGCATTTGCTTTTATGTGTGTGTGCACAGGCCAGGAGACAGCCCAAGGAATCCATTCTCTCTATCAACGGGGTGAGTGCGAAGGTGCAAACGGGTCTTCAGTCTTAGCGGCAAGTGACTATATCTGCTGTGCCATCTTACCCTCTTTTTTCTTTTCTTTTTTTCTTCAGTTTCAGTAAACTGAGGTAAATTTGGTCAAGGTTGTACACCCAATATTTGAGAGAATTCAGATTATGTCTTACTTGAATTTTACATTGTCTCTTTCATGATCATCAATATGGTGAACAGTCCCAACCTTATCTGGGTGTAGTGATGCAGGCTATAATTCCAGCTGCCCAGGAGGCTGAGGCAGGAGGATAACAAGTTCTGGGCTATAGAATTTAAGTCCAGTATGATCGACTTAGTAGGGCCCTTTGCAAAATAAAAGAGTAAGAAAAAGGCTGGAGAACCAGGTGTTCTCAGCACGTGGAGATGGAGGCAGGTCCATCAGAAGTTCAGTGTCAGCGTTTTGGATGGGGAGAGCTTGGAGAAAAGGTAACTAACAAGAGGTCTCAGGTTTAGATGGTGGATCCGCCAGGATTTGCCACCGGAGGAGTTTAACTTAGAATGGCTTACAAAGTTAGGATGCTAATTACTGCTTCAGCGATTGTGTTACCTGTTGATTCTAAACTCAGTTTGTGTGGAGTTTTCCTTCACTCAGTGACTCAGCTGGGCTCCAGAGAGAAAGGTAGGGCAGCAAGACATGGATTTGTGAGAAGTGCAAACCAGCTAGCCCCGTGAATTTGGAGGCGTAGGGCTGGCGTGGCAGCGACCCACCATGGGAACTTTTCAAGTCCGGTGGAGAGATTTTGGAGCTCTGGGTCAGAGAGTTTTCGAAGATGAGAACAGAGCAGGCCCGCCGTGCCCCGGGGCGATAGCGTGGATGCTCTGGCCCGTGGAGGCGAGACTGACTGCCAGCGCCAAAGGGTAGCCGGCCTTAGCGTGTGGTGGTGATGATGTCCAATGAAATGTAAAATTCGTAGCCTGTAGTTAGAAATTTGGAGGTTCGGTGAGCGGTGCAGAGTCAGGTCGCGTGATGGCCTAGTGGGAACCTTGAAACAAAGAAAGAGGGCTCTGAGGTTCCCGCTCTGAAAAGAGACAAGATGGCTGCTCTGAGTCAGAGAGCTGGAGAATGGACGCTGCCTACTTCTTGGGGGCACATATTGATTGAACTGTGAATTTATAAAAGTGAGATTATGTGCTTTTAGGATAGATTTGTATATAGATTTTGTCCATATCACGTGGGGAGTTTCGCCCACAGTTCAGAACTAGGATAGGGAAAGTTAGTCCCTGACTCCAAGTAGAGGGCAGTGATAATTGCCTGCTATGAACAGGTATTAATTAACAGAAGTCTGTGGCCCCAGGCAGAGGGTACAACAGATAGATGGTGTATTAAAGTCTGCAGGAAACTCACATTCTTTGTTCATGGGCTCCACGGGAATTTTGGGTTTATATCCTGGCATGGCAGATTAGAAAGGTCTAAATAGGCTCCTACAGTACTTAGGTTACTCCATTAGTTTTAAATGGTTTTTATTATCAAATGGGTGTGATTTTGAGTATTGTGGCTGTTTTATTAGTCCTATGGGACAGAGGGCAAGCTCTAGGTTTTCCTGGTTACCGGCTGAAGGATATGCTGATCTAGGAGAAAGGTTTGGTCTTTGTGTTTTTAGAAAAGGTGATTAGGGGGTTGGGAATTTAGCTCAGTGGTAGAGCGCTTGCCTAGGAAGCGCAAGGCCCTGGGTTCAATTCCCAGCTCAAAAAAAACAAAAAAAAAAAAAAAAAAAAAAAAAACCTCTAGAAAAGGTGATTAGGCTCTGGACACCTTCTCTATGGATTATATTTGATGGAGGGAAACTCCCAGAAGAACTAGATTCAAGAGAACAAAACAAAAAAGGAGCAGAATTTCATCCTAACTAGTCTGTACACCCTACACAGACTGACGCAACCCATGCAGATATCTTGATGATACTTAAATTTTGTTTTGAGATTTATATATTACAGAATGTACACTTTGGTGAGTCTCATCATCAAACGTGCTGAACTGACCTGCTTAAACTCCTGATCTCAGGAACTTTCAGCCAGATCCAGTCAGAACAGACATCAGTGACTCCAACAATCATTGATGTAGACTTCTTAAGGCCAAACAACTCCCCCATTTTCCCTACCCTCCCCCCTCAAAGATACCTCAATGCCCACATACAGCTGGAAGTAGTTATGAAGAGTCATCGCCCTGGTCCCCTGGACCTGGGGGCCTGGAGGTAGTTATTCTAAGTTGTCTTTCTGGGGATCTTTAGAAATGGTCATGATTTGAACAGGGAGGAATTAGCTAGAGTTGACTGTGCAGCCATAACCTCATTTGGTAAAAATCTTTCCAATAGTCACTAAGCTGAAGTCATAATTTCTCACATTGGTACAGAATTTATGTTGATACAAATTTAAGGTTTTCATTGGTATGAATTTCTTGTTGATATAAAATTGGGATTGATATTCTTGCTCTCATATAGGCATTGTGTCTCTGCAACACATTTCAAAATACAAGGCTTGGACCCAGTCTTTCTATAAATGCCATTACAAACTAATCTGAGATGTTTAAGCCTTTGAGTTAAGGGCCAGATAGCAAAGTCATGGCTCTAAGTTTACTGTTTGGGTGTTTTCAAGATATTTTAATTAATAGTATAATTAATTAATATTAATTAATTAATATTAACATTAATAGATATATAATTAATTAATATTAATTATTAATATTAATATTAATATTAATTGATAATATAATTAATTAATAGCTGAGAGTAGTTAATGGACAACAGTCCAGATTACTTTAGATAGATAGTTTTCAAAAATATCAGAGATCCATAGAATATGATATCAATGTTATTTATTCACTTGTTGAGACATCCGCTCCTAACAGTTCCCCAACTGTGGACTCAAAGAGCAGCTGAGCATCTCCACCTCCAGGAGAGGTTATACATTGTGGCTGGGTGATCACAGGGCAGAAATTGCCTATTTTTCCTACAGAGCTATACCTCTTTTGAGAGGACACAAGTTACAGGTTAGGACAGCCTAGTTCTGCTGAGACAGAATAAGATGGTCCTTAATAATTCCTGTTTTTCAAAGTCTGTCAGGTTATCCTGGGCCAGAAGGCTGAAGACTGATGCTCCAACTTCCTGACATACTGGGGCTGTACAGGTAGACAGCTGTCTCTACAATTTGTCTCAGTTCTAGAAGCTGTGTTAGGCTTCTTATATTCTCAGATAGGTTGTTCTCACATTTCTAATGGGGTTGGAAGACTAGTTATAGTCTCATAGCCAACACAGACTATATAGCATTGAAAGAATATATTAAGAGGATAGTTTTCAGATAGTCTACAAGTTAGCCAGGACATAACATGTAGATTTTAAGCCTTTCTTAAGGTAGGATAGAACACTCTGTTAATTGAAAAACTGATGGACTGGGTGTTAGGTGTATTTTATACTTTGTAACTTATAGAATGGTAATAGTTGTGCTCAGCTTATATTTGAGAGAAAAGCTCTGTAATTAGAAAGGGTGAAATGTGGCAGAACCTTCCCCTAATGAATTAAGATTTCAGGGACCAATCACTGGGTAAAGAGTAGGCAAGACTTCTGGGTCAGAGAGGGGAAGAGAAGAAGCAAGAAAAGATGACTTATTTTTTGCACTAGAAATGCTTGGAGGAAAAATGTAGCTAACAAGAGTCCCCAGGTTTAGATGACAGATTCGCCAGGATTTGCCCCCAGAGGGGTTTAACTTAGAATGGCTTACTAAATGAGGATGCTAGTCGCTGCACCCAGAGATTGTGTTTTCTGTTGATTCTAAATTAACGACAACAACAAAAAAGTTCAATGTCATCCTTAGTTGCAAAATGAGTTTGAGTCTGCCCCAGGCTGCATAAAATAAGGTCTTAAAAGAAACAAAACACCAAGCTGGGGGTAGCTGGGTGGTAGGGGGCTTGCCTTGAGGGCAAGACCCTGGGCTCAATGGATAGTACAGAAAACAAGCGAACAACATAACCCTAGCTTTCATTGCTGCTCCATTGGGAGGAATGAGGAGGAATTTATTTGTAATGTATCTGATATGCAGTAGGGGCTCAGTAAAGGTCCAGTCCTCTGTTTGCAGGGCTATGCAAACAGTCTGTGCCCTAACTAATGGCAATCATCCCAAAGCCCCACTGACCCCGTTTCCTGCTTTCATTCAGAGCAACACTCTACAGAGAAGAGGCAGGACTTCCGGTCATGGAGGGGAGGAGAGGACTTTTTTAGCGTGCTTCAGAGGGAGAAAAGGTTACCAGCCATGTTAGATCTGGGGCAGAGCAGGCATAGGTCACTTCTCCAGGCAGGAAGTTAGAACCATAACTATGTTGAGGGAAGATTTAGGGTGCTGAGCTAAGAGCATCTGGGAGGGCACGCTAGCCATGGTAGATTAGAAGTGCCCAGTAATTAAGCCAAGAAAGCAGGTTGAATTGAGCATCATGCGTGTTTGTGTTTTTCATCCTCGAGCCAACATTCTCTGGGTGGGAGCCGGTAGCTCAGTCCGCCCGGAGCTTAAAGCGAGATAGCAAAACTACACACACGAGCAATAGCAGCAGCAGGTCTGAGGACTGAACTCAGGGTCTTGCACATGCTATGTAAGTGCCCTATTACTGGGCTAGATCCCCGGTATGGTGTGTGTGTGTGTGTGTGTGTGTGTGTGTGTGTGTGTGTGTGCATGTTATATATGTGTATGTATGAGGCACAGGCTAGTGTTAGCCTGGAACTGTCTATATATTTCAGCCTAGCCTTGAGCTCCTGACCTTCTGACCTCCATCTCCAAGTGCACCTGTCCCGGACACAGACCACTGTCCCTTGTTTGTCTCAGCAACCATTGAGACACTGGGGAAGCTGGGTGAAGGCTACACAAGGCTTGGCAGTACCACCAGGGACTCAGGCTCTCTTTGCTTCTATTGTGCCAGGCATGACATCTTGAATTTCTTCCTTGTCTTGACCACTCCTCCTGATCCCAAGATAGCCAGGGCTGTGCCTTTCTCTGGACATCCTGCCTGTTCCCAACAAGAAAAGAAAGTTAAAGGTCAACGTCCTTTCTTATGAAGTCTGGCAATACCTCATCAGGGAAGCTCTGCAGGGCATAGACAATAAAAGGTGTGTGTGTGTGTGTGTGTGTGTGTGTGTGTGTGTGTGTGTGTGTGTACACGCACGCACACGTGTGCATGTGAGTGTGTATTGTGGAAATCAGAGGACAACCTGGGATGTCAATCTCCAATCCTCATCTATTTCCATTGAGACAGAGTCTGCCTGCCTGCCTGCCTATGCCTGTTTGCCTGTCTGTTTGCCTACCTGTCTGCCTGTCTGTCTGTCTGCCTGTCTATCTGCCTGTCTGTACCTGCCTGTGCCTGCCTGTGCCTGTCTGCCTGTCTGTTTGCCTGTCTGTTTGCCTGCCTGTCTGCCCGCCTGTCTGTCTGTCTATCTGCCTATCTGTCTATCTGCCTGTCTGTACCTGCCTGTGCCTGCCTGTGCCTGTTTGCCTGCCTGCCTGCCTGTCTGTCTGTCTGTCTATGCCTGTCTGCTGCTTGCACTGTCCGTGCCAGGAATAGCCTGCCTGCCAGCTTCTTGGGATTCTCTTGTCTACATCTCCCAACTCCCCATTTGATTATTGGTGTGACAAATGCCTGTACTGTGTCCAGTTTCTGTGGGGTTTTGGGGGTGTTTCAAACTCAGGTCCTTATGCTTGCGTGGCATTTTTCTTTTTAACCAGTGAGTCAGCTCTCAATCCCCAACCTTATCTTTTTTGTTTATGGCTTTGAAAGGAGTAACCAACCCACCACCCAGTCAGCATTCAGCAACTCTTGTTAGCAAAGCATTGTGGCGTGTGTCTTCAATCTCAGTACTTGAGAAGTGGAACCAAGAGGACCAGGAGATACATAGCACCTTTGAGGCCATTCTGAACCATATGAGACCCCTACCCCGAAACAAAACAAACTAAACTACCAAACAAAACCTACTTGTTGATTATTGAATAGCAAAACAGTAGAATGTATCTCTATCTTGTAAATGGATTACCGAAGCACACAGTGTCTTAGTTAGGGTTTTACTGCTGTGAACAGACACTATGATCAAGGCAGCTCTTACACAGGACAATATTTACTTGGGTCTGGCTTACAGGTTCAGAGGTTCAGTCCATTATCATCAGGTGGGAGCATGGCAGCTTTCAGGCAGGCGTGGTGCTGGAGCAAGAGCTGGGAGTGTTCTGCATCTTGGTCGACTGCAGCCGGGAGAGACCGACTAACTCCTAGGCAGCTACAAGTAGGGACTCAAAACCCTCCCTCACAATGACATACTCTCTCCAACACAGCCACATCTAGTCCACTGAGACCACAACTCCTAGTAGTGCCATCCCTGGGCCAGAAATGTTCAAAGCATCACACACGGCATACCCACAAAGGAGTAGATGATCAAAGTTTACTGTCTGCATCCTGTACACATCAAGCACTGTGACATCAGGATGCTGTTCAGGAGTATGGGGAGTAGCAATGGTTCCATCTACTGCAGGAAGGGTGCTCCCTTCTGCTGGGCTGGCAGAACAGAACCCTTGGGTTTACTGAGAAGCCAGGTCAGTGGGTGAGATTCAGTCATCAGCCGTCTCTGGAGTTCCAGCCTAATTGACTGATTTCCTGGCCATTCATAAACTCCAGAATACTACATAAACTCTGAATGACAAATGCACAGCTCGATCATGGACAGGACAAGTTTCTATGCCAACCCCAGGCTCCACCTCATTGGAAGAATTTGCTGGTACCTTTCAAGCCCCAGGGGATCACCCCACTGGCATCGGGCATGCCTGGTGGACCAACAGGTGCTCTTTTTAGCAGAGGGTGGTGCTTTGCCTCTGGATACAAAGGGGAAGGCACCGAGGTAAATATGGAGACACTGTTTCACTTTAAACTCTCCATGTGCAAAGTGCAATGCTGGGCTGCTTTGGAGCCTTGTGACAGGGGTTTTGCAAGGAAAAATATCACCCTTCCCAGACTTCATGGCTATGGTCATGGCCTTGCATCTCGGAAAGCTTTGGTGTGCATAGAAGGAGCAGGAGGTACCGAGAGAAGATGGGGCCTGACGGCAGTGAGCAGGAGGAGAACTTACGATTTCAGCTTTGGGTTAGTAGTGGGAGTCCAGTTTAAATATCATCACCCTCCGTGTCAGGCTAACGAAGCCCAGGGAGAATGGGCTGCATGTATCTACTGAACAGGTATTGACTGCCAGTCACTGTACTAGGCTTCATGGACCTCGCGTTACAGAGGAAGTATCTTAATGTCTTAGGCTGGTATAACAAAATACCATAGCAATGGAGCCTGTGTAGACCAGCAACCGACTTCTCATGGCTTGGAAGCTGGGAAGTGCTCGGTTAGGGCATGGTGAGGCTCCTGACTCCTGGCTCCTGGCTCCAGATCACTGTCTTTTCAGTGTAGCCTCACATGGTGGACAGCTTGGCATGCATTCTGAGTTCTCTTTTTATACGGGGGGGGGCACTGATCTCAGTGCACGGGAGCACTGACCCCCCCCCCCAGCATATCTTCCTCAAGGCCTCAATTCCTTAGACGCTGAGGCATTAGGATTCTTCTGGTAAACGTGGGCAGGAGATGCAAATATTTATAACTTGAGAAAGAAGAACCTCACTAAGAGGGCATGAAAAGGCTGAAGCTTGGCTACAAAAAGGGAGAATCATGGAGACTATGGAGATTCAAAAGAGAACTTGAGGGAAAAGTATTCCCAGGAGGAAGGTAGGTATCAGCTGTTGTCCAGCTCCAAATAGTGCTTCAATCTGCACCTCCATGGGCCTCATGAGGCTGTCTCAGGCCAGCCATTCTGCAATCTCCACCCGCACCTCGAGCTCCTCTACCTCCACAACACATGTGGAAAGCTGGTGATTTATGGTGTGCTGTCTCTGCAGCTGGACAGGAGCTCTGGTCCCCAGGCTCCTCTGAGCTTTGAACATCAGCAAGCCCCTGCAACAGGAGTGTGAGGATTAACTGTTGGCTCTCTAACAGAATGAATCTATGAGGCGGAGTCACGTTGCAACAGGTGAGGTTTAGGTCAGACACGAATGCTCCTTGTCAGGCGTGTGAGATGCTGTAACAGCTGTGAGGGGCGGATATGGTTCACTCCGTGTCAGGCTTCAGCACAAGGAGGATTAACCCGTCAGCTATGGCACAGTCACAGGAGTGGACTGGGCTCAGCTACTGTACCAAACTTGAAGGTCAGCGAGGTCACTGCCTACAGAGGGCCTCTGTAAATAAGGAGGGTTTGAGAAGCCAGAAATGAAGGTGTCATGGTCGTGGGGCCTTGATGAATCTGAAAGCAAGTTCTAGAAGCCCTCTATCATTTGCAGTATTGACCTGGAAAAGAAAAGAAAAGTGTGTGTATGTGTGTGGTGTGTGTGTGTGTGTGTGTGTGGTGTGTGTGTGTGTGTGTGTGTGTGTGTGTGGTGTGTGTGGTGTGTGTGGTGTGGGTGTGGGTGTGTGAGTGTGTGTGTGTGTGTGTGAGAGTGTGTGTGTGAGTGTGTGTGTGTGTGAGTGTGTGTGAGTGTGTGTGTGTGTGTGTGTGTGTGTGTGTGAGTGTGTGTGTGTGTGTGTGTGTGTGTGTGTGTGTGTGTGTGTGTGTGGGTGTGTGTGTGTGTGTGTGTGTGTGTGTGGGCGTGTGGGGGGGGTGTGTGTGTGTGTGGGTGGGGTGTGTGGGGTGTGTGTGTGTGTGTGGGTGTGTGTGGTTGTTTGGTGTGTGGTGTGTGTGTGTGTTTTTTGTGTGGGGGGTGCGTGTGTTGGGGGTGGTTGTGTGGTGTGTGTGTGTGGTGTCTGGTGGGTGGTGTGTGTGTGTGTGTGGTATGTATGTTGTGTGTGTTGTGTGTGTGTGAGTGTGTGTGTGGGGTGTGTGTGTGGTGTGTGTGTGGGTGTGTGTGTGTGGTGTGTGGGTGTGGGTGTGTGTGAGAGAGTGAGAGTTGTGTGGTGTGTGTGTGTGTGTGTGTTTGTGTGGGAGGTGTGTGTGTGTGTGTGTGTGTGTGTGTGTGTGTGTGTGGTGTGTGTGTGTGAGTGTGTGAGTGTGTGTGTGTGTGTGTGTGTGTGTGTGTGTGTGTGTGTGTGTGTGTGTGTGTGTGTGTGTGTGTGTGTGTGTGTGTGTGTGTGTGTGTGTGTGTGTGTGTGTGAGTGTGTGTGTGGGTGTGTGTGTGTGTGTGTGTTTGTGTGTGTGAGTGTGTGTGAGAGAGAGGGGGGAGAGAGAGAGGGAGAGGTAGGAAGGGGAGGAAGTTAGTTAAGTTCTGTAAAATGATTAAAGTGTTTGGAATTGTTTTAAATGACATTGATTTTATGCAAACTGTTTCCATCTTTTAGAAAAAAATCAACACACTTCTTGAAATCACCTATTTAAGGCAGAGTAGGTACTTAGGGGTATTTACTTGAGTGGCTATATGGGGGTATTTGGGTGGGTATGCTGGGGGTATTTGATGTCTCTGGGGAATGTTAGACTGCAGTATAAAATGTCTCCCACAGGTACACGTTAGATGCTTTGGCCTAGCTGGTGGTGCTGTTTGGCAGGCTCTGGAAACTTCTGACATAGGGCCTATGCCGGAGGAAGCAGTCCCTGGAGGCTTGCCTGGACGGACATACCTGGTTTCCCGCCCCTCTGTTCTCTGCTTCCTGTTTACCATGAGGTGGGACCTCATGCTCCCTACATTCTGCTACATTCTGCCTTACTGTCCGGAATCAACAGAACCAACAACTATGGACTTACATGTCTGAATCCATGAGCTGAAATAAGTCTTTTCAGCCTTAGTTGCTAGGGAGGTTTATCATCAATGATAAAAGTAACATAAAGAATATAGACACAGAAGCTTGAAGAAGGAAGCACACTGTTTATGTACTAGTACTTAAAACAGAATTTCAAAAGCACAATAAAAAAAGTGAGCTGGAGAGAGAGATGGCTCAGCAGGTAAGCCTAAAATCTGTGCCCGATTCCCAAAACCCACACGGTGGCAAGAGAGAACCCGGAGAGTCGTCCCCGACTCCACATGCTGTACCCATGGCACGCGTGTCTACGTACACATATCCAGAAACAACAAAATAAGTCAAGGTAACATGGGGCTTTGAATATGCTTGGCCCAGGGAGTGGCACTACTAGGAGATGTGGCCTTGGTGGAGCAAGTGTGTCATTATGGGGACTGGGCTTTGAGACCCTCCTTCAAGCTGCCTGGAAGTCAGTCTTCTCCTGGTTCCCTTTGGAGTAAGATATAGAACTCTCCGCTCCTTCTCCAGCGCTGTGTCTGCCTGGATGCTGCCATACTTCCTGCCTTGATGATAATGGACTGAACCTCTGAACCTATAGGCCAGCCCCAATTAAATGTCTTTTATAAGAGTTGTCTTGGTCACGGTGTCTGTTCACAACAATGGAAACCCCATGAAATCGGTGACTATGAAATTGGGGTGGGTGGTGGCTGTCACACCGGGGTAAACAGAAACGAGTCCCTGGCAGCTTGAGAAGGAGCTGTTAATGAGTGGCTGCCTTCTGAAACATCTCTGGGAGGAGTTGGTACAGATTGAGGTTGCTCTGGCTGTGGGCTGCCCTGAGGAACCCTGTGCTTTGCACCTGGGCTAGGGGTCAGCCTAGTGAGCAGTGCCACCTTCTCCGAGTCTCTCAGCCTTAGGGGACTTATCATCTCCGCCAAACAAATTCAGCAAAATCACATTGATTCAGACCCTATGGCTGGAGGGAGTTCACTGTTGTTTAGGATAGGTTGTGACAAATGCAGTTGAGAAATGAGAATTTCAAGACGATGCTTTTGACCCAAATGGAGTGTCTCTAAAATTTCCCCCTTGTAACCTGGAATGCTCCAAGAGGTTGTTATGGGAAATGGACAACCCACTCCTCTTCCTATACATCCTTTGCATCCTATACCCTCCTTGTGAGACTTACCTGTAGTCAGAGTCTGCTCTACTGCTGAGCTGTGCGCCCTTGCAGCTTCAGGATCAAAATGGAAGCAGTTGGGGTTACCAGTTCCTTAGGTCGCTCATGGATACTTGTCCTCTTGTCCTAGGATACTCTGCAGGAACTATTCCATCTGCATGTGAAAAGTATAGGCCTGGGGTGCACCAGAAGGAACACCTTCTTCCTTCTGTCAGTGCAGGATCATAACTGGGCTGAGTGAAACCAATGTGCTGTATGTTAAGGGTTGATGCTGGCCAGTCAGAGACGCGCCCACTGGTCTGCTAGTGAGGGATGCAGTCTGCACTGCCTGCTGGCGAGGAACTCTGAGTGGAGCCATCGGCCTTACCTTTACTCTGGTGCTGGAGAGGAAGGAGGAGTTTGCATTCGTGGATTATATCCAGTTAGTCTGGGCTCTTAATAAGGAGCTGTCAAGTGCTAGAATATGGCACAGGTGGTAAAGTGTTTGCCCTGCACATGTGAGGACTGAGTTCTATCCCCAGAACTCACACAAAGCAAGCAAGCAGGCAGGCAGCAGGCAGGCAGGCAGGCAGGCAGGCAGGCAGGCAGCAGGCAGGCAGGCAGCAGGCATGGCAGGCAGGCAGGCAGCAGGCAGGCAGGCAGGCAGGGAGGCAGGCAGGCAGGCGGGCGGCGGGCAGGGGGGCAGGCGGGCAGGCAGCAGGCAGGCAGCAGGGCATGGCAGGCGGGCAGGCAGGCAGGCAGGCAGGCAGCAGGCAGGCAGGCAGGCAGGCAGGCAGGCAGGCAGCAGGCAGGCAGCAGGCAGGGCAGGCAGGCAGGCAGGCAGGCAGGCAGGCAGCAGGCAGGCAGGCAGGCAGCAGGCAGGCAGGCAGGCAGGCAGGCAGGCAGGCAGGCAGGCAGGCAGGCAGGCAGGCAGGCAGGCAGGCAGGCAGGCAGGTGGGCAGCAGGCAGGCAGGCAGTGGTGGTGTCTGTCATCTCAGTACTGTGGAGGTAGAGGCAGGTAGATCCCGGGCACTTGCTGGAATACTAGCCAGCCTAGCTTGATCAGTGAGCTTCAGGTCCCAGGGAGAGACCCTGTCTCAAAAGAATAGAGAGCTCTGGAAGAATGTCAGCAGAGGTTGACCTCTGAATTCCACACAGGACAAGAGACATGTGCTAGACTCTTCCCTGAGAGGCCAGGGTGGCTGACCCAGCCAGGAAGTCCCCTGTTCTCTACAAAGTCATTCTCTGAGACGGCACAGGCTCCTTGGTGTGAGATGCGACTTGCTGTGCTGTGCTGTGTCAGGACAGGTGGCCAAGGCACCGTTCCAGTGAAGGTTCCGCCCCTTCCTTTGCAGGCTCTGTGTGATGAATCCCCTGGAATCTCCCAACGCCAGATGTGCTTACGGCCTACTGCAGAGGCACAGCCCTCCACCAACGCCTGGCTCCACAAAGGGCCCAGCAGTGAGGACAGAGGGTGTGTCAACACCTGGGTTTTGCTAGCCTAGCGATGGGGCTTGGAGAAGCCCACAGCCATCTGTGATCAGTTCCATAGCTACATGGCTGATTTTCACTTCTATTCTGCCGTAATTATCTTCAGGCATCCATTCATCCCACCTAAAAGATATAAATACTCCTAACATGTCTTTCATAGAGTGTTTAGTGCTGAATATTTGGTGGGCTTTCTTTTCCTTTTCCTCTGAGACGTTGTCTACGGTTTCAGGAAATTAGACCTTATTTAGAGCTCGCAGCCAGCCTGTTGTGTGGCACTTATGTGGGCGATGCACTGAGATGTTTCTGCTTATATCCATCCATAAGGTCAGAGCTGCCACTTGGAGAGCAGCTCAGGGACAAGGCCCATGTTTTCCATGTATGGACTCCAGAAAGGCTAACACAGTGTGCAGCAAATAGGCACAGGTAAGCGAACAGCGGCTGAGCTCTCTAAGGGACAGCCCCACGGACAGAGATTAGGTAATTAAGTAGGAACCAAAGGGAGATAGCTTTAGGGCATAACTGATCACATCTCAGGTGGGTGACCCTGTTTGCTAAAGCTTTAGGAAATCCCCAATAAGGAATGTGGCTTGTAAAGGTTTGTGTGTTTGATTTATTTTTACATGTATGTATGTATGTATGTATGTATGTATGTATGTATGTATGTATGTATGTATGTGGGCATGCACCACATACATGTTTGGAGATTCTGTAGACAACTTTCTAGAGTTGGTTATCTCCTTCTACCGTTTGGGTTCTGGGGATCAAACTCAGGTTAGCCGGCAGCCAGGGCCTATGCTCGGTGAGCAGTCTGGCCAGTGAGAGTTTCACTAGTATACTAACTTTACGGTTTATTGGTCAGCTTTCAGGAAGTCGCTGTAACGAAATACCTTACAAAGACTACTTATTAAGAAAAGAGGTTTATTTTGGCTTATGGTTCAAGTTCAAGATCAGGCAGGCCCCTCGGTTAGGATCCCTGGTGAGGGCAGCCCAGGAGCGTGCCAGGGCCAGAGATCACAGACAGCTACAGCGGGAACCAGAGAGAGAAAGGAGAGAAATGGGTCCTATGGGCCTCCCTGAAAGCACGGTGCCCTCTCCGAGCCATAAGGATGGACACCCCTCAAGGGGCTCTGCTTCTTGGAATTCCACAGCACCCTACAGATTTGCATCCTGGAGAGGAAACATTTGGGGGCCCTTCAGATTGCACCAGAGCAGAGGAAGAGGTCTCTAATAAGTCACACCAATGTTTTCCCTCTAGTACTTCTTCAAAGTGTCTATGTGTGCGTGTGTGTGTGTGTGTGTGTGTGTGTGTGTGTGTGTGTGTGTGTGTGTGTAGGCTTAAGGGTCATGAGGTTTATTTACTATTTGGGTTTTTAAAAAACTTTTTAGTTGATTCTTTGTGAATTTCACACAGAATCAACTAACATCTGTGATGTCACTTCCTGAAACTAAGCTCTCCTGCTTCTTCCTCTTTCTCACATAGGAGAAAGCAAATATTCAAGTGAAGACATTTTCAATGTCTTTGAAAAGCTTTGCTTTTGATGTGTTTATAGGTCACTTATGTAACAATACTAGAGGAACTGTTGCAGTTTTGACTTTAATGCAAAGCCACAATGCTGGGCGAAAATGCAGATAGAACTAAAATTTCAATATACTTATTTTGAAACTATTAGCTAATCAGTCCATTTACTTATTATTTTGAGTCAGGGTCTCTTATGCGTGCCTGATTAGTCTGGAACTTTCTTCACTTATAAGGCTGGCCTCAGATTCAAGAGATCCACCTGCCTCTGTGTCTGCTGGGATGAAAAGCGAACACCGTCACGTTCGGCCATTTTGAACTTTTATTTATTCGTGAAGCTATTGTTTTGTGATGCTGGAGATGGAACCCACGCCTGGAGCATGTTAGGCAAGAGCTCTGTCTCTTTCTTACATTAGATATTACCTCGTTTCCTTAAAATAGGGCTTTGTTACACAACCCAGCCAGCTTCAAATATACGAAGCGTCACAAATGTTGGGGTTACAGGAGTGGCCCCCGTGCCTCCCCCAAATCACCTCTTTTAAGGTCAAAGGAGTAGTAGTACTTATGTAGAAAAACCAAGGAATGCAGTTTACTCTCTCCATTGTAAAGTAATATTTATTTAATATGGAAATTGGAAAAGTATCATCTCTGGTTTCAAACAGAAATTAAATCCCTACAGCAAATATTTTAATATATTTTCTTCCAGGTATTTATTCTCTGTACAGAGTGTCTTTGATATAGTTGTGATGAGAGTACTAATATCTTTTTGTAGCAGAACTTCTTGTAACCCCCGCAATCCTAAAATTCACTATGCAATCAATGATGATTTTGAATGTGTGATCCTCCTGCCTCTGCCTCCTGAATGCTGTAACCTCATCAACTGACAAAGTGCTTGGGACCCATCCCAGGGCTTGGTGCAGGCTAGGCAGGCATTGCACCAACCAAAACTACGTGCTCCCCTAAAGTATTTATTTTAAGCATTTTTGAAGATTTATTTTTCTCACTTCATGTCTATAGTGTTTTGCATCCAAGCACATATGCGCACCATGTGGTAGCCCTTTGAGACATGAAGAGAACATGGGATAATTTGGAACTGGTGTTACAGATGGTTGTAGCTAATGTATGGGTGCTGGGAACTGAACCTGGGACCTCTGTAAGAGCCAAAGTGCTGTTAAGCCCTGAGCCATTGCTCCAGCCCTTCAATGTATTATTGATTTCCCTACATTCCCATTCGAAGGTATCTCTCACATTGTTACAAAGTCTTTGCAAAAATTTTCCAGGAGTGGTGGTGCACACCTTCATCCCAGCACTGGGAAGGTGGAGGCAGACAGATCTGAGTTTTGAGTTCAGCCTGGTTACCCTAGTGAGTTCCAGGACAGCCAAGGCTATATAGTGAGACCTTGTCTCAAAACTTAAAAGAGAAAAGTTATTTGTAACACTTTACATGTAGTTCACCATATTTAATTACTTAGTTTTCCAATATCAAGCACTTAATTTACAAATTACAACTGGCATTGTCGACTGATACCATCGGTCATATTTTTCCTACCTTTTGATCCCTAATCATTTGGTACTCTTGCCTTTTAAATACCATCCCTGAGTCATCTACCCCAACAAAGGCTATTGTGAAAACCTGAAGCGCCCAGTGCTTCCTCTGTCACTTCTGTCTCCTAACAGACCCTGCTGTGCCTCATCCCTTCACTTTCAACTCGGGCTCCTACACCTTAAAGCCTGGCCACTGAGTTAGTGCCCGGTCTGCTTTCTCGAGTCCCTCCAGACCACCATGCAAGCTCCTGCTCAGGTGATCATTGTGGGAGATGATTCTGAGTATTCTGCTGCGTTATTTAATATTGCCCCTGATGTTTAGGATAGATTCTCTTCACGATTCTGATGTGTTCAGCCTGCCCACACCTGTGTCTATGTTCCAGGCTACTGTTGTGCATACACTCTTCCACTCCCTATTATAGACCAGCGGGTCTCTTGAACACGTGATCTGTTCCCACAATGCCTTTTCCTTCCTCCTCCTGGCCAATGGTTATCTATTGTTTAAGAAGTGTTAGGAGAGCCATCCTTTCTCTAGGAAGCCTTTTTGGGTTTAACTGCCTGGAGCTAGGGTTCTAATTCAGTTGGACTAGCCACTGTCTGACACACATCCAGGAACCCTGAAATGAATCACTAGATGCGGCATAAACAGATGGGGTAGCAGCTTCTGCCTGTAACCCCAGTAATTGGAAGCTGAAGCGATAGACTCAGGAGTTTAAGGTCATCAGCATACTTGGCTACACAGAAAACCAAAGGCCAGCCTGAGCTACAGGAGATCCTATAAAAACCCCCTCCTGCATCCAATTTTCCCTCTCGGGTCTCCTCCACACCGCCCCCAAGATGTCCAATTCTCAGACAATCATTCTACTTGTTCATTTGTTTGTGACAGAGTCTCATGCAGTCCAAGCTGTCCTCAAACTCTTTGAGACAATGATGACCTTGAACTTATGATCCTCCTCCCTCCAAGTACTGACATGGGACAGCAAGTATCACCATGCTAGGACTCCAACCCAGGGCTTTCCGCATGCTAGGCGAGAACTCTACCAACGGAGCTACATCCCCACCCCGGTGAGTCATTCCTGAGGGTTGGGGAACGTGCTCTTTCACTAGACTTGTAGGCTACTTAGAGATAAGCTCTAGACGGTCTACCTTTGCACATCCAATTCAGTGCCACCGTCACAGAGCTACTCAGGTGTCCTTGTGGACCTCACTTGACTGAAACCACTCTCTATTGCTCTACAAGCCAGCCTCTTTTCCGACAGAATCCTCTCTCTAGTGCCACCACATAGAAGGTTGTAAGATGAATCCTCATAAATGCTACTTTTCTCTTATTTTAAGGGCACTAGATACTATATAGTATCTTCAAAGCGAGACTTCCATTGTGGGATCAGAGCATACCTGGATCTTGAAATGCAACAAGAAGCCCAGAAACACAGAAAGCACATCTTTTTGTTGGGCCGTACATTGGCAAGCTCAATGCTATGGTGTCTGCCTTCTCTACCCCTTCTGAGGGCTCAGTGCCAAGGTGCAAAGTCAGGGCTCCAAAGACTAGAGAGTCTTGAGCAAACATGACTCACTACATTTCACATCTCTTCTCCTTTCCTGTTGAATAGTACACACTTGTTTTATTCAGAATGTGAAGAACAATTTTAACGAGCCGACTAAATACCTGTCTTCTATTATCCCAATCTTTAAAAGATTCACGGGGAACACAAGTATGAGTCAGATTAGAGGGAGGTAACGTTATCTTCTCCTGACCAGCCTCCCCCATCCTCCCCACGGGTCAGGTCACCTCAGCTTTTAGCTACTGCTTTCAGGGACCTTTGTCATCATTCCTGTCTAACCCCTTCTGAGCTAGAGCCCTGCCCGCCCCGACTCCCAACAGGAAGCGATCTTTCTGCTTTCAGGCGAGCCACACGCCTTCCAGGCAGCCAGCAGCTCCAACTAATTAGCACACGTGATGGGAATTGGAAACAAAGTCGCCAACAATAGGAGCGTGGGAACCCCGGCCGCGCCACAGTTCCAGCTCCCCTCCCCCGTCTTCTCTGTGCAGAACCAGGGGCCTCCAGGGCGGCGTCCCTGCGGAGGGTCATCCCGCAGTCTTGGCTCTGTGATGGTCAGAGCTCTTGCAAGATCCAGCTGGAGGTCAGTCACTGAGTGTTGATCAGAGCCAGAGAAGAACAACTGTTACCAAAAATCCTTGAGGCAGGTCAGTGTCCTGAAGGTTTAGTGACCCTGCTTTGGCGATGCCAAAGAGGCCAGCTCATTGTGCTAAGCAGAGGTACCGCCCTGTTCTTATGAGGCAGAGCTAGACTTGACCCAGTAGCCCCCAGGCCAGTGTCCCTAACCTGGGCACTCCTCACCTGGGCCTCTGTCCTGGGTGCCCCTCAGCTGGCTGGATGCAACTCTAGGCACTTGACACTCAATGTTCTCCTGTGTCAAGGTCTCCCTGAATGGCGGATAATGGAAACCTGCTTTAGTTTCCCAGTACAGGACATCAATGACTTAAAAAATTGAGATTGAATTAATATACAATCCACTCACTTGAAATATATGATTGGATCAGTTTTAGTGGTTTCCTAGATGTGCACAACAATCACCAGTTAGTTGATGGTAGAATATTTTCATTTCCTCAAAAACAAAATCTTGGTTGGTGGCCTAGGTCAGTAACACAGCACAGCATGGGCAAGACCCTAAGTTCAATACTGTCACATGCATGCATGCACCCACGTACGAACAAATTTCCAATACAGTAGCACACACACACACACACACACACACACACACACACACACACACACACACCCCTGGGACCTTCAGCTATCTCTTCCCATCTCTAGCGGTCTCACAGAGTGAACGCAGAACTTTATATGTCGTCTCTGTCATCTTCGTGATTAGTGTCTTTCACTTACCAGGTTCTTCAGGGTACATCTAGGTTTTGCTGCAAATCAGCACTTTTTTTCATTCCAATAATATTTCCCTACATATTCTACTACAATAATATTATGCTATAGGGATTTAAATCACATTTTGTTGATGGGTACTAGAATTGTTCCCACAATGTGGCCTTTAGGAAAAATGCTAAGGCGTTTACTGGGGCTTTCTGACCTATGCCTTCTCACGGGTAGATAACCACAAGTGGAGTTGCTGGTTTGAAGGTAAATTTGTGTCTGGCTTTTAAAGAAAGCCACAGGTAGCACCCAATGGCTCAGCATTCCCAACCACAATGCATGCTAGAATCTGTTTTCTTTTCTCCAGATCCTCATCAACACTGGCTGTTGACTGATCCTTTGACTACAGTCATTGTACAACCAAATACATGAAGTGATTTCTCAACTATAAAGTTAAAAAAAATTGGATGAGCCGTAAACTCTTTCCAGTGTGAATTTCTGAGACGTTCCTGGGAATAAGACCTGTGACCTGCACTGTACCGTCTAAAGGGATCATGATTGGCTGCTTACTATAGTAGCTGCTAAAAGCAACAGCATCATTGTTTGGGAGTGGCGGGCTGAAGTAGAAAGTTAATTATTTACAAATGTATTCCTAGCTGATGTGTGGAGTTGGACAAGAGTTCCCATATTAGGGGCTGACTGCATTTGATACTCTTCCACTCTACCTCTAAGCCCCAGTCTGTAGCAGGCAAGGTGTTCCTGTGTTGTGTGATTAAAAATGTCACTGTGTCATTTTACACATCAGTTGGCAGTAAATCCCTGCCCTCATTGTGTTGTCCACACATTGACTTTTCCTGAAGCTAGGCAGTTTATTCAGGGTTAAATTTTATTTAGCTGTGAGTATAAATTTGCACTGAGGAGCTATGATGCTTCTGTTGCATGACTTGCTGGGGATCACCCAAGGGACAGAATACTATCTTACTAGGTTAAGAGAATTCAGACCATGTGCTGTCTTTACGGCAGGGAAGGGGATAGGAGGACCCTTCATGGCCAAAAGATGATTGGGATTTGCATGTTTCAAATGTGTTTTATTCCCCAACAGGTATATTGCGCATAATGATTAAGTTGCCTTCCTTTTAAAAGAACTCACCTTTAGCTCTAGAGGCAAACACCATTCCTGAAGCATTCTCTCACTGATTCTGTGCTCTGTGAGGCCTTCTCCCACTGTCACTGAGCTTGTTTGGTGAAGCATTGGTTTTGCCGAGACTTTACCTTCGTTACATATCATAATCACCGGGAGAGTGTTATAGTGCATTTTTGCCAGACTCCAGTGCAAATTAATGAAATCCAAATCCCTAGAGATTTGTGTGTGTGTGTGTGTGTGTGTGTGTGTGTGTGTGTGTGTGTGTGTGTCACGGGGATGCTGAGATGGCGTCAACTTCAGTATTTTCTACCAGGCCCCTAATATTTTTAAGTGCAGAAGGGTTGAAGGTGGTCTCACTCACTGGGTCTCAAGGCGCAGTTTAAGGTGCAATAGCATCACCTGGGTATTCGACTGCAATGCAAGTCGACTGAAACTCCAGGACAGAAGGCATCGTTTTCAATTCTTTAACAATTATCCACCAGCTGGTCATGGTGGCACAGGCCTTTAATCTTAGCACCTGGCAGGCAGAGGCAACCAACTAGAAATAAGTATCCACCAATCTGATGTGCTCTGGAGCCTGAGGTCACTGGTTGCCACTATTCGACTTGACTTCCCGTAGGAGTTGTCAGAGGACTTAAATACTGACGTGTGGGTTCTGTCCCCAGAGGTTGTGCTCTCCGTTATTTTGTGATATGGCCTAATAACTCAAATTTTATTGTTTAGAAAAAGGATCCTGGATGATTCTAGAATGGGGTCCAGTTGCAAGCCGTAGCACTAACTTAAGCAGTTCCTAAAGCACATTCCTAAGCAAGGGGTGGCGGCATCCTTCGGGAATGTGTTTGGAAGATGAATTCTGGAGCCATCCCAGTTTGAGTCCCTGTAGATAACATTCCTGAGTCTGTATGATTCTGATTCTTGCTGCCTTCAGCACAGCACTAGCTTCTGAAATTGGGATACCTCTGTGTGTGTGTGTGTGTGTGTGTGTGTGTGTGTGTGTGTGTGTACCCCTCCCATCCATTATTTGGACCCCCATAGTTCATTATGAAGCTGTGGACTAGGCTGGCTGGGGTGGCACATACCTTTAATACCAGCAGAGGCAGGTGGATCTCTGTGGGTTCAAGACCAGCCTGGTCTACAGAGCAAGCTGGAGGTCAGCCAGGGCTACATAGTGAGACAAAGGAGCAATTAACCACAAAACAAAAAACCCACTGTGGACTACAGGCATCAGAGGAGCAGTTTCTCTGTCTATATAATTAATATATATTATTAAATTCTACTATTGCCATTGTAATGCACACTTTAATTCTTTTGCTTTTGTAGATTTGAAGGAGGCCTCGTCTATGCTTTTATCTTTCACTTGCTCATTTATCTGGCACTCAAATATCTGAGCATTTCATTTGACACAGGAAGACAATGGTTTCCTTTATTGTCTGTGGAACCCTTCCCATGGGAAATTTATTTTGAGAGTCACAGTTTCTCAAGATAGGCAGCAACTTTCTTAGACATCAAACTCCAACCGTCACCACTGGAACTATACCCAAATTCAAATGGCTTAAATTGGGAATTTAACACACATCCCCAATTCCTTGGGAAAGACCAGGTTCCTACCATTCCAGAGAACAGGGCAGATCTCAAAGCTACACAGTTGAATATTGTGTATCTCAGGATCTCTGGACAGACAGAGTCTAAGCAACTTTGTTTCCTTCAGAACTTTCCCGTTGGAGCCAGGCTCTCTACCAGCAAAGATAAATTGTTTCTTAAAACAATGGATTGCGAATGTGCTCCTTGGACCCACCAGTCACCTTAACTTCCTGCGATGCCTGCTAGATGCTTGTAGCCACTGTTTGAGGGCTAGAAAACAGAAAGTGATTTGTTTTACTTGGTTTATTTATGGTAGCCCAGGCTATCCTAGAAGTTACTACTGTTGCCCAGGCCAGCCTCAGACTACCAAATGTGAGGATTACAGGTGCCTAGTATGGAAATGATTTTCGAGGCAGTTACTTCTATCCACTGACAGCTGAGTGTTGCTCAATGCCCTCTCACAATTCATTTCCCATGTTCTTTCCGTCCCTGGAAACAGTCTTCATCACACTCACCCACAGATCTCAATACTAGGACTTTCTTCTGTTAGTCATTTTAAATCATCTCGACTACAAGCAAGTGCAGACTGGAAATCCCTGGCAGTTTCTGGTCTAACAGATAATTTTACTTAGTTCACTTCCTTGCCCACAGGGCTGCATAACTCCTGTCTCACCGGGCCATCCTTCCTCCTGCCTGTTTACCCTGTGTCCTTTCTCTACCAGGCCCAGATGACCACATCCTCTCCTTTTCCTGTTTTGACTCGACAAAATAAAGATAATAAGATCAAAGGCATCAACTTACTCTTGACCTGTTGCATCAAAACAGAATCTGAACCATTCTTCTTTCTTCCCACCATCTAAACATGAAATTCTGGCTTGCATTGAAATAAAATTGTGACTCAGAGACCACATATGCACACACACATGCACATATACACACACAAATGCAAAGATACACACACACACACACACACACACACAGAGAGACAGAGACAGACAGAAACAGAAAGACACAGAGAGAGAGAGAGACAGAGACAGAGAGAGACAGAGAGAGAGGAATGCCAGTGAACATGACTGTGATGTGCTCTCGGTTTCTAGTGTGTTTACTTAAGAATGGCAAACTCCACAAGGCAGATTATTTAAACTATTCTAAATTATTTAAATTATTCTAAATAATTTGTAGAAAACACTTACCTATTAGGAAGTAGAATCTTGTATATAAATGTGTTGGTCAGAATTGTCGATTTGATGAAATTTATAACCACCACAGAAACAAATCTCTGGGTTTGCCTACAAGGGATTTCCTAGAGGAGGGTGCTCGCCCTAAACATAAGCAGTGCCATCCAATGGTTGGGGCTTCTTGAATAAAGAGGGAAAGTGAACGAACATAAGAACTTATTGCTTTGCTTTCTGAAGTGGGCACAGTGTGACTGGACACAGTGTGACTGGCAACTGGCTTCCCCTCTATCTCCCCACCATTTGGCCTGTTCCCTGGAACTGTGAGTCAAAATAAACACTTTTCCTACCAACTGCTTTGGCTTGGATATTTTGTCACAGCAATGAATTAGGTAACACAGAGAACATGGGTCAAGTTAAGATGAATTCTTCCAATTAGATTTCAAGGAGAAAAACAAAAGTTCAATAAATGTTGCAAATCAGAAATCAGTAGTATGGAAAGAGCAAATCTTTATGTTCCGAACCAAGTCTTAGAGGAAACAAAGATAGTAATGAACTGAGTATAAAAATGTTAACATGAGCCAGTTAAATTAAGCAGCTTACAGAAAACACGTTGTTTTCCCTAGCCACTAAATATTAAAGAAACTCTTGAAACTGGGTACAAAAATCCTCCAAGAGACAGGTTTTACAGACAAATCATGAAATTCACAGAAAACTATACTTATAGGATATGTATTTAACAATTCTGGACACGAGTTCTGTTTTGTGATGTAGGCCTTAAATCCAAGCAGAAAGTGCTTGGTTAGCACTATTGGTACCACTATTGCCTGAGTGGATATATCTTGACAGGCCAGGAGCTATGCAGATTACACAGTTCAGAGTTGGGTAGAGCTAATGATTAATTTTCTTCTCCAAGAAGCACAAATATAAAATTTCAACAGTAAGGAAGCTATCCAGAGGGGTGACATTTCCAGATCTGCACCAGCCTGATTTCCTGTTCTCTGACTTAAGTCCGTGGTGTCTTCAACAATAGGGTCTTATCATCAAGTTCTGGAGGAGAACTGGGAGCAATGGCAGGAGCTTGTAATGATTGTTGGGCATTCTATGAGACTCCTCTGACCAATAACGTCAGAAGAGTGTCTCATTCCTGGTACTTCGATTACCTCTGCTGTCTAGGAGGTCAGCACCCACCCCCATTATAGGCTAAATCCACTGAAACTCTTTTTTTATATATGTATGTGTTTCTGAAAATGTCCACAGCATGTTTTCACATACTTGTCCCCCAAAGGTTTCTAGTGTTAGCTATCCTTCCGCATACTCCCAAAGGTGGGTATTTTAAATAAAAAAATTTAAGGACCTCCCACAAAGGCATTGCAGGTATGTCTGCTGTGTCACATGTGTGTCAGTAGGTGGCATGGAGGGGACAGGTTATGTCTATGCTGTGCTCTGACCTATGAACATCTGAATGATTGTTAGTTTAAACATTCCCTGAAACATATGAGTCTAAGAAGACTACTAGTCCGGAGTCAGGCAGACCTGGACAGGTTCCCAGGATGGGAGCAAGCAGAGACTAGAAGAACCCCTCCTTGGACTGTTAGGTGGGATTGAGCCTGAGACGGATGAACCTCTAAGTCAGTAGGGCAGGCCAGGTGAGGAATGAGCCCAAGATGACCACCAAATGGGAGCTGTGGGGCATGGACAGGGAACTAGTCTGCAAGGGCCACCAGTCTGGCCATGTAGGCCTGAGGGGGGGCAAACCATGTCCAAGATGACCCCTGCCCAGAGCCATAAGGCACAAGTGGGGCATAGCATGCCTGAGGTGACCCCTAGTTGCTAAGAGGAGCAAGTGAGTGGTGGAGAAATGGAAGAGAGAGAAACAGAAGAATGAAGAGAGGCAGAACGGGAGACTGGAGGGTAGTGAGGAACAGCCTGAGGTGAGTATCCAGTGATGCCACCTGGGACCGTGGTGGGTCCTGGACTGTGCTGACACTGGCGGCCATGTCTGAGTCTGTGGCTTTGCAGTATCCGAGGTCTCCATGACATAGGGCAAGAGCAGGGTACCCAGGAGGCCCAGTGAGGGCCCAGTATTGACAGCAGCACAAGTCAGAGGCCTTGTACCAGTCACTGCAATGAACATCTGCAAGCACAGACGTATGGACAAAAGTGTATCCTGTGGGACACACTGTGACACACTACAGCTTCCACAGGGAGATTTTTGTTTTTCTCTGTTGGGTTGCAAGGGTGGAGGTAGGTAGGAAGGGAGGGGGAGATGCATGGAATTAGAATTCATGAATGTGAAATTCACAAAGAACCAATAAAGGTAGCAAACGACAACCACCACCACCACCACCACCACCACCACCACCACCACCACCACCAAAGGAAACTTTAAAGGAGAGGGATTGTGGCTCATGTCTGAAATCCACACTCAGGAGGCTGAAGCAGAGAGTTTAAGGTTAGCTGGACTATATGCTGAGTTCCAAGTTAGCCTGGCTACCATGCGAAATCCTGTCTCAGAAACAAAACCCCCAAAAGTTACACTAACTGTTTGTCATCCTGACTGTGCAGGGACTAGGGACTGAGGTGATGGCATGATTGCACACAAATGCAGGGACAAAGTGAACTATCCTCAAGCCAAATATATTGTTTTACAAAAATGATAACATGTTTAAAAATGTATGACACAGTCAGCCAATTCAATTTTCAGTTTTTATACTTTTCCTCACATGGTAGAAATAAATTAATTTTATCCTTCAAAGGCCTGAAGGTGTGGCTTAGTGGTAGAGTTCTGAGCTAGCATGTACAAGGCCCTGGATTTGATCAGGTATGGGGGCATGGCGGTGTTCACCAATGACCGAAGTCCTCTTGAAGGTTTGTCTTGGTCAGTGTTCTATTGCTTTGAAGAGACACTGCAGCAACTTTCATAAAAGCAAGCATTTAACCGGCTTACAGTTTCTCTCAAGTTGGGTCCATTTCATCATGCTGGGGAGCATGGCAGCACGCGGGCGGACGTGGTGCTGGAGAAGGAGCTGAGAGCTCTCCCTCTGAGTCTGCAGGCAGCAGGAGGAGAGAGACACTGGGCTGTCAGGCTTTTGAAACCGCAAAGTCCCCTCCTTAATGACTTCCTCCAACAAGGCCACACCTACAAGGTCATAGGTCATAGCTCCTAATCCCTCTCAAGCAGTGCCCAGGGAGCCTGTGGAGGCCATCCGTATTCAAACCAGCAGGCAGTCCCTTCACCTCCCACACTGGGAAACGAACCTGTGCTGTGTTCACTTTGGAGGATGATCTGCATGGTAGAAAGCAAAAGAGAGGTCCAGCACGAACGGACTCTGGTTGCCTGAGCGTAGCAAACACAGCTCTGGTGGCCTTGCTCCTCTTCTGCATCTCCTCAGCCTTGCTAAAACCATCAAGTGACTTCCCTGAAGCCAACCACCGAGGTCTATTATGGTTTTGGCCTCTTCTTCCTCCCGAGTCTGACTACTGAGGCCCACCTCTTAAAGTATTGGAGCCCAGCAATCAAAAACCCCATAAGAATCAAACACCTCATCTAACATGGGGCTTCCTGTTTTACCTTTATCAACTGCCATTGCTCTATGGGCCACTCTAGCCTCCTCTCCATCCAGGGGCAGTCCTTTGTCCCTCTGCCCCAGGACAAATATCCCTCCCCCTCTTCCCTTTTCTTCCACCTCACTTCATCTATGTCCTGTCTTCTGTCTCTTTGTCTGTCTGGGGAAAATAACTCCTTGTGCTGACCATTAGTTCTGGGGGTGTCTTGTGCCAATACCAGCCCCTTTACTTCAAGTTATAGAGATCTATCCTGCACAAGACATGTCTGGTTCACTGCTGGGAAGACTCTTCTTGAAAAGACAGCTATAACTATAAACCCGGAGAAAGGAGCCCTGGCAACAATGCATTCAGGATTCAGGACAGCAAGTAGAGGGAGTTGAAATCTTAGGGGGAGGGAGGGTCCTGGGCCCTTTTTTTTCCTTTTTGGTCTCATGTACCAACAAGAGCCAAAGGATCAGTTCTATAAAGGGGGATATCCAGCCGGGAGAAACTGGCCATCCAGCCCTCTGCCAGTGGAGAAAGAAAGAAGAAAAACATGTGGGCTGAAAACTTGAGCTGCTCTTAAGTAGCGATGTGAGAAATACCAAGATCTGTGTCATTTATATAGAAAGGAACTTGTCCTAGTTCATTAACTTGTAATCCCTAAAGGATTTGAAAAAGTCATTGAAAACAAAACAAAACAAAACAAAACCATACTTGCTCTGAAAATAGGGCTTTTTAAAGTGTAAAACAGTGTGTCTTTTGCTCAGCTCATTCAATTATATATAAAGTAAAATGCATTTTAATGGTGCTTTCAAAAAGTAATTTTGTATGCATGGGGTGGGGTGGGTATGTGCACACTAGTACAGGTGCAGTGTCTGGGGAGCCAGAAGCAGCAGAGTCACTGGAGCTGGAATGAGGGAAGGTTGTGGGGTTGGGGATTTAGCTCAGTGGTAGAGCACTTGCTTTAGCGCAAGGCCCTGGGTTCAGTCATCAGCTCCGGAAAAAAAAAAAAAAAAAAAAAAAAAGAGAGAGAGAGAGAGAAGATTGTGACTGTGCCCAATACGCTGAAGAGCAGTATGTACCCTTAACCACTGAGCCATCTCTCTGCCCCTCAGTGGAACACATTTCAAATGCTGGGCAAAGGGCCTTTGTGAGCAGGAATGCTTACTTATGAAGACGTAGTAGTATGTAACAGGAATTTTGAAATGGATGATCCCCCAAACCTTATCTTAGATTCTGTTGTTCATTCTCCAGAAGATTCTTGTTATAGTTTTCTTTAATGCTCATTAAAATGAAAGGTATCATTTTAATGAATGTGTCAATAGACTTTCATTTTTCCATTGTAAAAAAAAAGTGCATACGCATAGGCAATATAAAGAATAAAGCATGTATAGAATTTCATAACTAGTGAAAAGTTCTAAATCTTGAGAGAACAAGCTGAATGTGTTATGCGATATAGTCTGGAATTGTAGAGTAGTAGAACAATTTTCTAAATATAAATTTCTAATATGAATATGAAGAATAAGAGAAAAATTAATATCTAACTTTTAACATTGAATTGATTAGTAAAAACGCTGTTGTGTTTCTCAGATGAAAAAAAAAACTTTTGCAACATGAATTACCTCCAGCCATCCTAGCTCAGTCCTACAGACGGAGTTTAGACAATAAGAATCCCCTTTCAGCTCTGGAGACAGGAAATTCGAGAGGAGGGTCCCAGCATGATGGGGTGCCAGGGAACCAACCCCACTGTATGGCCTTGAAGACGTCTGGCTACTGTCTGCTGTGCTATATAAAGAAAGGGGAGGAAGAGGGAGTGTAAAGTAGGATGCGTGGAAGGAGGGACCAGGTCTAGCCTCTTGGTAGCGTTTCTTACCAGCGCACCAGTTTCATCATGATGGTTCCATCTTCCTCCAAACTTAATTATCTCCCGAGGGCCCTGTTTAGTTAAGGTTACTATCACTGTGATGAAACACCATGGCTAAAAGCAAATAGGAGAGGAAGGGGTTATTTTCCTTACACTTCCACATCACAGTTCATCACCTATGGCAGTCAGGACAGGAAGTAAAACAGCAGGAGCCTGGATGCAGAGCTGACACGGGGCCACGGAGGCGCTTCTTACTGTCTTGTCGTCGTCCCCCCCCCGCTTGTTCAGTTCAGAGATGGCACCACCCACAATGAGCTGGGCCCTACCCCGTCAATCACTAGTTAAGAAGACACCCTATAGGCTTGCCGACAGCCTAATCTTCTGAAGGCGTTTTCTCAGTTGAGGTTCCCTCTTCTCAGATGACTCTAGCTTGTGTCAAGTTGACATAAAAGCCAGCCAGCAGAGGCCCCTTCTCCTTCACTGTGCCTTCAGGCTGTGGATCCATTACAGGACAGTAATCCAAGTGCTTGCTGCTTTTATTTCCCTGCAGTAGCATAAGGTTGCAGAGTCCCACTAGATATTGAATACAGACAAGGCCTCATCTACACTCATATTGCAATGGAGACCCAGCTCAGTGGTTATCAGCACTTGTCTTACCGAGGACCCATGGCTGCTCACAACTGTGTGCAACTCCAGTT
The DNA here is from genome assembly GCF_011064425.1 of Rattus rattus. Lineage (NCBI taxonomy): Eukaryota > Metazoa > Chordata > Mammalia > Rodentia > Muridae > Rattus > Rattus rattus. The sequence goes on along the minus strand of NC_046156.1, from coordinate 142,830,182 downwards.
TCAGGCGATCAAGCACGCATATAGTGTACAGACACACATGCAGGCAAAACACTCATGTCATTGTGGTGTTTTGAATAAGTTTGGCCCCCATAGATTCATGTGTTTGGATGCTTGGCCCACAGGGAGTGGTGTTATTAGGAGGTGTGGCCTTGCTGGAGTAGGTGTGGCCTTGCTATAGGAGGTGTGGCCTTGCTGGAGAAGGTGTGGCCTTGCTGGAGGAAGTGCATCACTGTGTAGGCAGGCTTGAAGCTTTCCTAAATTCAAGCTGTAACCAGTGTGCCAGTCTACTTCTGCTGTCTAAGGATCAGGACGGAGAGCCTCAGCTCCCTCTCCAGCACCATGTCTGGCTGCACACTGCCATGCTTCCTGCCATGATGATAACAGACTGAGCCTCTGAAACTGTAAGCCAGACCCAATTAAATGTTTTCCTTTATAAGAGTTGCCTTGGTCATAGTGTCTCTTTATAGCAATAAAATCCTGATATGCATAAAATAAAAATAAATCTAAATAACAAGAAGAAACTCCTCCCTACCCCCCAAAAAAAAAAAAAACTAGTGACTCAATCGTTCCAATTGGCTTAGGTTCTGCCCTGTTCTAGGCTCTGGGCCTCACCTGGGGAGGACATGCCAACCGTGGATCAAGTTGAGCATTGTTTGTTCACTTCATCCATGCTCTTAGGGTGGCTCTTGCTTCTGTCCGTAAGGTCAAGCCCATGTAAAGATTTCCATCGTGCCAAGATTTCCCAGGATGCCATGTGGTAGGGAGTATAAGCACATGTGTGGCCAAGGTGTGGGTTGGCGGTGCAGACCAGTTTTACACAGCAGACAATGCTTTCTTTTCCCTCCAAAATGATCTACCGGCTCCTTTAGACTCTGGTCTTAACTTTGGTCTACTAAGAATATCTGTGCCTGCAATTCTTTTTTCGCCTTCATCTCTGCCCTGTGCTTTTGGATAAAAAAAAGAAATTCTTTTGACTCTAAAATCAAAGCTCCAGGAAGTATCAATTCTAGCCAATGGGCAGTGGGCTAGAAGCTGGCTAGTTTCAAAGCCACGAAGTCTGTGAATTCCTGTCTGGGGATCACCTGGAGCCTCCTGTATTTGACCTTTCAAATTTTGATTTGTCTTACTTTGCTCTTTATTGCTGCGATAAAACACCATGAGCAAAAGCAAATTGAGAAAAGGAAAGGCTTATTTTCATCTAACACTTTGCAGACCAACATCAGGTGAAGCCAAGCAGGAGCCCAGCTGACTGGGACTCTTGTATCTGGACTGAAGCAGAGATCACGGAGAAACACTGGTCTTTGGTTGTTCTTCACGACTTACTCAGGTTACTTTTGTATACCACCCAGGACCACCTGCGTAGGGGGTGACACTGCCCAGAGTGGAGCTCTGGGCCCTCCCATATTAGCCATCAGTCAAGAAAATGCCCTGCAGACTTGCTTACAGGCCAATCTGATGGAGGTATTTTCTTAATCTAGGTTTTCCTTTCCCAGATGACCCTAGCTTATATCAAGTGACAAAAACCAAAATCAAAAACCCAACTAACCATCACATACTTATAATAATCTGTTGCATTAGTTGGGGCTCTCTAGAGTTACAGAGCTTATAGGATGAATCTTTCTGGGTTCATTCTCTCCCTGGACACTTCCTCTCTCTTTTCATTGTTTTTAAAATAGTGTCTAATGTATTCCAGGTTAGCTCTCATCTCATTATGTAGCTGAGGATGGCCTTGCACTGATCCTTCTGTCATGATCTCCAAAATGTTGGGATTACAGGCACTGCCAGCACCCCAAAAGATGCTGGGGAGTTGGGGATTTAGCTCAATGATAGAGCGCTTGCCTGTAAGCGCAAGGCCCTGGGTTCGGTCCCCAGCTCCGAAAAAAAAAACCAAAAAAAAAAAAAAAAAAAAAAAAAAAGATGCTGGGAAGCATCATTCCTACTGATGAAGAAACGGAGGCTCATGGGAGTGAGGAGAGGGCGTGGCTAAGGACTAGCTCACTGTGACTCAGACCCAGGCAGGATCGCCCTTCCTGACCTACTGTGCCCCAGTGTCTTGTAGGGTTTACAATTAAACATGCCTATCCAGCAAACAGCAGGGCACCTCACACTGGGTCTCCACTAGGAGACTCGAGCGTGGAAGTGCACTTGTTTGTGGCGTGGCATGGCACAAGGCTCCGCGATATTCTGAACAGGGCTTCGGGGGAGCACTGCTTACAGTGGGTAGAGGAAAATGGCTGCTGAGTCAAGACTCTTTTGTGACAGTTTGGGGCCATTCTGCTTCGTTTCTGACTTGATGCGACCTCCAAAAGGAGCAGAAGCTGAACTCTGCGCAGAAGCAGAAGCAGAAGCTAATTCATATACCTATTTATAGCAGTGTGTGCTCAGGGGGGTGTCTCTTAATAAGAGACTCAGAAACAGCACTTTCACTAAAAATGAATAGCAGATGGCCCCTTTGCTCAACCGGTGCTTTAAATAGGTGGCACCAATTATCTACCATGATGATGGAAACCTTCTACTTTCTAGAGATGCTTTGTTGATATATCCGATTACTAGATTATGCCACATAATCTCAGCAGATGTGAGCTATCAGAAGAACGTGCTGTGGTCACCTACGGCTACATTCGCCAACAGCATCTAATACCAATGGGTGCTGTCTATTTAGTGTTGGTCAATGGCCACACATTATGGAATCAATGCTCTTTATGTAACTGGCTTTGGATGGTGACTATTATCAATGCCCTCGTGTCACAGGTAGTGGAGATGTAGAGGTTAAACTTGCCCAGTGTCGGGAAGTTCTGAGGAGGTAGATGGAGACTGGCTTTTAGGCCTCTTTGCACCAGGCCTAGCGTTTAGTAGGACTTCTTAACAAATCTTAGTCAACCAAAACCTAGAGGTCTCAAATACTTCACCTGCTGCTTTCACCTCGGAATTTCTTTGGTTGGTTTTTGGCTTTCAAGACAGGATTAATGGAGTCTGAGTTTTCCTCAAACTTTCATTCCTCCTGTCTCAGGGCTGGAATTATAGTCATGTCCCATGGTGAGTAACTCTTTTTGTTTTTAATTGGATATTTTATGTATTTACATTTCAAATGTTATCTCTTTCCCAGTTTTCCTTTTGGAACCCCCCTACACCCTAACTCTGCCTCTATGAGGATGCTCCCCCTCCCACCCACCCCCTCCCACCTCACCGCCCTGGCATTCCCCTACACTGGGGCATCTCGCCTTCACAGGACTAAGAGTCCCATCGATGCCCAACAAGGCCATCCTCTGTTACATAAGCGGCTAGAGCCCTGTGTGTACTCTTTGGTGGTTGATATTATTGTTCTTCCTATGGGGTTGCAAACCCCTTCACCTCCTTCAGTCTTTTCTGTAATTCCTCCATTGGGGTCCCTGCTTCAGTCCAATGGTTGGCTGTGAGCATCCACCTCTGTATTTGTCAGGTTCTGGCAGAGTCTGTCAGTAGACAGCTATATCAGGCTCCTGTCAGCATGCACTTCTTTTTATTTTATTTTATTTTTTTCCAGAGCTGGGGACCTGAACCCAGGGCCTTGCGCTTGCTAGGCAAGCGCTCTACCACTGAGCTAAATCCCCAACCCCACAGCATGCACTTCTTGACATCAATGATAGTGACTGGGTTTGGTGTCTGTATATTGGATGGATCCGCAGGTGGGGCAGTCTTTGGATGGTCTTTCCTTCAGACTTGGCTCCGTATTTGTCCCTGTATTTCCTTTAGACAGGAGCAATTCTGGGTAAAAATTTGGAGATGAGTGGGTGGCCCCATCCTCCAACGGGAGGGGTCTTGCCCATCCTCTGGATATGGTCTCTACAGGTTCTATCTCCCCTTTGTTGGGCGTTTCAGCTAATCTCATGCCTCTTGGGTCCTGGGAGCCTCTTGCTTTCCTGGCATCTGGGACTTGCTGGTGGCTACCCCTAGTATCCCATGCCCCATTGCTACACACCTCTGTTCAAATTCCTGACCCTCTGTATATCATCCCTGTCTCCTCCCATAGCTGATCCTGCCCACCTTTTCCACTCCCCTCCCCTCTTCCTCCAAAATCCCTCCCACCCTCTACCTCCTTTGAGTATTTTGTTCCCCCTTCTAAGGAGGACTGAAGCATCCACACTTAGGTTTCCTTTCTTCTTGAGTTTCATATGGTCTGTGAATTATATCTTGGGTATTCCAAACTTTTGGGCTAATATCCACTTATCAGTGAGTGTATATCATGTGTGTTCTTTTGTGACTGGGGTTACCTCACCCAGAATGACATTTTCTAGTTCCATCCATTTGCCTATGAATTTCATGACGTCATTGTTTTTGATAAGTGAGTAGTACTCCATTGCATAAATGTACCACATTTTCTGTGTCCATTCCTCTGTTGAGGGACATCTGAGTAATTTCCAGCTTCTGGCTATTATAAATAAGGCTGCTATGAACATAGTAGAGCATGTGTCCTTATTATATGTTGGAGCATCTTTTGGGTATATGCCTAGGAGTGGTATAGCTGGGTCCTAAGGTAGTACTATGTCACATTTTCTGAGGAACCTCCAGACTGATTTCCAGAGTGGATATACCAGCTTGTAATCCCACCAACAATGGAGGAGTGTTCCTTTCTCCACATCCTCATCAGCATCTGATGTCACCTGAGTTTTTGATCTTAGACATTCTGACTGGTGTGAGATGGAATCTCAGGGTTGTTTTGATTTGTATTTCCCTGATGGCTAAGGATGTTGAACATTTCTTTAGGTACTTCTCAGCCATGTGATATTCCTTGGCTGAGAATTCTTTGTTTAGCTCTGTACCCCATTTTTATGTAGGGTTATTTGATTCTCTGGAGTCTAACTTCTTGAGTTCTTTGTATATATTGGATATTAGCCCTCTATCAGATATAGGAATGATAAAGATCTTTTCTCAATCTGCTGGTTGCCGTTTTGTCCTATTGACAGTATCATTTTCCTTACAGAAGTTTTGCAATTTTATGAGGCCCCATTTGTCAATTGGTGATCTTAGAGCAGAAGCCAATGGTGTTCTGTTCAGGAAATTTCCCCCTAAGCCCATGTGTTCTAGGTTCTTCTCCACTTTTTCTTCTATTAGTTTCAGTGGATGCAGGGATGTAGTGGATGCATGGGTACAGAAATGCATCTAATTAATCCATTATATAAACAAACTCAAACAAAAAAAGCCACATGATCATTTCATTAGATGCTGAGAAAGCATTTGAAAAAAATTCAATACCCCTTCATGATAAAAGTCCTGGAAAGATCAGGAATTCAAGGCCCACACCTAAACATAGTAAAAGCAATAAACAGCAAACCAGTAGCCAACATCACACTAAATGGAGAGAAACTTGAAGCAATCCCACTAAAATCAGGGACCAGACAAGGCTGCCCACTCGCTCCCTACTTATTCAATATAGTATATAGTACATGAAGTCCTAGCCAGAGCAATTACACAACAAAGGAAGTCAAATGGTTACAAATTGGAAAGGAAGAAGTCAAAATATCACTATTTGCAGATGATAGGACAGTATACTTAACTCTGTGTACAACGCTCAAGTCCAAGTCAGTAACTCTTAAGAGTTGTTTTGACACAAACCATTTTGGAGACAGGGATTCACTACACAGCACTGGCCTGCAACTCCACATGTGGATCAGGCTGGCCTCAAAGTTAAGATGTGGCTGACTCAGTCTCTTGAGAGCTGAGATTTAAGGCAGGCTGTTACAATGACTTTTTTGCTTCATAGTGGATACAACAAGTTGACTGAAAGCTGGGGCCATGAAGCCGCCCTTCCTTCTTTCTGAGCTGCAGATGAGGCCTCTACCTTCTGACACCCATTCCAGCAGCATTTAGTGAGACCTCCCGCACTGATAGCACAGTGCAGAACAAGGGTCTCCTGCAGGTCCCGCAGTAGGGACTTTAGTTGTACAAGGCCAGGCCTGGAGCACTCCTATTCATTTTGCAAGGTGCCCAAAATCTCCCAGAAAAAAAAAATGCCTATAGCTAGCAGCAGGTCAGAAAACAGCCTGGCCTGGCGCTCTCAGACCCCACCACCCAAGGGAAGCGCTCACTACCACCCCTTCCTTCCTGGCTTCTGATCACATCTCCATCTTACATTTCTGGTCAGTTCTGAAAACGACCCCCAGGCATCATAAAAGTGGCCCCATTCTCTTTTGTCTCCTTATCAGAAGGTGCCACTAGGCTTTGGGGGCACCTATAGCTGTCCTACTTGTGCTCATTGTGTATTGTCTCCCTGGGATGTGAGTTCTGAGAAAGTGGAGCTTATCACCTCTTGTCACCTTTGTCCCTCGGGTGCCAGCATTGTGCCAGGCATGTCGAAGACACTACGTAAGTTCTGGGTAAATGGACAGATGGATAAGCAGCTATGTTACTTTGTGGTGCTAAACAAGGGCTGGGTTCCTGAATTATAGCCACAACTTTTTTTTTTTTTTTTTTTTTTACAGGGTCTTGTTATACATACAATTCAGGAGAACCTTGAACTGTATATAGCATAGGCTGGGCTCGAACTCATGAAATTTTCCTCTTCTTCCTAAGTTCTATGATTATAGCCGCTTTACAATCCACATGCCCAACAGGATAGCCTCATTTTCCACAGTAAGCATATATGTGCGAGGAATATCGGTATCTAAAATGGTGTAAAATCAAGCACCCTCAACTTTAACCATTTCTTTTTATCAGCCAACCTCTGCTTGCTTCTGTCCCAGCACAGCCCAAAATTGGCCAAAACAAAGAAGGCCTTGCCCTAGGTGTCACTGACCCAGAAAGTTGAGAGCTATGCAGTAGAGATCATGCTGATTCAGGTGCAGGGTGCTCTGTCACTGTAGGGGGAGATAAGGGATGGGAAGGAGACTGTGAATCACCAGGCGGTCAGGGGCAGGTGTTATGAGGCCCTGAAGGTGGAGGCAGCAGAGAGAGGTTTGGAGGTGAGCTACAGTTTGTTGCCGAGCCCTTTAGAAGCTCAGCTGCAAACATGGAGAACGTGGATAGGGAAGAAGGCAGTGAACTTGACCTTGGATTGACCACCCCTAAGCGTTATGTGGTGGGATATGAGCACTAGGAAGAACAAAGACAAGATGGAGCGACCTCCCCTTTTCAGAGGAGCCCGGGAGGGCTGAGGAGCGGGACCTTAGGGTGAAGTGCAGTAAGAACTTTCAAAGGACTCAGGAGGTGGTCTAAAGTGCGTGCAGATGGAGGACTGGACCTGGGGGTTGGCTTTAGTCTGCACTCATGGAACTCTTGAGGTCTAGAAACAGAATTGCTTGCAAAGGCGATGAGTTTGCTTTACTCTTCTCAACGTTTATGAAGTTTTGCTTCACAGACAGGATTGCAGGCTCCAAGAGTGGATCCCAAAGTGCACTCACTACCTTTGAGCGGGATAGACTGGGTTTTCTCCAGGACGTCTACTTCTATGAACGCTGGACTCGGGAACCAAACTATTTTTAAAAGTCGGCCTTCCTGGTGGGGAAGCGGGGAGAACGGTGTGCAGAACTTCATATAGCACCCCAAATGCCCGCCCCAAATGAGACCAAAGGGATGATGTGTGTTTGCGCGGTGCCGGCCAGAAACGTGCATCCCCGCAGCGAAGTCAGACTCAGAAGCAAACACTCAGGCCGCCACCCTGTCGCCTGCTGAGAGGATCTGGCCGCCAACTCTAGGGGGAAGGGAGGGCAAAAACAAAACAAAACAACAGCAAAAATCCCAACATAATGAATGTCTCCGGGGACAGCTAGCCCTCCCTCAAGCTAACCCAGAAAACAAGCGGTCCACTTTCCCGGGAATGAGATGCGTCCCGGAGTTGAGAAACCCTGAAGGATTGTCACGGGCTCCCAGAGCCCAAAAGGCAGCATCCCTTGATCGGCCCCCCAGGCTCTGCTCCCAGAGCTGGTGGCCACCACCCAAACGAGCGGCGCCTCCGGCGACTGTTCCTGCAGGATCCGCCAACTGTGTGCGCCTCCCGCCGCTGGGCACCGACAGCAGTGCCGAGAGCGGGACGCGGGCAGGGGCTTCCGGGGCCCGCCGGCGCCCGGACTCCGATTACAGGTTCACACCAGGAGCCCGGCAGGCGCGCCCTCGCGCAGCCCGGCTCCCCCGCCAGGCTATTCTTCTCCATTCATGCGGACGCCCAGAGCTGCCGCCGCCGCCGCCAGCGCGGCCGCCGTCGCCGTCCGTCCGGATTGGCTGGCGGCCGGGGCGCCGGCACTTTCCCACGGCCCGCGGCGCGTGCGGCTCACCGGCGGCGCTGCAGGCGCGGCCCTGGCACACGGCCAGGCCAATCGGGGCGCGCCGGGTGGGGCGGGGCGGTGGCTATTGCCGGGCTGGTGTCCCGGGCCGGCCCTCCATTCCTGCCCGCCGCCGGCCCACCGCCGCCCGCGGCCCCCAGCCGAGCTCCCGCGGAGCCGACGCACTGCCGCCGGGCAGGGGCGGGCTCCAGGGGCGGGGCGCAGCCGGCCTGGGCCCCTGCTCGTCCCGCCCCCCTGCGGCTGCCAATCCGCGTAGCGAGGCGCCGATTGGCGGGAGCCCGCGGTTGCCCGGGAGCCGCGGCCCCGCCCCTGCCCCAACCTCCCCGCCTCCTCCGCCCTCCCCCTATCCCTGGGAAGGGGCGCAGCGTGGGAAAGGGATGGTTGAGTTTTAACCGGAGGCTGAGCGTGAGTGGGATCAGTGTGCACGCACCGCCTGCAGCCGAGCGCCGAGCGGCCGCGCAGTTAACTCCTCCCTGCCCGCCGCGCGACCCTCCTCGGAGCCCGCGCTCCGCCACCATGAAGAGAGCTCACCCGGACTACAGCTCCTCCGATAGTGAGCTGGACGAGACCATCGAGGTGGAGAAGGAAAGCGCAGACGAGAATGGGTGAGTTAGCGGCGTCCGGCCGTTCCGGAGCCGGAGGAGAGGATGGGGTGCGCTGGTGTTGGGTCCCCATTGCCGGGAGTCGTGGGCCGGCCGCTGCTGGCTGTGAGCGATCCTCTCCGCGCTATCCAGCTCAAGTTGCCAAAGAAATCTGAGTGTAGGAAGGCTCTGACTCCTCATCCTTTCTCAAGGCAATTGCTTCCCATCTTACAGAAACTTGAGTTCGGCGCTGGGTTCCATGTCCCCAACCACATCGTCCCAGGTTTTGGCCCGGAAAAGACGGAGAGGCGTGAGTATCTCCCCCTCACCCCCCATAATTTAAACACATATGCACATTGTTATATTAACTAACGGAAAGAACCACATTGCTCCTCATTGGAATGTACAGTCATAATGGAAATGCCTTCCTTTGTTTTTGTCTGCTTCCCATAGATCATCGAGAAGCGCCGACGAGACCGAATCAATAACAGTTTGTCTGAGCTGAGAAGGCTGGTACCCAGTGCTTTTGAGAAGCAGGTAATGGAGGAAGTATGAGAGCGCCTAGTGTAGCCTTCAGCACCTTCTGATTCCCTCTCCTCCATGCTTCTAACCTCCATTTGTGCCAGGTCGTTGAACGTCCTTACACAAATTCCAACAGATTTTTGTGGATACATCTCGTTTTGCTTTTGTTTACGTTTGTATTTTACATGTATGCATGTTCGTGTGCATATTTTAAGTTCTCCAAAGGCACTTGTGTCGAATAAGCCTCTTGTCATCTTCTTAGGGATCTGCGAAGCTAGAAAAAGCTGAGATCTTGCAGATGACTGTGGATCACCTGAAAATGCTGCACACTGCAGGAGGGAAAGGTATTCCTCTCCAGCTCAGCTGGCTCTGCGCGTGGAGGGAGCAGCAAGCGCAGTCTGGGATTGGTGCAGTCCCTGCCTGCTTTTGCTTTGGGGGTGGGGAGAGAGCTGTATGTGATTGCCAACCAGTGCACCTTCCACAGCACATGGGTTCTTGAACAGCGAATACATCACCCTAGTCCTCTCTCAACTGAGCTAATGCACCTTTCAGCAAGTGCCGTCTCCGGGAGCTCCTCCAGTTGTGACAGCCCTGATTTAGGTCAAGTCAGTCACATTTGTCTGTTGCTATTTAAGAAAAGCTTGGGAAATGGCTTGTTAAAAACAACAACTAGATAGCCTGAATTTCATATAGAGGATTTAGAAAACGAACTGCCAAAAGCATTTGGAGGAAAGAGACCTGCTGGGGCTAAGTAGAGAAAAAAACAATCTAACAGGACGAGAGACTGAAGTCGGTGTCTGTCTCCAGCCCCCAGATTCTTCACCAAGGACCACGTGCCTAAAAGCTCCACGATGATAACTTACATCTGTGTGTCTAATGAATTTCACTGCTCTGTGGTTTCTCTGTCCTTGATGTATTTTTTGTTGTTGTGGAGGGAAAACATTAAAGGAGAGAACATAGTTTCATCTGCTGGTAGGGTAGAATTCCAATTTCTGCCCAGCAGCTTCTAATTGGACTTTGAACTTGCATTAGCAAACATATAATGTTGATTAATGCAAAGATTTTGGTCAGCTCCAAAGTATTTGGGCTTGCAGGACCCAAGCATGATCTGTGCTATTATAATCCTGTACGTAGTTGCCAGGAAGGGCTGCCTTTGGAGTGGAAGAAATTCAGGAAATGAGCAGAGCCTTGAAGGTTTTCTTTTGTTTTTGTGCACAGGTTATTTTGACGCGCACGCCCTGGCTATGGACTATCGGAGTTTGGGGTTTCGGGAATGCCTGGCTGAAGTTGCCCGTTATCTGAGCATCATTGAAGGACTCGATGCCTCCGACCCGCTTCGTGTTCGCCTGGTCTCCCATCTCAACAACTACGCATCCCAGCGGGAAGCCGCGAGCGGCGCTCACGGGGGCCTCGGACACATTCCCTGGGGAAGCGCCTTCGGACATCACCCACACATCGCACACCCGCTGCTGCTGCCCCAGAATGGCCACGGGAACGCTGGCACCACGGCGTCACCCACGGAGCCGCATCACCAGGGCAGGCTGGCCTCTGCCCATCCTGAGGCGCCGGCCTTGCGAGCGCCCCCTAGTGGCGGCTTGGGACCGGTGCTTCCCGTGGTGACCTCAGCTTCCAAACTGTCGCCGCCACTGCTCTCCTCCGTGGCCTCGCTCTCAGCCTTCCCCTTCTCCTTCAGCTCCTTTCATCTACTGAGTCCTTCGACACCCTCACAGGCAGCAAACCTTGGCAAGCCCTATAGACCTTGGGGGACAGAGATTGGAGCTTTCTAAAGAACTGATGCTGTAGAACAAGGGAGGGGAAAGCTTAAAATCCCAGGTGTGCTGGGACAGTTGCCAACACCACCTTAAAGTCGTCAGTAAAGGTCAGGAAAAAGGTACATTTTCAGATAATTTTTTTCTAAAGACTAAAGGTTTGTTGGTTTACTTTTTTCTTTAATTTTTTTATCATGTCATGCATTAGCAGTTTTAAAAAAATTAGTTGTTAATTTTTGTTTAAAAGATCCAATTGAGGTAGTGATTATGAACCAATACTTTGATCTGTTGTCTGTTCTGTGCCTCATTTACTGTGTAAATCTGTCTGTCCAAGAATGATTCCATTTGCCCCAGCTTGGGGAAATCTTAACATTAGTGTTTGGGGTCTGTTTCCCGGCTCTGTAAGTTGCAATCTTTTGAGGATTTGTTTCCCAAACCACTATGCTCAATGTTAACATGATTTTGTTAATACGTTGACAGATTAAGGTGTTGTATAAGTGATACTCTTTGGGGAGGGAGGGTCAGCAAAGCATTATATTTCCAAACAAAGCGTTGACAAATCAGATGATCAGCTTTATTCTAGAGACATTAGCTCTCTGCCTCTTAGAGCAGTGAGGTGAGTGGACAAACTCGTCAGTGGCCCTGAATCCAGATGAACAGCTACTGTGGCCTGCCCGGCCTTTCTGATATTTCAGGTTTAGAATCAGCCACTGGTAGGCTAGGTCCCCATTTGGAGCGGTGGCAGCAAGTAAGACAATTATGTAGACCACGCCTGCACCTTGCAGACCCCGGCGATGCAAAGCATTTTCAGTCTCTCGGATCTCAAGTTCACAAGGGTCAACCTGCAGAAGTGATCGTAGTCCGAAAGTAGTCAGTGCCTGTTAAACACATTACCTGCTTTCCCTGGAACTGCCGTATTTTCTTTTAAGTGGAAATTTTTATGTTGTGTTTTCCTATTTGGTGCATGAAAATGTGGTTCTTGCAATACTTAAAAGGGCTTCTCTGCCTTCTCATTCATTTTTAAAATTTTGATTTGGGCTCTAAAAGTATTGTTTTACAGGCTTCTCCCTTTAGCAGGTGTAGTTTGAACAGCCTCCTCTAAACTGGGTTTGACCTCTGTTGTACTGATGTGTTGTGACTAAATAAAAAGCAAACGACAATATTCGCTGCGGTGTCTGTCTTCCTTAGCCTTTCCCCGTGTTGACTGAGAGAAACCTCCAGTTTCTTGGTTTTCATTTTTGCCTCACGATTGGTTTTCGTCCATTTGCCAGTTTCATTATTCTTGGAGTTCTAGGCTGTGTGCATTTGTACCACCAAAGGGAGTGACTTTGTTAGACTGCACTGCTTCTTTGCTTGGCCTCCTGGGAGTGAACTGTGGCTGATCTGACGGTCAGTCAGGTGGTCTGCCCCTGAACTGTCTCTGGACTCAGATTCAGGCTGGGCTCTGCAGTTATTGGTAATCACTTTAAGCTGTGGTCGATCATTTGATGGGTGCTGAACGCACCTACTGTGCGCTCAGTTCTTTGCTGACAAAACCAGACATTTCATACGTCTATTTGTTTTTGTTTTTGTGGGAAAACAGGACCGCAGTGGCCTTGTAGCTGAGCCTGCAGAGAAGGCTTGGTGTAGCATTGTGGTGAGCAGTTGGCGGTCTGTAATTCTGCACCTGCAAACTTCCAAGGAGTCTTCCCTTGTCTAGTTTCTAGGGAACGCACTTAACCCTTGGATCACGCTGTGCTCCTGACTGTGTGTTAGGAAGCAGACATATGCTTTAAGTTAGAAAATAATGCTACCATGACAGAGGCAGTAATTGGCCACAGAAGAATGCCTTCCAGTGCCTTGAAGATCCTGCCAATGGAGGGGCACTGCCTCTCAAGCAGTTTGCCTTGATCCCACCAGTGGCAAAGAGGAGAGAAGGCAGAACCCACTCTGGCAGGCGACAATAGTGTTCCTTTACTTTGGGCAAGGACTGCGGTCGACCTCCCTGATGAGAAAGCAAAGCCAACACAAAGCGAAGTTTAGACTTTGCAGTTGGGCAATAGCTTCTGGGTCTCTGGGAAGGGCAGGGGGCTGGCTCTTGGGTTTTCAACATGAGGACGCCATTCAAGCCTTTGCTCTGTGGCCTCAACCATTGGTCTCTCTTGAGATCCTTGGCTTCATCCTCAGCATTGCCTGTGCCGGTGCAGACACTCTCTGCCTGTCACAGGGCTGCGATGGAAAGTGTTTTGATGATCCTGCCAGGCATGTTTAAATTTAGCAAACACAGCTTTCAGTGGTGCTACTGTGTACCGAACAGCATTGTGCTTTCTTTCACTCCCACAATGTGCTGATACCTAGGCTGATGGCTGCTAATGCGGTTTGCAGAACGAGCTGTGGAAGTGTGAGATACCTAATGTGTCATCCTTGTCACGAGGATGATGGCTGTGTCATGATCTGGTAGGGAGTACTTGTGGGAAGGGCAAGGGGATTCTTCTTGTTCTCCCTTCACCCTTCTCCCCTCTACCCCAGGCTCATCTCAAACTCTGTGGGTGGCTTAGCCAGAGTGGGAGGACGGAATTACTATGTCCGAGAGCCAGCAGAACTGTTAGATTACAATAATTCACATTTTGAACTTATGCATTAAAAAATTAACACCAGGGTCGTCAGTTAATGGCTTGAATCTGTGTTTATATCATATATGATTTTTATTCACCCACCTGTATAATCTACCAGTATGAATAATCATTTTAGATGACTTATATATTTATTTTTTGAAGATGTATTTAAGTGTGTAAATATTTTTCCTGTATGACTATCTGTGCACCGTGTGTGTGTCTGGTGCCCTTGGTGGTCAGGAGAAACCATTTGATCCTCTGAATTGGAGTTGTGGATGGTTGTGGACTACCATGGGGTGCTGGAGCTCAAACCCGGGTCCTCTGCAAAAGCAACAAGTGCTCTTAATGGCTGAGCCATCTCTCTAGCCCCTAGTATATTTATCTTATGAAAAATTACTAGTGGTCATAAATATCATGAAAGACCTTACTGGTCGCCCATTTAATTGATTAAATATATTCATGTGAATTAATGAAAGCTGAAGAGAGTACTTGCATGAATTTCTCTATTAGAAAAGTTCAGGAAATACCCTAGCTAACTTATTTCATATTGCTAAATTAGGATGCGATTTTTATTCAGATTTTCCTGTCCCTACTGCTAGTCACTAAAATCATGATATTTTAAATATAGATTACTTAAATTTAAAGTCCCTCAGGAAATACTGTCTCTTAGTTACAGTTTCCCAGCCCTTCTGGTCTACACCAGTACCACAGCTTTGATTCCTTCATTAGTTTCTGGTGCTGATTTATAATTAAAACAACTTCAGAGCCAACATCATCTGAGACATTGCTGTGGCCCAGTTTCTTTCGCAACCCAAGCTCCAGGGAATGGGGCATCTTGGGAAAGAGGCTAAAATCTTAGCTTCAGCTCTGCCTTTATCTAACTGGGTGACCTTGGAGAGGTCACTCAAATTCTGTAGAGGCTCTTTTGGTCATCTGCCAAATGAAACGGTTGGACTAGGCGGGGATCGAGGTCCTCAGTGTCTGCTCACAGGACATGTACTGACTGGGGAGAGAGCAGGTATCAGGCCAGTTGAGAGATCATATCAGATCTTGCTCCTACACAGGTTTGGTCTAGTGCTTTCCAACTGTTGAAGTCTTTAAAAATTAATAACAGTAACTTATTGCTCACCACGACCACCCCTGTGTTCATGTGTGTAGGTGTGCCACAGCCTGGTGTGGAGGTTGAGGCCAACCTTGGTCAGGATAACATTGCTACGTGTTCTGGGTATTGAATGTTGTCAGAATTCTAGGGCAAGCGAGCATTTTAACTGCAGAGCCACCTTCCTGGTCACATCCATGAAGTCTTGGATAATCACTCATGTATTCAACTAAATTTATTGTTATAAATTAATGACAGGACATGTTATAGAGTCTTTAAGACCATAACTCACCTTTAGATTTCTATGTGGAATTGACCAGTTTTTATTGGTTGGTAACTTATTTACCAAAATCTATCTGCTGGCAAGGTGGCAGGAGCCATGTCTCAGAGCAGTGCCCTGAACCGCTCTTCTGGAGGGCCGAACTCCTCTGATATTTTTATTATGGATGTTTTTGAATGTGCCTCGTCAGACAAAGGAAACATTGAATCAATTGTGCACTGAAGCTGACACCAGGAGATTTTGTTAGTTTTCTAGGCCATTACATACCCTCAAAGTAAAATAAAGCCAGGAGAAAGAAAGAAACAAAATATCCTTCGTGTAGTGTCTGGACAGTTGACGGGAATCTCTTCTGAACCTGTTTCCCCTTGCTCCTGTGTTCACTTTGCCACAGTTAAGAAGATGCCAGCATGGTGGCCTGGACTCCGCACCCTCAAGGCACCCCACCAGAAGGCATGGTCTGACTTCCGGAAGTAAGAACCCCAGCAAAAAGGAAAGAGTTTGAACCAGCTTGAAATCCAGGGCTCATCTGGAGCTTGCTGGGCTGCAGGGTCTTCTAGGATGCTTCAGATTCTCCAGGGGTTGACGCTGCAAGTTGGGGTGGTACAAGCAAGGCAAGGAGGAAGAAATCCTGGCCTCCTTTGTGAGCATCTGTGGGTGCTGATGTGCACGTGTCCTAGAGCTACTCCCCAACAGTAAGCACCAGGCAAATTTAAGGGAAAGATGTGTCCCCAAGAGACAGGTGTGGGGGCTCAGGCAGGCTTTAGGACTTGGTGTTAATCAGCTGACGTCCCAGAGTTCTTTACAGCTTAGTTTTACATTTTCCCATATCCTTTACTGGAAATGTTGGCGTTTTCCATAATTGTTTTCTGTAAGTTAAGTGGCCCTGTACTCAACTTAAAGAACCATACTGAGAATTGAAAACTCTGTCATTTGTAGGGAGTTTATGCCTTGATTTAGTGAACAGGCATGAAACCACATTTCAACCCAAAGACTCTGAGAATTGATTACTGAAATCCCTGGACCTGGGGAGACAGCGTGTTGTGAATTGCTTGATACGGATTTTGGGAACCTTATGGGTTTTGTACGAGTGTGGTACATCTATCCAGTTCCAGAGTTTTTCCTTGCCTGGGAACAGATTTGTTTCTGGAATCTAGAAAAGTTCCAGCAGGCAGCATTAAGCCACTGTGGCTGCAGAAGGAGGCTCCCGAGCCTCTGCACACCTCATTGAGTCCATTTCATACGAGTTGCTCTCCCTGCGGCTGGTTCAGCGGCTCTGGTACTTTGCAGAGGCTACGGCAAGTCTCCCGTGCCCTCACTGCTAAGCCTCTGCCCATATCCACTACTGCACCCTGCTATACGGTTTGAATGTCCTCTAAAAACTCCTGCTGACATCTGACAGCCATGTGATTAGCTTCGAGGGGCTGTGCACAGTCAGATGGATCAATGCTGTCATTTGGAGAGTTGGCTGACCATTTCATGAGTGGGCTCCTGACAAAAAAAGGATGAGCTCACCCCATTTTTCTCTCTTTGAGATGCTCCTGCCATGCTGTGCTGCAAGATGAAGGCCCCTTGCAGGCCCTGGATCTCTGGGTTTGAACCTCTCAGCATGCAGAACTGTGAGCCAAGCAAGTTTCTATTCATAAATCACTCAGGTTTGGTGATATTCTGTTACGACAACAGCCGATTGATTAAGACACGCCTGTAATCAGATTCAGCTGGGGTGTGTCCTAAGCTTTCTTTTCCCACGAGGTCTTCCAGGACAATCCCATTTCAAACAGGGTTACACGCTTACACTTCATGCTCCACCCTCCCTTTCCTCTTCTGTTCCTCCCTATAGCACTGCACTATTGACTACAAAAGTGACAGTACACACTTTTTGATGATTTGCTTACTGTATGTTTTTGGCTGGTTTGTCATTTCCGCGGTTCTGTCACTTTAAAACAGCACCTACCATACTGGAGGCTTTCAATAAACATTTGCTGAATGACTCGATGAATAGATAGGTGGATGGATGGATGGATGGATGGATGGATGGATGGATGAATAGGTGGGTGGGTGGGTAGATGGATGGGTGGATGGATGGGTGGATGGATAGATGGGTGGATGGGTGGAATGGATGGGTGGATGGATGAGTGGGTGGGTGGGTAGATGGATGGGTGGATGGATGGGTGGATGTGTGGATGGATGTATGTATGTATGTATGGATGGATGGATGAGTAGGTGGGTGGGTGGGTAGATGGATGGGTTGATGGATGGGTGGATGTATGGGTGGATGGATGGATGGGTGAATGGATGGATGGGTGGATGGATGGATGGGTGGATGGATGGGTGGATGGATGGATGGATGGATGGATGGGTGGATGGATGGATGGATGGATGGATGGATGGGTGGATGGGGAGGATGGATGGGCGGATGGATGGATGGATGGAGGGGTGGATGGATGGATGGGTGGATGGATGGATGGATGGATGGATGGATGGGTGGGTGGGTGGATGGGTGGGTGGGTGGATGGGTGGATGGGTGGATGGGTGGATGGATGGATGGATGGATGGGCGGATGGATGGGTGGATGGATGGATATATGTGTGTGTGGGTGGATGGGTGCATGCATGCATGGGATGGTGAGGCTCACCTTTATGAGTAGAGTGACAGAGTTGCATTTAGGTATGTCTCAGCCTTCCAACCCCTACCTCCAATCTTAGTTTAAAAACTATTGGGAAACATTTTTTATACTTTACTTTTGCATTTTCTCTTATCTACTATTAAATTATCATTTAAAATATCAAACTTACGGGTTGGGATGTAGCTCAGTTGGTAGAGAGAGTACATTAAAAAACATCAACATTGCTTCAGCTATGTGTGGTCTATTGTTGCACATAAAATATATTTTAATCACTTAGTTTTTAATATTGAAGCCTAAAAAGTCTTTATCTTGTGCTTTCAAGACCACTGAAGCCAAGCCTGAGGACCTTAGGTAGATTCTTGGAATCCACATGGTAGAAGGGGAAAGCAGCTCCTGCAAGCTGTCCTCTGACCTTCAGGTGAGTGCTGTGGTACATACATGTCTCCATACTTTTACTCCAATACTTTTAATAAGCATTCACTCTCTCCTCTGACCCAACACCCAGCAGAAGTAGTGGAAAAGAAACGTTACTAGGATATGGGGGAAGTGGACCTGTTTAGCAATAGTTCTTTGGGGGCAAGTACAATCTTCGAAGTCAGGAGATCAGCAGCAAACACCAAATACATAACAACAGCTGCAGTCCAGTCCTCTCAGCAGACACCACAGATGAACCAACAGCTACAGCTCAATCCAGAAGAAACCAAAAGGCTTGTCAACTGACTTGAGATAGCCACAGAAACCTCACGAGAAGTTCTTTGGCAAGTTTCTTTCTAAGGCACCACAAGCAGAGCTCAGCAATGCAGTGTAAGGTGAACCAATGCATGCCGGTCATTAGTGAAGACTGGTGAGGTGGAGCAGAGCAAACCTATGCTGAATATCATGCACCCTTTTACTCGTTTGCTACAACAAAACATCCCTTCAGTTGTGTCTGCTTCAGGAAGCCATTCATGCACATGTCTGCAAGACATCCTGTGTGCCCCAGCAAAACATCATTTGACATGACTGACTTTCCAAAGAAGCCAGAAGTTTCCACTTCTCACCACAATGCAAGCTGTCCTCTGATCTTCATATGTGTACTGTGGTTCGATGTGAACTCTTTCATGCCACGTCATGTAATAAAAACACCTTAAAATTTAAAAGGAAAACTTGTTTATATTTATCATGAATAGTATATCTTGTCTCCATTGAGCTCAATCATATATGCTGTACTTACCTGTTTTTGTAGGTGGTAAGACCACTTAGAATCTTCCCCTAATACATTTTTCATAGACAAGGAAGAAAAATGTCTTTCAATTAGTTCATTTTTCTGTGCATAGGTGTTTTGTCGGCACACATATCTGTGACTGGTGCCAGAGGCTAGAAGAGGATGTTGGATCTTCTGAATCTGGAGCTGCAGATGGCTGTGAGCCACCATGTGGGTGCTGGGAATTGAACCTGGGTCCTCTGGAAGAGCAGCAAGTGCTCTTAACCATTGGCCATCTCTCCAGCCCCCTTCTCTTAAACAACTTTTATGAATACAATATTACTAATTGTAGTCATTGTGCAGAGGGTCTTTTCTACCTAACAAATGTGACTTTTAGGTATTTTAAGTGTGAATTGTTTTTGTGTGACTGCACAGACCTTGCATCATGGCTCACATTGGGTAAGAGTGTACATTTTAACAGGATGAATTCTTCTAATCTGTGAATAGGTCACCTTTCCATTAACCCATATTCCCTTTAATTTCCTTTATCAATGTGTTAAACCTTTCAACCTTTAAGCTATGTGCAGTTCCTGTGGTGCAGAAGGTTGAATCTGGGACTTCCGGGTAAGCACCTGACCAGTTGCTCCACATCCCAGCCCCTAGGTGAATTCTTCAAAACACAGCACAACAACCAAATCTCTTTTTTGCCTGCTTATCCTCCATTTTCACTGGGTTCTGGGGCAGTTACATCCTGCAGTTGGGTTAGGCTGAGGTAGTGAGGGAAGCGGGAGTGGATTGAAAGGTTCTAGAGCAGCAACAGGGATCAGAGAGTGGAATCTAATTTGGAATGCTGGGAGGCACAGGGTTTCCTCTGCTTTCTTGCCTGATGTCTCATCACCTGGTAAAAGACATGATGGCCAGCTACCAGAAATCCTGCAATCTTGTGTCTGGTTACAGAGGTCCAGCCAGTGTCCACAAGGTTCTTGTTGATATTTTAATGGGAACATTTACTACCACCATGCGGAATGGCCTCTGTAACCACAGCTGATTCCCAGACTCCCAGGTGGCCCGCTCAGAGGTTCTCACCATTGCAGCAACCTTCCCAGTGACTCTTTCCTGTAGGGTTTATATTATATTAAATGCCCAGAGCACCAGCACTGGGTGCAGGTTTACAAGTTGGGGAGAAAAGGATCTTGACGGAGGGGGAGGAACTCATGGGAGGAGGTTGCCGCTCACTTCTTTCAAGTTTTCCAAAGGAGGGAATAGACTAACGAACTTTATATTTGTAAGACACAAATATTTAAAATAGACTTTGAAGATTTTCCCCTCCCCCCATCTTCTGCTGGAGTCATGCTTTTATAAATCGAAAGCGTTAGTGAAAGTCTGAATACACGAGAAGGTCTTGTTAAAAATACTTTGGGACAGTGAATTTCAAGGAGCTTCAAATCAGAGTCACTGGGGGGAAAAATTCAGGCAATCTTGACAGACAGTTCACAGCCCAGATTAATTAAATCAGAAGATCCAGAGGTGGCATCAGTGCTTTTTAAAATTCCCCAGGAAATTAAAAAAAAAAAAAGCTTCGTAGCTGAGTTTGATCTTGGCTGCTTTAGGAGACTGAAAGAAGAAACAGTGCTGAGTGACAGGTGACCTGGAAGAGGCCAGATGCTGAAAGAAGGCTTGCTTTCGAGGTTGATCTTGAGTGCAGCCAAACCAGACAGCCTCTGGCCATCTACAGGCGTACACCTGCAGTCAGACAGCTCACGGATTGGTAGACTTTGTTCGGTAAGTAACGACAGTGAGTGGAAGGTAAACTCTGTTCCTCGCGGTTGACATGGGTTTCTGCCATTTCTCTTGTGTTGTCTTAACTCTCATTTGCCAGCGGATCTGAAGCTTGTCTCTGTCCCCAAGACATCTGGCCACTGACAGGTAATTGCAACACTACTACTCATGCTCGTCTTTAGCACCAGAGTCTCTAGACTTCTGTGGAGATGAAGGCTCATTGTACGGACTGCCATGCCTCTGGGCTGCCTACTGTGTGTACTCACCAGGGAGATGGTCTATCAGAGTGACACAGCGACATCAGAAAGGAAATAGCTGAACGCAGGGATGAGGGATTAGTCAAATCCTTAACAGAAACTCAGGTGCCCTGAGTCCTTACAGCCTTGTCTAGGAAGCTCACCTCTTATTATTTCTTCTAGCACAGCAGCCCCATCGCGCCCTGACAGCGTGACTGTCCAGTCTGCCTTCTCAGCTACTTGACGCAGGGATGGTAGGTCGGCCCAGGTGAGTTTGCTCAGCTTCATCACTAAATGGGTTTGCAAGCAGACAACGGAATTATTTACAGATAGTCTTTATGCTCCTTTATTTAGTCTCTTCCTCCCTCTGGATGAGGATACTTATGACAAAGCCTTCCTTTTGTTTGAGTGTGGTTTCCTACAGCTCATGTGTTAGCGCCTGAAAGAGAACAGTAGATGAAGATGAGAATCAGTGGGAAATGTGGATTTTAAAGTGTGAACGCAACAAAGGTCCTTCCAGATACGTTCTCACGCCTGTTCAGGCTTTCCAGTGTTCCAGCACTGTAGAAAGTACCTTAGTTTTGATTTGGGTGATGGGCTGCTAAAAAACCTTGGTAGAGAGTCAAGACAGAGATAGCAAACCAAGACGGGAAGAGGAATGGGAAAACAAATAATACCGAGTACAGAGCCAAACTGGTGCAAAGTATTTTGGTATAGGGCAAGGCCAGGCATAAGAGACGCATGGACAGTTAGGTGGCAGAAACAGCAGCAGCAGGAACACTGGCAATGTGAGGGGCAGGGGCTGGGCAGGGGCAGGGGCAGGGGCAGGGGCAGGGGCAGGGGCAGGGGCAGGGGCAGGGGCAGGGGCAGGGGCGGGGGCTGGGGAAGGTCCCTCTCCAACTCTGAGAAGAAGGAGAAAGCAGGGACTCTTTGCTGGGACCTGTGGGCTGGCAGGGCATTAGGTCAGTGGACTGTTCAAAAGGAACTAACCAATTCCTGACCTGTCTTGCTCTCACTGGGAATTGGGGGGTGAGATGTGAATACTGGAAGAGCTCAGACCTCTGAGAACCATGGCTGTCAGTCTGAAGAATCAGAATACCACCACAGGCACAGGAGTGGCTAAATTCACATTTATCCAGGTGTCATTCTAAAATATATTACTTATGCCTTTGTCATGTTTTATATTAAACACTGAGCAATTTAATATAACTGTATTACTTTAGAATTAAATAATTATAATGCATATGCAGTCTTTTAAAATCCATTAGAAAATTGGCGTCTAAGTGAGTTTTGAGAATTTAAAGGTGTTCCCAGCAGAGATGGCTCAGGGGTTCAGAGTACATGTTTCTCTTGCAGAAGACCTGGATTTGATTCCCAGCAATCATACTAGATGGCTTACAACCATCTATATGAGCAGTTCCAAGGAATCTGGTATCTTATTCTGTCCTGTGTGGACACCTGTACACTTGTGGTGCACATGCATACACCCAGAAGCACCCACAAACACAGAAAAATAAGTACAGATAAATCCTTAAAGGAAGAAAGAGGTCTCTACTGCTTTCTGAGGTCACTGCCCCACTCCCCCCTTTCCCACAGCCCAGTGCTAGCAACACCATCACACTTGAGCTGAAGCACAGATCCTCTAAGTAGTTCTAAAGAGCAGCCAGCTGCGCCTTTGTGCTGGGCAGAACTGCAGACGATCACAGTGGATCCCATGTAGACAGCACTAGCTCCAGGCAATGGCATGAAGCCTGCAGATCTGTGCAGTAACTACTACATGGTTGCAACTCCAGGAGACTCACATTATGCCTTCAAGACTTTCCTACTCATGTGGTTTTGGGTTTTAAAAAGGGTATTTGAATAAGTTAAGTTGTGGTGGTTTGAATAGGTATGGCCCCCATCGACTTTTGTGTTTGAATGCTTAGCCCATAGGGAGTGGCACTATTAAGAGGTGTGGCCTTGTGGAGGAAGTGTGTCATTGTGGGAGTGGGGTTTGAGGGCTCCTGTGTTCACGATCTGCCCAGTGTGGAGAACAGTCTCTCCTTGCTGTGTGTAGATCAAGATGTAGGACTCTCAGCTCTTTCTCCAGCACCACGTCTGCCTGCACTTTGCCGTGCTTCTCACCTTGATGATAATGGACTGAACCTCTGAAACTGTAAGCCAGCTCCAATTAAATGTTTTCATTTATAAGAGTCGCCTTGGTCATGGTGTGAAGTGGAAATTTCACAGCTCAGTTGTGTCATGTGATGTTTTTTTCTGGAACCTGTCTTATGAGTGGGTATTTTTGCTGAAGTAGACATGTGGGAAGATGTTTCGCTGAGAACAGACACATGGTATTTTTCTGGAAGCAGCTTGGGAAAAGGGCGTTTGATGTTTTGCTGGAGAGGATGCTTGAAAGAACATGTGATGTTTAGAAAGTGTTTGTATAAATCCAACAGGCAATGGAAGATGCTGTATGGTATTGGTTCACCTTACCACTCTTTCTTGTCATCTTTTGCCATGACTTCATAGAAAGAAATGCAGCAGAGAACTTCTGATGGTGCTCTGTGACTCGGGCAGACGGGCACAGCCTAAATGTTTCTTCTGGACCAAAATGCCTTTGCCGATTCATGAATGGTGCTTCGGGGTGGATCAAGCTACCATGGTTGGTTGATTTGTGTGAACTGAACCACTCATATCCTGACAACACAAATTGGATTCTCTCCAAAGAACTATTTCTAAACAGGTTCACCTCTTCCTTTGCCCTATTAACCTTTCCTTTCTACTACTTCTGGTGGGTGGCGGGCTAGAAGGGAGGTTAAAGCATTTACTTACCCTTATTAAAGTAGGTTTTCAAGAATCTAAGCCTACGATGGTGTCTCTTCACAGCAATAAAACCCAAACTAAGACACGAGTCTGATATAAAAACACTGTTTATTGGATGTAGATCTCTCCTGAGAGACACAGCCAGAATACAGCAAATACATAGGCGAATGCCAGCAGCAAACCACTGAACTGAGAATAGGACCCCGTTGAAGGAATCAGAGAAAGAACTGGAAGAGCTTGAAGGGACTTGAGACCCCATATCAACAACAATGCCAACCAACCAGAGCTTCCAGGGACTAAACCACTACCCAAAGACTATACATGGACTGACCCTGGGCTCCAACATCATAGGTAGCAATGAATAGCCTAGTAAGGGGACCAGTGGAAGGGGAAGCCCTTGGTCCTGCTAAGACTGAACCCCCAGTGAATGTGATTGTTTCGGGGAGGGCGGTAATGGGGGAAGGATGGGGAAGGGAACACCCATATAGAAGAGGAGGGGGAGGGGTTAGGGGGATGTTTGCCTGGAAACCGGGAAAGGGAATAACAATCGAAATGTAAATAAGAACTACTCAAGTTAATAAAGAAAAAAAAAAGAAAAAAAACCACTGTTTATAGTTATTGCATGCAATCTGGTGAGCTAATGTCATAAGTACATGGATATTACCTCCAAAGTTTTCTCCTGTTCTCTTTATTTTACTTTAGTGATAAAATTACAACAAATACTCTTTGTTTCCTTCTTTTGTCCCTTCTTCTTCTTTGCGTGTGTCAATGTATGCATGTAGTGATGCACACACACCCACTCCCAGAGCCCAGGGTAGAACTGGTGTTGACTCCTATCAACCTGCCTATTGCTTTGAGTCAAGGTGTCTCCCTTAACTGGAGTTATGTTCTTCAGCTAGGCTAGCACTCCATAAGTCCCAGGAATCTTCCCATCTTCACTTTCAACATTGCCAAGCTTACCAGGTGTGTGTCAGACCATTCCTAACTTGTTATGGGGGTGCAGGATCTGAACGCAGGTTCTTAAACATGAACAGCCGAGGTCAAGTGATGATGATGTGCACCTTTGATCCCAGCACTCTGGAGGCCAGCCTGGGCTACAGAGTTAGTTTTGGGACAGCCAGAAAAACCCTGCCTTGAAAACAGAAGCTTGAACAGCAAGTGCCCCTTCTCACTAAGATATCTCTTCAGCTCCGCATACCCATCATGGTCTCATGTAGACCAGGATAGCCTCTAACTTGCTGCGAAGTCAAGATGACTTGAATTTCTGGTCCTACTGACTCCCCCTCCCAGGTGTTTGGATTACAAGTGTGTACTGCTATGCCCAGCTTTACAAAGTTCTGATGGTAGAATGACAGAAGCCAGGGTTTTTCCACATGCTAGGCAGGTACTCCACAAGCGAATCTCTACCTGCATCCCAAGATATTCCCTTATTGTGAATTTCTAAATACACAGGGAAATGCTGTTTCCTGCAGGCACAGAAGATCTCTAGGATTTGTGGCCTGGGTAGTATTGGCCATCACCTGTTACAGTGGTGACCTTCAGAGTCATTAGCTGTGGCCACTCACTTTTCCTAGATTCTGCAATGGGAAACAATATCACGATTCCATGTGGGCCCAGTCATCCACTGCCTAACCCCATGCTCATTCTCTCCTTGGCTAGCCACAGGATCTCACATTCAGGATAGTACTGCTCAGTGTATACAGGTCCCACTTCTGAGGTTTGCTCATGGACTAAATTCTGCCCCATGATTTAACAGAAGATGCAGGATTTCAGAAGAAATGACAATAGCATCTTCTCATGCCATTTCTGCCTTCTGCATATAGAGGTCTATGCTGGGCTCCTGAGCTGTGTTGATAACTGAATGGTGGAACTTGCTGATAGAAGATCCAGGTCTCTGGTGACTACAGCACTGTCCAGTCGTTCTTACCTTGGACTGACTGCCTCTCCACTGTATTTTACCAGGGGAGAAGAAACAGGTCTTGAAGCTGTCAGAAAATTGTCTAGAAAGTGATTGACAGTTGAATTACTACCCGAAATAAGATGCATTCTGTATTAGGCACTGTGTGATAAATTCTCTACAAATGTTTTACATTTTAAATTCTCTATTATTAGCCCCATTTTACAGATTATGAAAATGAGATAAGAGGAAGAGTAGCTTGTTCAGATTCATTCTGAGTGGAAGAAGTATTAGAATTTAGGAAGTTAGGGATAAACACACCTTCTTTTCTTACAGATGACAACATCACTAGCAAGCTTTTTCTTGATGTCGATGTATGAGAGACTTATATCTTCCTCAATGAACCAAACCTCTGACCTCCATTTTTCTGTTATTATTAATGCAATACAGTCATGCCCCCACCTAGCCCCAGATTTCTCTGAATCTGGAAGTTGGGAATCAAATAAGGAAATGGTCTAAGGTGATGGACTTCTAAAGATAAGACTCATGGAGAACAAACCAGGCTGCTGGAGCAGAGGCCACAGTTGCAGTGTAAGAAGCAAGGACCAGAATAAAACTAAATGGAATTTATCAACCCCAGCATCATTTCCCACAGGAAACACATGTCTCCTGAAAATGAGAGAAAGTGGTCTAAGTAGAGTGGAGGGCGCTCTGCCGCCAACTACAATCTAATGTAAAGTTTCCATTTGAGAACAAACTACTTTATCTTTTTATCCCCTTACCCGTTCTTCTCAGGAATGGTTGAAATGTCAGGATTTGAGAAAACTTGAAGCTCTCATAATAAGGGAAGTTGGGGGCACAGTTTTCTGGAACTGCAAAGCCAAATAGATCGCAATGAACTACTGGATCACTGTTTGTCAGCGGCAGCCATTCAGTTCTCGTTTTCCACTTGAGCAATGAGCTGCTGTTTGTACTTGGGTAGCATCTTACCCAACCAGAGTCTAGTCAATGATGCATAAGCATGAGATAAGTAGAGATTCCCGCATTTAATGGGGCCCAGCTGCAAAAGCTGCTGCAAAAGCTGCTGTGGTCTTGTCTCCCTGAACTTCTTCTCACTGATCTAGAAGGACATGGTGTCTGGACCCATGACATGGATTTGGATTGAGGATGGCTATACAGAAAAATGGCAGCTGAGCCCTCAATATTCACTTGAGGTCAAGGATACTTTATCTGTGGACTTTCACTTGAGGATGGAGCTTAATTTTGTTGGCAGACCAGTTCCTTTAGTTCCTGCCTTGTACATCATGCTGACATAGTGATGTAAAGCCACATCCACTTTGGATGGCAGGAATCAGAGAAGTATTAGAATGAGCTGTGCTATAGATTCACAAAGACAACCAGAGCAGAGCCGTGAAGGGGCTTGACAGCCCTATGTGTGAAGCTATTTGCCAGGCATTTAGGGCACAGGGATGAAGCAGGGCATGATTCTGTCTATCTAGAAGTTCACAAAATGCACGTGGCAGGTGGATCACCAATCTCCTTGAGTTGTGCACCCAAGGCATTCATTTTTGTTGTATTAAACCACAGCCTCTTTTTCTGTTGATGAAGAAGAAGAGGAAGAGAAAGAGGAAGAGAAGGAGAGGAAGAAGGAGGAGGAGCAAGAGGAGGAAGAAGGAGAGGAGGAGGAAGAGGAGGAAGAAAGAGGAGAAGGAGGAGGGTGGAGGGGAAGGAGGAGAGGGAGGGGAGAAGGAGGATGGGGAGGGGGAGGAGAGCTGGCAAGCACCTATCTGCCATGGGCTGGGTGTGGTAAGGCATGGGAATCAAACTCAGGTCTTCAAGTTTCTGGGATAAGTGCAATTGATTCACAGCAACAAACAATGATAGAAAATCAAATTAACAAGTGCCAGGCCTTTTGGCGGGATTCACCAACATGATTATGACTTGACTGCAGCCCTAGTTCTGAACACACAGCAAAGGTTGCCCCTTAGGTGCTGAGTAGCACATGGTGTCTTTGAACTCGGAGTGATACCCATCAGCTCAGACTTGAGACCGTATATGTTACGAGTGCAGTATTTTCTGTACAACGTTTCTTCCTAAACAACAGCTCAGTTACAGAAAATGAAGACTCTCAATGCTGTCTTAACATCAGTCCTTACTCTTTGGGTTGGATTGCGTTAGAATGCTCACTTCTAGCTGGGCATGGTGGTGTGTACCTATTTTCCCAGCACTGAGAGGCAGAAAAGGAATATTAGGAGTTTGGGGTCAACCTGGGGTACACGGTGTGTTCAAGGCCACATAATACCCTGTCCCAAGAAAGAAAGCTTCATCTTAAAAACTGCTGTTGGACTTGCTGAGCTGAGTTTCATAACTTTCTTTTTTTCAGTGAATTTTGGCTTAGGATGATGGCAGACTTTCTGCCAGGTGCCATGGTGCGGTTGTAGTCCCAGCATGCAAGAGATAGAGTTCGAGGCCAATTTCAGATGGATGGTAAGTGTGAAGCCTGCCTGTGCTACATGAGACCTCATCCTGCCCCCCAAAACAAACGAAGCACACGCACGTGTGCACACACACACACACACAGAGAGACACCTATAATAAAGGAATACATGAGCAAGCACATCTCTTCCATTGGTATGCAAATTTACTTTAATCTTTAATAAATGGTAAAGTTACATTTTTACATACATGCATACACATATGTATGTATGCATCAGAGAAACAGTTGAAAGTACACTACTTGGTGGTTTATGATCCGTTTAGTGCTTGACTTGTGGAAGGAGTGGGGACCACAAACGGTGCTAGGAGCCCTGTGTTAAAGACTGTGAGAATGCATAGAGTGAAGACACAGGCTCTGTGTGACGCGCGTTCCCGGCCGCGGGAACGCATTCAAGCATGCACGCATAGTTTGGCTGCACATCTACACAGGCCACTTGCTGCAGGACTGCATTTCCTCTGCTGCTTTCAGAACATCTTGTATGCTAGGTGCCTCTTCATATGGCCCTGCAGTGAAGGGTGGGGGTGATAAACAAGAGTCTCTGGGGGCCTCTGGGGAGAATCTCAGAGTTCCCTGGGATAGGAAGTTCCCTAAGAAATCAGGAGCCACAAAAATTCCCACCGAACAACAAAGCATGTGCAGTCGAGATAAAAGGAGAGTGGGGGTTGAGAGAGAAAAACAAAACACCTCACCCCGGCAAGGGAAGCAGGTGCACCCAATACAAACAATCGCGTTTCTTCTATTATTTGCAGAGTTTAGGAACAAAACAAAACAAAACAATGCTCAACTCCTCCCCTCTCCGGTGGAGGGACCTTCAAGGATGCTTAGAGCAATGGGATGAAAAAGGTTCTTTCTTGGCCCATGTCACCGCAAAGAAAGGACGTGTAAAAGTAGCAAGCAAACAGAGAAGTGCAGACTGCAAGCGGTGAAGACCACTGGGCCAAGAGCAGCTAAAAGGACCCAATCTTTGGATGGACCTGTGGATGGCTTCTCATTTCGTCCTCGAAGCTGACCCTTCAGCTTCGTAGCCATCAGCAGAAGGGCTGATCCCTTCTCGTGAATGCAGCAAGATGCGTCTGAGTAATGGACACAGGGAGAGCCAAGGACAGTTGCATTGTAGGCTGTGGAGACTCCTCTTTGCATGGACCCTTCTGAAGTCGTCCGGGGTCTTAGAAACATGTCTAGCTAATCACATACTTTGTGAGATCTGCAAAGACAAATTATTTCTATGCCTGTTGAGTAGTCCCCATTCAGGGACCAACTTTAGGGTGTATCGGCCCCAGAATGAAACTAAAGTTTCCACAAAATGTCCTTTCCAACTCTCGAAAGAGTTCCTTCTGTTCTTTGCATGCACGGATTCCAATGACCTTTGCACAGTGAGTAGCTAAGGGTGCAACCTGAGTCAAAAAGCTGGAGGGTAGTAAGGAAATGAAGTTGGAACTTTCGGTTCAGGACTCCTGTGGAGTAAATGCAACAAGCTGGAGGATTAGCTCTTCTGGCCACCAAAACCTTCCCCTTGCATGCATGTGGCCTGCTTCTTTGACCTTTGATCATATAACATCTCAGGGATCAAATAATCCCAAGCTTGAAGAATTGCTCTCGATTTCTGCTGTGGGGTCAAGGGAGGATAAGAGACCTGAGTGGGCGTCCCCAGCTGACTTGAGACATGCCCATGCTTGTCTTGGGAACAGTAGCTGCTTTACAGGAAGGGCTCAGACACTTTCCAGAAAGCACCACAGGAAGAGAACAGAGTAACAAGGTCAACCATATTCAAAAGCCAGGGGTTGTTTTGAATGCAGTGTGGTGTCTGCCATGGAGATTTTCTTCCAGCCCCAGTCTCCGAGGATCCATGCCAGGACCTGAAACAAAGAGGCAGAACATTAAAAAGGCATTTCAGTAGGACTGTGTGGCACTGCGCGCGCAGGCTGAAGGAGACCTAGGAGACTTGGGGCTCCCTTTCAACAGCTGGGGACACATGAAGAAAGTCTCTTAAGTGTGGTCATTAGGAGGGGATATAGAAGACAACACTCTTACGGTCTGCACAGCTTTGATGTTGTCCTGGCTTTGGGGCCAGCTCTTAATGGAGAGAAGAAAAATGGTGTCTTTAGGCCAGAAGAGCAGGTGATAGGCAAACAAGTGACAGGGCACACAGAATATCATCACCATGGCCCTCCTCACGGTTAGCTCTTTATGTTACCTATTCCTTTAAATACTTCTCTGGGGCTAGGGTGATGGCTCAGTGAGTAAACTTTGTTCTATAGCTGAGAAGACCTGCGTTTGAAGCCCAGCATCTATGTCAAAGCTGGGAGTGGAGGTGAGCACCCTTGACCCTCAGCACCGGAAGAGAAACAGGACGATGCCATGGGCTTCCTGGCCAGCCATTCTGGCTGAAATGGCAAACGCTCAGTTCAACGAGAGCAATGACATCAACAATGAGGCTGAGGGAGAAAAAGGACAACACAGAGTAAGAAGACAAACTCTGGCCTCTACACAGGTGAGAAGAGCTACACTGACACGGGTGCACACACAAGCATAGGCACCGTGCACACCACCCTGTCCCCTCCCCAACACAAACTTTCCCTGCCTGTAAGGTAGTTTTGTTGCACAGTTCCTGACAGAAAGGAAGACCAAGTCTCCAGCAAAGAATTACTAGCTTAGAATACATGCAGCTAGCAGGAATGCGCTTACCCAACCTGTTTAAAACTCAGTTCCCATTTTCCCCCACCATTTTAGATCTGCTTATTTTATATATGAGTGCACTGAAGCTGTCCTCAGACTCACCAGAAGAGGCTTCAGATCCCATTACAGATGGCTGTGAGCCACCATGTGGTTGCTGGGAATTGAACTCAAGACCTCTGGAAGAGCAGTCAGTGCTCTTAACCGCTGAGCCATCTCTCCAGCCCCAGCTCCCCCTTCCTAACTCTGTATACACAATTAGAAGCCTGAGAGTATTTTTGTTGCTCTAATAGTTAATTCATTTTAGCCCCCAGACTGCTGACGTAACTTGAAAAAAAGTAGTATTACTCTGAAAATGAATTTGATTTTACATGCAGTCTTCATTTAATTATTCAAATAAATGGAACACCCGAGACTGACCCTGGGCTATGCTGACTATAGTATGCTTCGGTTTTAAGAACTGCTTCTGTTAAAATCTGAAAAATCCACGTGCTAGAGAGCATTGGTGTTTGCTACTACAACCCCGTTGTTTTAACCCAAGCAGTGTTCTTTGCATAATCGAAGCTTTTGCCTAATGCAGTCTAAACAGAGACTCACCGTCTTCATTGGATATGTTTAAGTACTTGGACAAAAGGTGGTGTTCGTTTATTTCTAACATGTCAGGCCAAATTGTGAGGGTTGAATTATGCTTCTCTCACTGAAGAGAGGAAATTGGAAAAATGTTCTGCCAAAATTTGCTTACTGATGTACTTGCCCTTGTGTATACAAGCGTCAAGGTTATTGTTTGCCTAGGGAGATCTCAACCATACCAAACGATAGGACACCATTCAGCCATTATAGGTGGGCTGAGCTGATGATTACACAGGGTCACTGTTCAGTGGAGAGGGAGAGCCTTAAACTTCACAGAAATAGAGAAATCTTTTCTATGAGCCATCTCTGTTGAGATGACAGGACCCATTGAAAACATAATGCTTGAACCAAATCATCCATGGTTCTAACCGGTAAAGGCTGGTTTGTTTAGAACATGACACATCACTTTGTCTATTGTTCACAACTCTTCTTATGGAAATGTTGAGTTTGCAAGGGTACAGGTTATGATTCTGACTATATATAAGACTAGGTGAGGGGTGGGGAAGCCCTAAGTTTAGGAAAATCTATTCTGTTCTGGATAAAAATAGTTCCACTCACTCTTGCTTTGCAAGGAAAACATCAATTAAACTGAACAATGTTCCTTGCAGAACGTAGATGCCGTGTTGTCTCTGGGTATCTCCTTTGAATTCGCTGTGCACTGTGTCGTGTCTTCTGTTAGGAGGAAATTATCAACAACAAGAGGAAATCCTGGACTAGTATTGAATAGTCCTTATTTTAAAGGGACTTCCCTTCTTGTGGGAATTGTATGTATCAGAACAACACTATAAAATGTTGGAATTATTTTACAAGGCTTGACTTTCGGCCCCATTTTTTTCCCATTTTTTTTTAAAGATCGGCTTATTGTGCTTCAGATACAGGCAATTGTTGAGCTGGAGAGCATTCTTCTCAGACTTTAAGGTGAGGTGGAGGTTAAAGCATTGGCCGCAGGAAGCAGGAGGTCCTTAGAGACACCCGTTTATTCTAGAGCACACAATGACTAGTAAAGGCCATTTGAGTCACCAACATTTGCCCCTTTCTGAGCAGAGATGACTGCCTTCAAGGTGGGGGGACTGAGCAAGCTGAGCCGCAGTTCTCTCCCCATGGGTTTGGCCCAGCCAAAGGTGGAGGGGGTGAAATGAATGGGTCTTGAAGACCTGTGGTGGGGAAAAGGTGTTAAACTTACTTTTCTCTTTCTGTACGGAAGCAGCGGCAGCCTCAGAGGACTGGGCTTCTGTACCTTTGGTCTGGGAAACCATGTGGCAGGCAGGACACAGGGATGCCTACTTCCTTTTGGTAGGGAGCTCCGGTAGGGAGGGTAGATTGCTGTACCTGGGGTTATAGACCGTGTACAAAGCCGGGTGCAAGCACAGACGTTCTCGGAGGTTTTGCATCTCATCTGAAAGTGCAAGGCTCTGGCATTGGACTCCAATGTCTATTAGTTGGCATCACTACAGAAGCAGATTATAAAGTTATCAAGTTATCTTCAATCTTTTTTATTTGTTTGTTTTCTGAGACGGGGTTCCTCTGTGTAACACAGCCCTGGCTGTCCTGGGCTCACTTTGTAGAGATCCACTTGTGTCTGCCCAAGTGATAGGATTAAAGGCCTGAGCCACTGTGCCTGGCCAAGTTGTCTTTAATCTTAGTAACCTGATTTAAATACTTCTGTCATGGTCCATGACACCTGAAACCCTGGTTGCCCACCATTCTCCTTGGGACTCTTGAACTCTAAGTAGACTTGTGCAGTGACCTCTTTTGTGTGCTTATGCATATGTGTATATAGATATATACACATATATAAATATATATTTATATATAAAACATAACAATCCATATATATTATATAAAAAATACATAATATAACCTATATAACATGTAACAATATATAGTAATCTGTAATATATTTATATAATTTATTATCATGTATATAATATATTTATATACAAGTTATATATAATTACATACAATATAATAAAATATATTTTATATATTATATATTTATTTTTTTCTCATCTTGTTTAGCTAGCATGGGTGATCTCTCCTTAGAGTGCTGTCCCCAAACCCGTGGCCTCCGTAACCTTGAGAATGTGTTGTTTTTCTCCCAAGGAACTCTGAAGAATGACTGTTGCTGCAATTCTCCTCTGCATGCCACAGCCCTAGCAGGGCTTGTTCCGTCCTGAGCATTTGCCTGCATCCTTCTGGCTTCTTCTATAGGCACTGTGCTCAAGTGCCCTTCTCATGACTTTACAAGTGGAGCTAGAGTCCCAACATCACATCACGTGCTACTCACAGGGAAAGCTGGGAAAACCCGGGGCATGTGAACATCCCATACTCTCTGGCCACGTTTAGATGACTGCACAGATATTCCAGGTTATGCAAACACACTGAAGACAGGTCATGCTGATTGACGGTTTGGACTGACAAACTAGGCAGTTGTAAATACCAATGTAGGCTAGTCAATTTCCAGGGAATTTAGCAAAATCAAACAATTTTAACAACGAAGTACTCTAAATTTAGTGCATTCTTTCTTTGGTGGTTAGAAGGCAGTTTATAATCTTGTAATGCCCTTGAGGGGTCATTATGAACAGTAATCACTTTCTACTGCATACTAAGAAGGAATTAGGCTCATCTTACTTTTCTAGCACGTTAGATACAAGATAAACATTTGCTGCAAATAAGCCAATTTCTAGCTTTATTTCAGTAATGATCACATATTACTTTGGGAGGCTTTTATGTTAAATTTATTGCATCATTAAGATTAATCTGATTCAAATAGAATGTCTTAAAATTTACCTATATGCTAGATATTAAACTAAAACGTCTTAAACCACTTCTTTAAATAAAGGTATTTTTGATGCAACACGTATATTCCAGAAAGCTGGTACAAATTGGCCTTCTGAAGAGTGGGTTTTGTATGAGGAAGTATATGGACGTGAAGATACTGTGCTCGTCATAGTAAATGGTAAAGCACTGAAGGGTTTCACAGAAAGCTCTACACATCCCAGGACCAGTAACAACCACATGCTGTTTCCTTTCCGAGTCCTGTGTGTGCATACCTCATTGGTTTCCTTCTTAGTCACTGTGACAAAACCCTGAAGGAAGCAGCCACACAGAGGGGAGGGTGAGGTGGTACCATTTATCACAACAAGGAGAATGGGACACTGGGGACTGCTTGTCACGGGGGATAACTGGAGCTGGAGGCTACCATTGGAATCAGAGGGCTCAGACTAGTACACTTAAGGCCGACCCTCCAGTGATTTACTTCCTGAGGCTCAGCCCCACCTCCTAGTTGGTGCGTCCAACTTGCTTGTGACTGGGAGAGCTAGGAATGAGGCCCTGACTTTTATAGCTACATCTTCCCATATTGCGATGTCAAAAGTCTGGATAACTCTGAAAGTTCTACACCTCCCCAAACACTGCCACCAGGTGGGGACCAACTGTACCAACACATTAGCAGTTACAAATCAGAATACATGACATCTAAATTCAGATCATTTTTCCCATAATAAAATTGCATTGGGGCAGTGAGATGGGATGAAGAAAACTTACCTCATCAACAGCGACCAATATCATCTAATCCATCGATACCTCATCAATAGCGACCAGTATCATCCAATCCATCGAGGGCTCGAGTAAACAAGGTTTACCTTTTACTCTTTTGTGCTAGGACACTCATTTTCTTCTACCCTTGAGCATTGGAGCTACTACTCTCTATACTCTGGACTACACTGTTTGTCATTTATTATTACTCCTACAAAGGTTATTAGAAAAGTGAGAAGACACACCCGGGCCAATAGGACAGCCTGTAATTCTGACCACCACAGGTCTGTAACATAGTTACTAGCACACTTACCAAACGCTTTATTTTACATGTGTGAGTGTGCACAGTGTGTGTTCAGGGCCTGTGGAGGGCACAAGAAGCTGTTGGATCCCTGCAACTGGAGTTACAGGTGGCTGTGAATGCTGGGAACTGAATCAAGGTCCTCTGCGGGATCAGTCATTTCTTTTATAACCTCGGAGTCATCTCTCTGCCCCTGAAGGTGGAATTTTAGAATGTTTATTTATTGCTTGTGCGGGTGAGAGAAAGACAGAGAGACAGGGAGTGTATGTGTGTGCAGCTGTGTTTGTGCGAGAGAGACAGAGAGAGGGAAAAAGACAGAGAAAAATGTGAGAGAGTCTGTGTATGTGGGTGCGAGTGAGAGGGGAAGGAAGGAGGGAGGGGGAGGGGGAGGGGGAGAAAGTGCACAGAGAATAACCTGTGGGATTTAGTTCTCTCTTTCAAGCATGGTGGATCTGGAGATCAAACTCTGAACGGCAAGGCACCCCAAACTGCTGCACCCTTTCTCTGGCCCAGTGTTACGTTTGATAGCATTTCTAATTTATTCTATTATAGTAACCCATTCTCATGTTGCTATTTTTCCTATCTGTATCAGTAACTGTTTTTCTTACATAAGCATTCAATATACCAGGGTATTACCTAGGCACAAATGCCTATAAATTATTCTCTTAAGAATAATATTTTATGCTAGGTGTGTTAAAGGCTCACTTTTAATTCCAGCATTTGGGAGGCAAAGGCAGGCAGATTTCTGAGTCCAAGGCCAGCCTGGTCTACAGAATGAGTTCCAGGACTACACAACCAGGACTACAGGCAGGGCTGCACCGAGAAACCCTGTGTAGGAAAACTAAATTAAAAAGAAAAAGAAAAAAAAGGAGTAATATCTTATAACATTTCCATTTTTTATAACTTTATTAGAGACCTGGATTTACATAGCAGAAGGATGAAGTATTTCCGTCTTCTTCCCAGTGGGCAAGTTTTCTTTGTTTAGGTCTCCACTTACATGTACTTACATTTCCATATCCGAATTAAGAGATCATGAATACCCTGAAAATGACCTGGCATTGACTTGAATATGGCTGCAGTCTTCAGTGTGATATTGTTCTAGTTTGCATTCTCTTGTTCTGCGAAGGTGATGTGGAGAAGGGAGGGTTTACTTGGCTTACAGGTCTGATCACAGCCATCAGCAAGAGAAGTCAGGGCAGGAACCCAAGGCAGGAACCTGGAGCAGGCACTTAAGCTGAGGCCATGGAGGGGTGCTGCTTACTGGCTTGCTCCCCATCACTTGCTCATCTTGCTTTTTTTATAGACCTTAGGCCACCAGCCCAGGGATTAGCAACACCCATAGTAGGCTGGGTCCTTCCCCATCGATAAATAATCAAGGAAATAGCCTACAGGCCAATCTGATGTGGACAATTCCTTTAACTGAGGTTCATATTCATGTCAAGTTAACAAAACAACTAAGCAGTATAGGGGAGTTTGGGAAAATTGCTGGCTCCATTAGATATCTTGAAAAGATATACTAAAAAGGAAAAAAAATTCTTGTTTTTTAATTAAGTGACTGTGTTTTACTACAGTTTGTATATTATGAACCGTAAAATGAATGTTTGATCATTTTGCAGTTTAGTAGAGAACCGGAAAGAAATATAGATCGTTATATATAAGTGGATGAAGAGCATAAGCGACTAGGGGAATTTAAAAGGAGCCTTTATTTTTCAACTAGAGAGATGAAAATCTTCTCATGAGGAAACAAAGCAGCCTTTGTCATAGTCTTGAAAAACAGATTGGCTATGACCAAGCAGTGCAGGGAAACAGTGCCCAGAAGCAGAGCCCCAATCTAGAGGTGGCTGCTCGAGTGCTGTAGGTATGTGCAGTGCTTGGTGTTGCTCTGGGATGCTCCACGGTTCCTCTGGGGGGTGGTTAGTGGTTCCTCTGGGGAGGTGTTTGGAGGTGTGTTTTATTCATTCTTTGTGAGTTTCACATCCTGTGTCTGTGTCTATCTAGTCACACTCATCTTCCTATCCCTTAATAACAGCCTTTTACACTTGCACCCCCACCCCCAAATAAACAGACACACACACACACACACACACACACACACACACACACACAGAGAGAGAGAGAGAGAGAGAGAGAGAGAGAGAGAGAGAGAGAGAGAGAGAGAGAGAGAGAGACATAGAAAACATTTTATCTCGGAAGCTATAGTATGTCACTGTGTCCCTCTGACCACACATCTTCACATGCCAATGATCATTGCAATGAGTCTAGTTCCAGTTCTCTGGTCTTTGTGACTCATTAGTTTTGGGTCTTTACCAAGCCTTCTCCAGGTTATCCTGTTATTGCCCTGTGTCATGGAGATCCTGCGGCTTTGGCTCTGCAAAACCTGCCTTTCGTGCATCTCGATCATTTGCAGATGATATAGATGTTGGGGTGGGCCAATCAGAGCCCTGGATCTGGGCCTGGGTGGCAGCTGGTTGGCGCTCCCTTTTCTGCACCACAGGTGGAGTTCTCTAGCACTGCTCTGGCTAGGACATCCAGTGTCACCATCACCTGTAGGAGGCAGGATCAGCTCTCCTGCTCTCATGGCCTTGGGACCAGCTGACTTGCACCCACACCTTAGATCCCACTCCACTCTGCTGCACAGTCAAGGTGCAGGGCCCACGCTCCCATGTGCTGCATCCTTTGAGGGGCTGAGCCAGCTCTCCCACTCTCGTACCCCTGGGGCTGGCTTACCTGTGTCCCCCACCACATACACCAAAGGCAGCTCTATTGTGTTATCCAGGAGAGATGCAGGGTCCACTCTGTCACATACTGGGGCTAGCTCTCCTGACCGCCAGGAGTCAGCTGTCGCATACTCAAGCCCTTCAGGGTGGCTCATCCACACTCTCACCACCAATACCAGTCTATGCTGCCTGGGCTAGGTGCAGGGCCCAGTTTCTCACTCCCACAAGTGCTGCTGCTGGTGAGAGGTGGGGCCAGCTCTCCAGAGTGCCCTACCCCATAGGGTAAGGAGCAGGGCTGGTTCTGCACAGCCCTTGAACATCCATGTGATCCCAGGTGGCTATCCTGACTAGGGATGTTCCCATGTTCTCCAGGGTAGTATGAGCCTCACTGACCCCTGCCTGCCACTGCATAGCTACAGACCCAGACATGGCTCTCAGTAGCAGGTCAGTCTGGGACCTCACCATGGACTCAGGTGGCAGGGCTGGCCCTCACAGCAGGCTACTCTTCTCTGCCCTTGCACCTCCAGTTCCATCTCTCTCCATAGTGCTCAAGCTGCTTCACCTCTTTCTCTCCCATCTGACCACCACATACTTACACAGTGTGGTGGCTCCTGCTGCAGGCTACCCATGTGGCTGGTGGAGCTCTGGGTGACATCCTCCATCTGTGCTGCCCCTGGGTGACATCCTCCATCTGTGCTGCCTGGTGTAGCAGCAAGTGGGTGCCTACGCCTACCTGTGCCTTAAGCAAGAGGAAAGGTCCATGGGTGGCAAGGTGGTCCGAAGGTCTCTGGTAGGCAGGGTTCTATGTGTCTATGGCTTGCCTGTGCCTTAGGGTGGAAGGCGGATCTCTGTGTGTCTTTTCCTGCCCACATTGCATAGCATGGAGAAGCCCAGGTCTCTGTGTGTCTATCTCCTCCTGTGCTGTGTTGCCTGGGTTTGATTTGGTTTGGTTTTCATGAGTCCTACGCATAAAACAGGTTTGGCCACCAAGCCAGGCATCAGCCTAGGAGGAGCAAAGGACTGCCCTCTGCTCTGCCCCGACTGATGTAAGAACCACACAAGTTGTCTCTGACCATTGCCCACCTTTTATTTTGCTGTTTTTTTTGTTGTTGTTTCTTTTGTGTTTTGCTTTTTGTTTTTGTTTTCGCCTTTGAGATGGGATCTCACTATGCAACCCTGATTGGCCTAGAACTCACTATATTTTCTGCAGAAAAGAGTTTGGTGTTTCTCAGGAGGCATTTGGTGGCTCCCCTCTCCAGAGAGAAAGAGGTGTGATGTCTAACCTTGGTTGTCAACTTGACTTATTCGAGAAGGGGGAGCTGCAACTGTACATCTGCCTTGGGCTTTGGACCATTTTATTGATTTCTCGTTGGTGTAGATGGGCTTGGCCCACTGTAGACAGTGCCATTCATTGTCAGTCAGGTCTGCTTTATAGAAGAAAAGCTAGCAGGCTGTGAACCTGAAAGCAGGTGATTGAGGTCTCAGTCTCGGTTCCTTCCGTGATAGACTGTAGCAAGTCAGTCAAATAACCCTTCCCTCCCCAGGCTGATTTGTGTCAATGTTTCAAATCAGCAATACAGAAGTGACTGGCGCAGGATGCGTGGTGGTTCCTCCTAGGAGTTCTGTGGTATTTCTCTGTAAAGGTGCTTAGTGGTCTCCCTGGGGATGTGTTTGACGACTTCTAGGATAAGTGATAAGAAGACTAGGAAACTAGATTTGCATGTAAAAATCCCTTGGTTCTTATGGTGGCCCCAGCACATCTAAACCTCATTCTGTGTAAGAGAACATCCACAAAGAACTAGTTCAGTGCTGTCTGTCCTGCACTCCCCACTCCCTCATCCGTCCTGTCATTCCATTTGTTGGGCTTCTTGTTGCCCTGTGTAGAATCTTAGTTATTCAAGATGACAGGAATCATGGCATTGAGCCAGGCATGGTGGCACACACCGTTAATAATCATATCACTCAGGAG
Organism: Rattus rattus; assembly: GCF_011064425.1. Classification (NCBI taxonomy): domain Eukaryota; kingdom Metazoa; phylum Chordata; class Mammalia; order Rodentia; family Muridae; genus Rattus; species Rattus rattus. The sequence goes on along the minus strand of NC_046156.1, from coordinate 142,790,235 downwards.
GTGGGGCCAGGCAACTCCGGAGTCAAGGCCAGCCTAGTTTTTATTGAGTGAATTCCAGGACAGCCACGGCTACAGCCAGAAACCCTGACTCAAAACACACCAAAAGATATCATAACAGTAGGTTGGTAAGAACCAGCTTACCTTGAATTTCTTTGAATAGCATGCCGTGAATGTCAGAACTTCTTTTGCATTAGACTGCTCTGAAATTGGGATTCTTAAAAAGGTACCATTATCTTACTATCAATGAAAGTTGAAAAGTTCAGAAAGTTTTTTCAAGTTAAAAAAAATCCCTAATTAGAAAAAATAGGCCCCTTACGAATAGCCTCTGGTTATTATAGTTTGGAACTCTGACGATAGTCCTCTGGTTCAGGTCCCTCCCACGACACCTCTCTCTTTTGGCCTCCCCTTCCCTACATTCCAGGCTGAATATCTAACTTCATTCCTTCTCTCCATAACAGAGAAGCAAACTATTGTTTTCTTAGTCGATTTTATTGACTAATAGACTCACTTTAAACGTTTGTGTTCTACAAGAAACATAAGACTCTAGTTGTGGAAACGTTTTGTTGGAACCTATAGTGTTTCTAGCATGTAAAACCCAAGCAAAACAAATAAAGTGCATAGTTCATTGGTACAACAACCTGCCTAGCATGTCCAAGGACCTGGGTTTGCTGCTCAGACACACAATGACTGTTACAATGTAACAGCCGAATAAGATACATTCGTAGACTAAACTTAGCTTGCAAGTAGTCATTGGTTACCTCCCTACGGAGGTCTAGGAGCCGTTCAGAGCCACCAAAGTAGCCTAGGGGAAAGGTTAAGAAGCCTGAGCCTTTAGGTGTGAGAAGTCAGGAGAGGTATGCTTTAAATAGCAGGAAAGTTAGCACACAGAGATTCTGGTTCCTGTGAGGCATGATTTCTCCTGACATCCTATTCAGGATGTGTGTGCGCCTTCTGTGTGTCTTTCTAATTTATATAGAAGTGACTGATTGGTGACACTTGCCAGAAGCTTATGTCATCAAAAGAAGACCTGTAATATGTGCACCCCCCAAGGAATGAGTAAGACACAGTATGCCGGGCCACCTAATGCTTCTTCCCCCAAGTTTCTATGGTGAACTTTATCTCTGGTATGATGGTAAGAGGTGTTTGGGAGGCTTAAAGCTGGTGGATTATCTTGCAAGTCAGCTAGTTCTGGGAAGGGAGTCTTCCTTGATCTCTTAGCTTTCACAATACCATAAAACACAGAGGCTGAGTCAGAACGAAAACAAAAGGAGCCTCAGCAGAGCGCCTGCAGAAGTGTGAATGGTTGGAAAGGACTAACTTGAGGAGAACCGAGGACGTATGTCTGGGAGGTCTCTCTTCAGCTAGATTAGATAAGGAGGCTGGCTTGGTTCTTGTGCTACTGGAGTCAGCATCGTTTCCTGGTTCTCACACACCAGCCCGACAGTGTTGTGTTTGGATTCACAACACTGGCCAAGGGATGTTTACGTCCCGACTCGGACAGCTGTGCCCGCTGAAACCCAAGGAGCAGTGACGATGTTTATTTCCGGAATGATAAAACACTAAAACCCTTGGTCTCTAAAAATAGATCACTGTTTTACTTCAACGAGAACCGGAATTGTTTACCTTGCCTCAGAACTGCCTGATGGTGGTTCTCCCTAGCTGGTTCAAGCTGAGAAAGGGTCTTACGTCGCATGTCTTTGAAGCCCTGCAGATCTTAGTTTCCAGAATTATCACAAAATTTGGGAGACAATCATAAGATTGTTTCCTGTACTTATTCTAAGTGGCAGCTCTGGGAACTCATAGAGGGAGTTAGCCCTTATGTCATGAACTCTAAAGTCAGAATTGTTTTCAGGAAATCTGAACTCAGCTTGAGAAGTCTGCAAGGTTGTTTGAATCCAGACCCTACCAGCCCACTCAGGAATGAAATAAAATGGGGCAAGTGGTCCCGTCTAGTGAAAGACCTCTGGTGGTTTTAAGGAAGACTAGGGACAGTTTTTGGTTTGGGCTTTAAAACTATCAAGCATGGAGTCTGGTGACCCCACCCTGTCACTCCAGGAGCCTGAAGCAAGAAGACAAAAAGCTCCAGGCCTACTTGGGCTACAAAGTGAGTTCAAGGTTACCTAGAGCAACTTAGAGAGACCTCGTGTTAATAATACAAAGTGAAAAGAGGCTTGGGAAGTAGGTCAGTAGTGGACCACTCACCTCATCTGTGTGAGCTCCTCAGTTCAAACTTTGGTACCATAAACAAAGGCATATATTTTAAAAGAGTACAACTTTCCAATATCTATAAATATTGAGCTAAGTCTTCTCTGGATAAGCTGGTTCTCATGGGGGAGTAACTCAGACTGGTAACCCCTTTCCTGTGGTTCCTAGATCAGCTTTTGTGTCCCCACCCCCAGTAGCTGTGTTTCCCACACTTAAGATACTGCTCCTATTAGTAAAAGGCTTTGTATTCGAATCAGAGTAGAGAAAAAAGGACAGGTTTCCATGAATTAAGTGTGGGCTCAGTACCCCTGCCCTCACACTCCTGCATCGATCACTGGGCTTCTTGTCTCCCATTCCTCTGTCCCCAGAACTCTGCGCTATTCCCACAGCAGCCTTCTTACGCCTGTTTCTGCCCCTAGGAACTTGCAATAGAACGTAAGATCTGGTCAGTCTCTTAGCTTTTAGTACCACATTCTCACACTTCAAAACTAGAAACCATTCGGTGTACGTGGCCCACTGTTTGGCACTTGAATCAACGTCTCATATTGGAACCCAGGGTGACCTCCACGTTACGATGGATTCTCTTGTCTCCACCTCCCAGAAATTAAAGGTCGGTATTAACCTATGTGCCATGGTGACTGTAAGTGTTCTCACTGTCTTTCTGGGTCCCCTCATGTCTGTGCCTGTCTGAGTGCTGGACCATTTCTTCATCCTTCAAGGCCAAGCAAAGAGTATCATTCTCCTGTCCTGAGCCACATGGCTCATCAGTTACTTGACATTTTATAAGTTTCTTAAAGTATGAAGGGTCCTCTCCTAAGATATGGTCTCATTTATGCTGGTTCGGGTCAGAAAAAGCTGGAGCGTTCTTGACCGTGAACTCTGCAGTGTGGCTGGAGGAGGGGAATCTCCTGAAGGATCTCTCCCAGGCTGTGCATGGGGAGCATTGCCTAGAGGGGGTTTCCCCTGGCTCACTGCCTGGCACTCAACCTCAGAGGCCTATTTCTTTAATTTCCCGGTTTGCATGCAGGAAACAGAGATCAAGTGTCCACTATGTGGGAGCTGATTTTTTTCAGCTGGTCTAATCTCCCAAGGACAGATTTGACCCCTAGAATGTAGAATTATACCATTTCTATGAGACTGGGAAGGTTGTGATGGAAAAAATTGGATTTAATCAATAAAAAGTATATACACATATGGAAACATCACACTTAATTTTATTAACACACACAATTAATTAGTGTTATTAAAGAGTGGCTTTTTCTTGTTTAGCTGACTTCAGAGTAAGTGGGCTCATCAGTTAACTTCATAGCTAAGCCTATTTACGACGAGTGCTGGCAGTACAGAGGGACAGAGCCATGCTCCTGACCCTGAACTGAGGCACCCATCCACCATGGGACACGGTCACCAGCAGAGGCTGTTGGCTTACAGGTGAGCTGGACTACAGTCAGCCCAGGACATCTTTTACCTCATGGGTCCCACATGCCACAGGAACCTCTGATCAGGACGATCTTTCCCTTTGATGTCTGCGTGATCCCTGTGGACCATCTGTCGTGTGGCTGGCATCCCACTCTGTTACTTCCCCATCCAACCCCATAAGAGACTGACGTATTTGGGGAGCTATTCTGACTTCAAAAGGCAATTTGGCCTATTGTCCCCAGTCTTCCCAAGTTCAGTCTTGATTCTCTCTTCATAAGAGGCTATGGGTGTGCTTACTGTGGCAGTGACCCTGGTACACAGTTATGGACTCAGAGATGAATGGACAAAGAGAATTGCTGTGGAAACACAACAGAGTACTAGTCAGACACAAACAAGAAGGAAAGAATGTCGGGGAGGGGGCAGGCACTGTGGTGGTCACTTTTAATCACCGCACGCTTGAGGCAGGGATGGGTAGATCCCTGAGTTTCATGACCAGCTTTGCCTACACGGTAAAGATAGTGACTTCTAAGCCACTCGGGGCTAGGTAAGGAAACCCTATCAAAAAGAAAATGTTTTTCTTTTTCTTAGGTTGTAAGACAACCATAGGCGATTGGAGCTGGAAACAGGGGCTGGGGGTGCTAGGGTTCTGTTTGCTCTGGGAGCCTCCTCTTTGGCACTAAGCAAGTGTGTCAAGGATGAAAGGAGCCCAAAGACTGGCTCCCAGGTGACTCCAAGCTCGGCTCTTAGGTAAGGCTGTGAAGAAACGCAGTAAAAGAAACGTGTGCTCTCAGCAGCCTGTGTGGAATGGTTGGTCGTTTCTTCCAAGGATGTAGGAAGGGAGTTTGTGGTTGAGTTCAGCACTCTGGGATGGGAAGACAAGGTCCGGGCAGGCCCTTTGGCCTCAGATCATGGCTGCATGGCGCCTGTAGCAGAGTGAACCCGCTACCTTCTGTGCTTGTTGTCTCTTCCAACAGGACATGACCTCCTCTGGGTTGTTTGCATCCCTTCCTTCTTTAGACAGCTCATCCTGGATGAGCCTATATCTGGATGCCTGTGAGGGAAGAAAAAGGAAGGAAAATAAAGCAGGGGCTTGGGGGACGCTGCTCTCCCACATTGAGTGACAGCGAGGATTTATTTCGGCATTCCGGATGTCCCTCCCCCACCACCACCCATTTCCCCTGACTCAGTTTCTCCAGCTCATCACAGCTGGCCACCCAGGTTTCCCACCTGCAGCCAGGGCCCTGCCTCCTTCCCAGACCATTCAGGCTGGAGACAGGAAGCAATTAAGCAGACCCAGCAAGGCCTCCCTCACATCCAGACTTCCTTGAGGATACTTGTCCCTTTGTCAGTCTGCTAAGGGCTGAGCTGCCGCCCTGCTCTGCAGTGGGGGTTGCCACAGGCTTCCCTGTCCCTTGCTTCTGTGTGCTAAGCCAAGACACCTGCAGCTGACTTTCCCAGCCCAAGCCTGTCACTCCTGGTGTCCAAGGTGACCTTTGGTGCTACTCTGAGAAGTTGGAACCTATCCCTCACCTGGAATCCCCACAGCTCTTTTATTTGTTTTGGATGCGCATGGCTGTCGTGCTCTCAATTCTAAGTGGACCGCTGTAGAAGTGTAGCCTGCAGTTGACTCAAATCTCTCTGCTGCCTGTGAGCCCTTTCTGCACTGGGTGCTGGGGCTGCCACTGTCCTGGGCTGCACTACTGTGTCCTTGCTAGTGTCCCTAACTTTGAGTCCTGGCTGTTTTCCCAACACTGCTAGCTTAGCTGCCAGGCCTGTGGCTGTTTCGGGTTCTGGTGTTTCATCTCTGGGCTCTGACCACTGTGTGACCAACGATGGTTACAAGACACAGGGGCCTGTAGGTGCTGTTCATGTGGTGCCTTACGTCTTGAGAGTAAAGAACAGTAACTGGCTTTCTACACTTCCCAGTCTGCTGGGAGGGTCCTGGGGGCTGAGGGAGACATGGCAACCCGGTACCGTTCGAGACAGCAGTGGAAATTCTGTATGTTTATTCAGTGGAATGGTGAGCTAGCTAGCTTTCTCATTGCTGTGGCAAAATACCGACAAAGGAGCCTAAAGACAGAAGAATGTATTTTGCCTCACGTTGGAGGGAGGCAGCATGCAGGTGCCGGTGGCTTAGCTGTGGTGGTAGCAGCAGGATTCATCTGGCCGAATTGTCTCTGTAGACAGAAAGCAGAAGGGTGAATGCTGGGGCTTAGTTCCTTTCTCCTTAAAAATCCTTGAAAAAAAAATTCAATGTGGGACTCCAGCCCGTGGAATTACTGTTGCCCGTATTCAAAGTGGGTCTTCCCCACCTCAGTTAAACCTCTCTGAAAGAGGTCTCCCAGACATGCCCATCAAGATGACCCTGAAGGCTGACCATCACAGGTAGGTCCTCCAGGATTGGAGAGAACTCTTTTTAAAGTTTACATTCCTGCGTTGTCTTTTTGGGGAAGGCAGAGAAGCTTGTATTTTGACTGTCTAATGAATTGGTCGGAGTTGGAACTGGCTGTTACCCAGGATCTCTTGTGGAGTTCTTGTAGGTTGAAGCCCTTCACAGGTTCCTAGCACCCACTTCTCCATGTACCTTTGGCACCTGGCGTAACTCCCACACCACTGAGCTGTCTGAGGTGTCTGTAGTATGTCATGCCATGTGTCTGTGACTCCAGCTTATGCACTTTCTTCTGTGTCAAACCTTGACAACCCAGTAGGCACAAGACACAGCTGTACAGCAGAAGTACCTCGGCTATTAGAAAAGCGGAGACATTCAGACATCGGTTTGTGTCCAGGGGGTTCAGTTTCTGCACGTCTCTACAGCTTTCTCTCTAGTCTACATGAAAATGACTCTTCAAATGGATCCTCCATCTTATCCCTCAGGACATGTTCCTACTCTCATTTTATCTTCAATAAAGACTTTTTTCTAGGAGTATCTAGTGTGTATCATTTTTTTTCTTTTAACTAAAGAACATTGATTTTGACATTGCTCGCCTATGGGAAGATCCTGCTAGAAGACTTCCCGGACAGATGAACGACTCAAGAAAGCAAACTGAGTGACCAAAGTCCCTGGGGGAGGGCTTGTCTTGTGATCACCCTGGGTTTTGAAAAGGTCACAGGTGAGATGAAGCTGGACGTTCTGCAGGTTGAGCCAGGCTGGTAACCCTGCCCTTCCATGTCCAGGCCCTCTTTTGGAGCACGTGCTTCAGAAGATAGTGGGCTATGGGATTAGACTGCCAACATCCGTGGCTTGGACCCTTGTTTGTGCTTCTGGACCAGTTTGCCCGGCTTCACCTAGAGCGGGCATTCTGCTACGATTACACGGGCGTCTTTTCCTTCCTTACACTGTGCGTTCTTTGAGAGTAGCGACTCCCTCTGTATCATTTAAAATGAGGATTTGGTGCACATGCCTGTGTCTGTGGATGCGGGCGGAAACCGGGAGTCTTCTTCAGTCTCTCCCCACCTCACGGTCTGAGACGGGCTCTGTCACTGAGCTTGGGGTCTGCTGACTCAGCTCGGCTGGCTGGCAGGTGACTCCCCAGGGTTGGCCCCTCTCTGCCTGCAGTGCTGGGGCTACAGTTGTAGACCATCTCATGCTGTACCGAGGACACAGACTCAGGGCTCAGTCTTGTGAGCAAATACTAACCCTGAGTCATCTTCCCGGCCGTTGTTTTCTAACTTGATCGATAATAAAAACTTACTGCTGCCTTCTCAGCCCCAGAAGAAGCCTTTTCATGTTCTTCTCAGCCAAGCGCATCATTCTTCCAAGAAGTACTAAATCACTGAGGGGGGATGTTTTTAGTTTGTTGTTGTTGTTGTTGTTCTACTGTATGTCCTTTTTGGAGCATTTCAAGTCAGTTCTAGATAAAAATAGTGCAGCTTTCTGAGAAATATGACCATTTTGGTCTCTGTGGGAAACCATGATTTGGCCTCTGGTCAATGTGTCTTATGGGCTCCAAGGGATGCTAACGTCGGAGGCTGCAGGGCTGCAGCTCTACCGTAGGTGAAACGAGGCACAAGTGAGAACTGGATATGACCTCATTGTTTCCAGACTACGGGACGGCTAGGTGCGCTCTCCTTACAGGCTTCTGCACGTTGCGTTTGGGAAACAGCATAGTGTGGGATCCAGAGCTGAGGACCCCAGCAGGCCCTTAGCTATCCCAGGTGCACGGCTTTTTACGTGAATTCAAACGACTCCAAGTTCTTTGGCTTTGTGAGCTCACGCAGGCCACAATGAGGTATGGAAAAACCATCATGGCTCTGCAACTAGGGACTGCCAGAGATGGAATGAGCCACCGGGGCCTGACGAGGGCCATCTCAATAGATCTGGAGCTATAAGATTTGGCTAAGGGAAAGGGACCAGACGTGTGCGAAGTCTCTGATTCTCTGGGGAGATCGATTCGAGGGGAAATCTGCCACCTACTTTTATTGTTACTGTTTGATCCATTAGTGTTCATTAATCTGGTCCAACAGACTCACCTGCCTCTCTCAATAGAGAAAGCTGTGGTCTCCATTGATGTATGGGCATCTGGGGACAGAGAGGCAGATCCAGGAAGTTCAGTTTGTTCCTAAAGAAAATACAAAGGAAGGTCAATGTCGAAGCCACCTGGACAAATCTGCGAAGAAACAAATTGCTTCTAGTCTAGAGACTACTAAATTCCAGCCATCACAGAGACCCGTGCTTTGTGCTCATGCCTCCAAACCAGCTGCTCTCTGATGAGTTTGGAGCCAGACCTCTAGCTGTGTGTGAATTACTTTATTACTTATTTATTTACAGAAATTGATGCAAAACTCCCTCCCGTGTTGCCAGAGAATGTGTGTAGGATCTTCATCCTCTCCTAACTCCACTTTTGGTGTAGTTCTGCTGCTGTCAGCTGGTCCCACACAACTGCCTTTCTTTCTTGCTGAATGGGTAGCGTGAGCTCTTAAGTGGAGGCTCACATTACACGTTTGTCGAATGCCAGGTGTTCCTCCACAGACTTGAATAGTTCATAACGCTGAGGGGAGGTGTGATCACTCCCATCTTCTCGAAGAGGAAATTGAGGCTTAGAAGGTTCAATGGCTTATACTCTGGGCTGCGCAGCTGGGATTCAAATGCAGGGCCTTCTGGCCACAAGCAAGGTCCTTCGTGTCATGGACAGGCTTGCCCTAATGGCGTTGCTTCTTTTGTATTGGCTGTTGGGCAGCTGAAGCCAGATTCAGCCTGTCACAAGCAAGCACACAGTCTGATGAGAAGAAATACATTGAATTTAGTGCTGGGTCAGTGGACTTTTGCTGCTCTTGTCTATTGCTAAAATCCTATTTATCTATCTATCTATCTATCTATCTATCTATCTATCTATCTATCTATCATCTAAGTATCTATTATCTTTTTATTATTTATTTATTTATTATCTATTTATCTTTTGCCTCTGTCCATCTATTTAAACACATTTGGTATTTAACCGATTGTTGCAAAATGTTTTTGAGACACTGAGCCCAGGCTCAATCTGAATTTCCTGCAATCCTCCTCCTAAAGCTTCCTCAGTGCTAGGATTATAGGACACACCCCACATGCAGCCTTCAGATAGTTTTTGACAATATATTCATAGGGCAGAGAAGCAAATTAGAAGGAAAACTTACATAATGAACTAATGCGTGGACTAGAAATTTCCAAAGTTTCCCATACATCGCATAAATCTCATTTCTTTTCTTCCTTCCTTTCCCCTGCCCCAAGTCTTTTCTGTGTATAGAGAAGAAGCCATTGCTAAAATTTTGGTTGTGTACAAATCTTGTTTTGTTTGGTTTTAATTGAATGTCTCAACACAAATATTGGTAATGAGTGTTTGGAGGGTTCTTTTTTCTTCTTGTTTTTTTTTTCCTTCTGGTGTCTGTGAAGTTCAGTGGCTCTGGTTATAAGAGCTCCAAAAGTTTGTCTCTCTCTCTCTCTCTCTCTCTTTCTTTCTTTCTTTCTTTCTTTCTTTCTTTCTTTCTTTCTTTCTCTTTCTCTCTCTCTCTCTCTCTCTCTCTCTCTTTCTTTCTTTCCTTCTTTAATAAGCAGTCATTGCCTAGGCACAGTGGCAAGTGAAATGTATTATGGGAAACTTGTGAACAATATTATTTTATCTCACTGCTAAGAGAAAGAAAAAAAGATGGTTTCTGTCTCTTGTGGGCATTTCCTGTAGCGTGTGCATTTTCTGAGTTAAGAGGAACAGATGGAGTGCTTTAAGCTGAAGAGATTTCTAGTCCCTTCTTAGTGGTAATGGAGTAACGTCCACTATTTTGGAGGACAGACGGTCTTATTTCCCAGCAGATGTGCTTGGGATGGTGCCTTCTGAGAAGTTGTTAGTGGGTATGATTTAACTGGCATGCTGGGTGATTTGAAAATCACATTATTTCATGTGCTTTAAAAAAAAGTATAAAAATGTTAGTAACAAATGAGTTAATTTTTTGAGGGAGCATTAAACAGTCTTCCTGGAGGCTGCACATAGGGGAAATACATAAAGGTGATGGGTAAAAGCTAAGGCAGTGACGGGGAGAAGGGCCTTTGCCTGTGAAGTAGTGTGGGATGCAGATGGTACCGTAGCCAGTGGGACAGATCCACTGATTTTGCTCTTAGGACAGATGTACTGGCTTGGCTTATCTTCAGTTCTCCTTACCATGACACCAGAAACTGGGATAGCCTTTCTCAAACATGAAGCAACAGAGAGGAGGGAAATGTCAAGAACTTTCAACAAGATGTCAGCCCTGTGCTTTGTTAACCTGTTACTAAATATAGCAACTTCTTACCTCCAGCTTTCCTGTTAGGTATTAAACCTGCTGTAAATTAGATGTTCTGTTAATTGAAGCCAAAGCACTCCTAACAGATGTGTTTTTTTTTCAGATGTTTATCTGTCCCCATAACTGTTGTGGGTTGCTCTGAGCTCTCACACACAGTTGTGCTTACACCTATTATAACTCTAAACTGTTTTTCTCTCTACGCTGTAAAACACTCAAGTCTGCTTGTACTTAATATGTGCTTGTACCTTACTCAGAGTCTATGCCAACTGTTATACACATTAATAAACGACTATGGTAGTCCACACATTGCTTAAAGAAGATAAAACATAAAGGACTCAGGACCCACTTCCTAAGTACCACTAAGTAGCTACACGGTCCTCTACGTGGCTTGTCTACTAAGGCCCTTTCTCTTGCAAGGGAAGCAACTCCTTCCAGGAGCCCTTGGGGAAATAAGCTATCCTCCTTCTCAAGATCTTAGCTCACAGGCCTTTGTCTCCAGGGGTCTAAGGAAATCTGAACTTTCTTCATCTATCTGAGTCTTGCGTCCAAGGCTTACTCAGGATATACCCTCTGCTCACCATGACTGGTCATCTTTATTTTAAAGAACTCAGATGTTTGTGCTGGGGTTGTAGGTCAGTGGGTCAAGTGAGCCTGGCACTCCAAAGCTTTGGATTTGTTCCCCAGTAGAGCATAAACCTCCGTGTGTATATCCTCAAGTCCTAGCTATTGGGAGGTGGAGACCTGCAGTGAACTTGAGGCCATCCTGAGATACATGAGACCCTGTCTCAAAAACAAAACATAGCAAAAAGAAGTCAACTGTGTCTCAACTTCAACCGCGAACCTGTAGAGCCTCTTATTCTCATAGTGGCCTTCGTTGGTATTGATTATCAGTACAGAATTTGGTGAAATGTGTGTGCACACATGCATACATTGCATTCCCGAACACTGGGGACCTTGAGACTCATTTACCTGTTTTTAATTTTTAAACTTGATTATTGTGTGAGTGTATGTGAGTGACGTGTTTAGATGAGTGTGGGTGTACCTGTGCCACCGTGCACATGTAGAACCCAGAAAACAGCTTTCGGGGATTAGTTTTCTCATTGTACATTGAAGTGGGTTCCAGGGCTTGAATTCAGGTCGCTAGACTTTCAAAGCAAGCTCCTTTCCCCACTGAGCCATCTTCCAGACAGAGCTTTAGTTAAGTCCATAATAACTGTGAGCTAATGCAACCTAAAAGGGAAAACACCAACGCACTCTTCCTTTAGGGTTTGTGTCTTTTAATTTTTCTTTTGTTCTGTCCTACTGCAAGTGGCATCAGAAGTGGGAGGAGAGATAACGGACTGATGCTGACACTTCTAAGGCCATGGTGGTATTCCTCTTCCCGCAGGAGTAATGTGTGACTCCAGGAGCTTGCCATTGTCCCTGTGCCTTAGCTATGGAGAAACGCCACCCAGGCCACACCAACCCCCCTATTTTATAATAACCTTCGTCAACCTTGGAACATTCCTTCTGTGGCTCTCTTAGTGGAAAACCTCCCACTGTGGAATTAAGACACTCACAAGTCTTCATCAGGGAATGCCAGACCTTAAGTGTTTCTGCAGCCTCTGGCCTGGTAAATGTGTCACGCAGTTTATTTTTCACAGAGTGACACATAAAACACTTAATTCAGTTTAACAGCAAACGTTGGATTCTAGCTGGTTTCTTGTGTGTGACTTCAGCAGGTTTTCGGATGCTGGCTGTGGGTGTTTGCGAAGAGCACTGGATGCATTAACAATGTTCGTGCACAAAAGATTAAGTGTTGCCTTGCTTCTAGGCTGCTCCTTTGCTCTGTGGAAATCCCTATGGCAAACCTGCCTCTCTGAGAACTACTCGGAGCAGAGTATCCTTCCTGCTCCGTGCCACTAAGAAGAACTTAAAACAGACATTTGGTGGCGTGGTAGACAGCTCCTCCTTCTAAACCAGAAAGCGTTCCTGCAAGAAAATCATTCCTCCTGGCTTACCCAGGCCCTGCTGGCTTCAAGGAAGACTGTGTGTAGAATAGGACCGTGCATCTGCATTTTCAGAGAGGCTACCCATTCTCCAGTTGATTGTCCCTTACTCAGTGTGTGCGTGGACTAAAATGCAATCGGTGTGTGTAAAACTTTGCAAAAGAGAATAAGAGAGCACATGTAGTCGAGAGGGAACAGTGCGATGGAGGCAGTGAGGAGGCAGGCTCCGTCCCAGCACACGTGGACGCACTCGGAATAGAATGCTTTTAAAACCACATTGTTTAGTGTCTACCTTCAGCTTCGGCACCGAGGCCTGGCTGCAGCTGGGTGGGTGGCAGACAGCCTTGCCCTGATTTTCTCTGTTCTCTACCTTGGCTGAGTAGAGACAAGTGGGAGTGTAGTCGGTGCACAACCAGGGAGTGGGCCAGGTTTGGCGTCAGAGCCAGCTCTCCCCTAATAGATGATAGAGTTTTGCAATTAGCTATTCGCTACACAGTAACTAATGTAGGGTTGGAGAGACGGACCAGCAGTTAAGATACTTCCTTCTCTTTCAGAGGACTGGCGTTTGGTGTTCAGCCTCCAGCCTGGGCGGCTCACAATTGTCTATAAGTCCAGTTCTAGGCACCTGCACACATACACATACACACATACACATAAAGAAAATGAATATTTAAAAAGGAATCTAGCCCATGGTAGGGAAGTGTAGCCTAGGATTTTTGCCCCTGAAATGTGGCTCCTTTCCTGGAACATGAAGCACGCATTCAGCAGAAGTCAGAACTCCAAGGCGTTGTTTTGCAGAGAACAACTGGGAGATGCGTAGTTTTGATGCATCGATGGGTGCATTCCCAGACTTGGTTATTTTAGGTTTGGATTCCTTATTGTCTAATAACAAAGGTGTCTTTTCCCTTTAGAAATGCCGGGAACAGTACCCCCAGGGACAATCCATATGTTATATGTTATATAGTATTCATATGGTTGGAAGTTTAGTGTAATACGGATGTAGAGCCACTGTTTCTGTTCACAGCAGTGAGTTCCTGCTTTCTACAGAGCGATGGTGAGATGCTACTTCAGGCCGAAGCCATATCTGTAAGAGGAATTCTGGGTCCTTGATTCTTTCAAATGCTGTCCTTTTTACTCTTTTCTTCAATTTTATTTTTTATTACTTACTCATTTTATGTATATGCATACACTGTAGACACATCAGAAGAGGGCATCGGATCCCATTATAGATGGGTGTGAGCCACCATGTGGTTGCTAGGAATTGAACTCAGGACCTCTGGAAGAGCAGTCAGTGCTCTTAACCACTGAGCCATCTCATCTCTCCAGCCCTAAAATGCTGTTCTTGATGACCGAGGTGGTTGAAGAGGAATGCACTCAGAAATTGTGACTCTATCCTCACACCCACAGGTAAGCGTTCTGCTTAGCCATAGCTCTCACTTCTAATCAAAGAAGCGTTTTCATTTTTTTTATTTAAACCTCAGATGGAGACCATTATAGAAAATCATAACTGATCAAAACAGAGACCAACTGATTACATGGTGCCCAACCCCGGTGGGTACAACTGCAATACAACTCCTCTGGGACACAAAGGGAGAAGGGGCAGGAAGATTTTATGAGCCAGAGGACAGGGAATCTTCACTGAGACTGTGACTCCTAGAAATGACGGGGATGCTTCCCCCATCCAACAATATGTCTGCATAAATAAGACATGGGCAAGGCAACACCAACAGATATGCTAATACAGAAGGGGAAATATCGCAAGGCTCCTGCCAAGGCAAAGAGAGGACAGGTAACTAGTAATACTGAGACAAGGAGAATAGGCAGCTAGGACGAGCCCTTCAGTGGTTACCTGATACCAATCAGTCGGTCCTGCAAACGTACTTGCACGAGCAGCACCAGTGTATTTATAAGTTCATGGATATGTACATGTGTAACAGTAACAGAAAAGGAAGCCATGAATTTATAAGGGGGTGGGGATATGGAAGGGATAAAAGGGAAAGGGGGAAATCATAAATTAAAATTGTAAACTGTAATTATATAATTATAATTTAATTGAAAACAAAAGCAAAAGTTGGAGAGCAAATGTTGAAGAGTCCTCGCCGTATCCAGATCAATTAAATTCTAATCTCTAGAGATCTCTGCATTAGTCCCCTTGTGACAGTCGTCTGGGGGCTATAGTGTGCCCTGGGCAGGTCACAGATATGGCTGCTAGTGTGGCAGGAGCCCAGAGCAGGGGAAGTCCCTCCAGCACCACCTTCATCCTCCCTTTTGCTAGGAAATACAATCATTTTCTGTGTGGAATGGATCGAAAATACCTGGTGGATTATATCAGTCCTTGCACTTATAGGAAATATTATGGTCTGAGTGTGCCCCCTAAAACTCACATGTTGGAAACTTAATCTCCAATGCTGTGGCCTGTAGGGAGGTATTTAACGTCATGAAGACTCTGCATTCCCTATTAGATCACCGCTACGATATAAGGCCTTGGGAGTGGGGACCAGACTCTCCTCCCCTCTCCTCCATCACCATGTGAGGCAGCAATAAGGGAGTCCTTGCTATGATTCCTGGTTTTACTGTTAACTTGACGTAATCTCAAATCTCCCAGAAGAGTCTCAGTGAATGATTGTGTAGATCAGGTTGGTGGTCTGTCAGGGATGGTCTTGGTTTCATGGATGGATATGGGAGGATCCAGGTCTGGATCCTTGGCTGTGTAAGTGTAGAGAGTACAAGTGGATGCGAGAACTCACTCCTCTCTGCTCTTGAGTGTTCTTGTGATGTGGCTAGCTATTTACGTTTCTGCCTTCTTGACTTGGCTGCCACGAGGGACTGGAACCTGGGATAGTGAACTAAAATCAGCCCTTTCTCCCTGAGGTTCTTTGTCAGGGTGTTTGTGTCACAGTAACTGGGAAGGAAACCAGAAACCAGCACACTTGCTAAAGGTTGCATCTTTGAACTTGTGGGCTTCCAGCTTCCAGAACTGTGAGAGTTAAGTTCTGCCCTTATAAGATAGCCAGTTTCAGATATTCTAACAGTACACAACTATCCAAGGTGGAAATTCAGTCCTCTCCTCGGGACATGTGGTCAGTGCAGATTTGGGTCACCAATGTAATCTGGACACTCCTTATAGAAGGCCCTATTCTGTGTTTCTCTCTGTCTCTGTGTCCTTCTGTCTCCATCTCTCTCTGCTGACCCTGCTTAACTTGCTATTAAATTTATTTATTCATATTATTTTACCAACAGGTCTCTCAGAGACTCAGGGAAACATCATTATAAATCTGTAATTAGTAGGAGAGATTGCAGATGGTTGGGCTGACCCATCTCTGTTCTGGTCACTGTGGACTTACCTACTTGCTTTATCAGACCAGAGTTTTCATTCCCAAGAGAGCCTTGTGTGTTTACTTAACCCCTTATGGGAGTCCACTCCCTTCTCTTTATATACACTGATCCCACTCATTGCAGCCTGTTATAAACACTGTCTTCTTTGAATACTCTGCCGTCAGAAATATATCTCTTGTGTTTTTAAACTGCTGCAGCACTTTGAGTTTTATGCCTAAGCTTTTTTACTCATTTGTCAAAGCAGAATGGATACGCATTGTATTAAGAGAATGAAAATGTCTGAGCAGTGGTAGAGGCACTATCATAGTGCTCTATTGCTGTGAAGAAACTCCATGACCAACGCTCATGTCTGCTCATATAAAGGGAATCATGTAATTAGAGGCTTGCTTGCAGTTTCCGAGGATTGGTCCAATATCATCATGGGGGCGGGGTGGGGCACAGCATGGCAGCAGGCTGAGAGGCATGGTGTTGGAGAAGTAGCTGATCGACAGACAGCAGGCCGAGAGGGGTTGGCAGGAGAGACTTGGCTTCGAGTGGGCTTTTAAAACCTCAAAGGCCACTTATGTGACACACCTCCTCCAAGAAGGCCACATCTTCTTCCCAGCAGCCCCCCCAAGTGGGAACTAAGCATTCAAATGTATGAGCCTATGGAGACCATTCTCATTCAAACAGCCATGGGTTCCAAGGGAAGAGTATTTTTAGTTTATTGTTTAGTTGAAAAACAAAAACTAGGGCCAGGCCTGGTGCCACAGGCCTCCAATCCCAGCATATGGAGGCCAAGGTAGGTGGATGTCTATGAATTGCAGGGCAGCCTGGTCTATGTAGAGACTTCTACGTCAGCTAGGGATTCATAGTGAGACCTTGTTTCATACAACAATGACAACAAGAAAACAAAGCAAAACAAAACAGCAGAAATGTAAAACAAAACCTGTGTGTATATGGTGTACAGTGTGTGTCTTTGGTGTTTGTGTGCAGTAAGGCATGCTAAATTGAGCTAATCATATGTGTTATGTATGCTTGGCCTTTCTTTGCATTTTCATCCTGTCTTTCTGTTGAGGGATGTAATTCCAGGTTAAGACACTTGCTTTGGGTGCATAAAGCACTGGGTTTGAACTTCACTAGCACCAAATAAGATTTAAAAGTTCCCATTATGTTGTAGAGGAAGCAGGCAGTTGTTTCTGTTTCAGTTTTTTGGCCATTATTGGTGGTTTATCAAGATCCACTTCTCCTTGTGGTAGAAAAAAAGTTTCCAAACTACGATCACTGGACCGTAGAGATGTGTCACTTATATTTCCTGTCTGGGAAACTGGGTAGGTCCTGCATTCTACAAATGAAATCTGAAGGCGGGAAAGCCAACTTAGGCAGGGTACATGGCACCCAGAACTCGGATTTGGGGGCCAGCCCTGCTCTGCTCAGTATGAAATATAGCAACTCTCGAAACCATCCTGCTAGAAGGATCATCAACCATTCCGAGGCAGGGGAGTAGCCAGAGAGGCTCAAAGGCCCATACAGACCCCACTGTGGTTAGTGGATGTGAGTTAGCTCTGTCCAGGTTGCAGGCTTGGAAGCTACACAAGTCTGATGCTCGTTTTAGGCCACGGAGGGGTTTAGTGGCTTGCAATGTTCATCAGGGAATAGACTTTCTTTTCTTCCTTTTAGTTTTGTCCAAGTAGCCGTCACCCTCTGTCACCTGGTGTTGGTTTTAAGTGGAGTTCTGTCTGCTTTCTGTTTTTATTTTAGGATCTGATTCAGACCCAGATATAAATGGAGACATGTGTTGTAGTCGTCATTCATTTATCGGTGTTGGGCATTGCATCTAGAGACTTACACATGCTGGGCAAGATTTTGCTACAAGCTCTTGGTTCTCATTTCGTTTTGAGGCAGTCTCATTAAGTTTCCAAGAGGAGTCTTGAACTCATGGGCAGACATGTCTTGAACTTGAGATCCTCCTGACTCAGCCTCCTTGTGGTGGGCTTTCAGTGTTTCGTTGGTCTTCTTTTGTTCAGGACTTCTTGATAAACTCATTTTTTTTCTTTTCTGAGAAAATGATTAGAAGCCACTTTCCTCTCTACTTTTAGGTTCTGTTACACAAGGATGAGAAAGTCAGTATCTGTACCTATTTTGTTACCGCCTTTTAACCCCAAAAGGGAAAGTATCCAGTATACTTAAATCACGAAATAGCAGATCGGGGGGAGGGGGAAACTTCAACCAACCAAAAGCCTGTGTGAAGAAGGGTCTTGTTTGTTTGTAAGGAAAATAACTTTAAGCTGGAAACTAATGAGAACCATGTGTGCAATGGGATCCCCCAGTGGGAAAGGACATGGCTATTTTGGGCAAATGCCTCCTGCAGAAGGGGAGGACTGAGCTCTACTAAGAATCTTTGAGATGCTACTGTGTGTAAGAAGGCCTGGCCCGAAAAGAGGGAATGTGACCAAGGTGCATGGAATACATGTATGAAACCCGTGGTGCAGCCCGTTGTTGTATACAATCAACACATGCTAATAAAACACGTGCCGAAAGGAATCAGGAAGAGCCAACGCCGAGTCACTTCCTCGTTATGAAACATGCTCTAGTTTCTGGTCTGGATTCTTTAGGTCGCCAGGATCCCAGCTTTATCTCCCAACTCTGCAAACTCCAGATGCTCAGGAGTGAGTGGAAATGGAGGGAAAACATCTGTTCATGTTCTCCTACCAAAGTGAAAGCCTAGGGCAAGCCCCTAAGCCCACTCTTTCCTCCATCGTTCACCCTTCCTTCTCGGATTTTGGGTTGTTTGTGTTTGTTTTGTAAGTCAGGGTCTTACTATATAGCCCAGGCTAACCTAGAACATCAACCCCTCCTAACTCAGCCTCCCAAGTTCTTCGGTTATAGACATACATTATCCTATCTTAATTTTATCCTTTAAGTACTAAATATTGTGTGCTTGTAAATAGTTGCATGATGTGCACATATGTGTCAGTGAGTATGGGCATGTGCGTGTCACAGTGTGTGTTGTGTATGTGTGAGGGTGAGTGTGTGCATGTACATGCCACAGTGTGTGTGTGTGTTGTGTATATGTGTTTGTGAGTGTGGGCACACACATGTTGCAGTGTGTGTTGTGTATATGTGTTTGTGAGTGTGGGCACACACATATTGCAGTGTGTGTTGTGTATGTGTGTTCGTGAGTGTGAGTGTGTGTGTGTGCGCTATATATGTTCGTGAATATGAGTGTGGGCACACATGTGTCATACACAGTGTGTGTGTTGTGTATGTGTTTGTGAGTGTGAGTGTGGGCATGCACATGCCACAGGGTGTGTATTGTATATGTGTGTTTGTGAGTGTGAATGTGAATGTGGGCACACACATGTTGCAGTGTGTGTTGTGTATGTGTGTTCGTGAGTGTGAGTGTGGGCACACACACATCACAGTGTGTTGTGTATGTGTTTGTGAGTGTCAGTGTGGGCATGCACATGCCACAGGGTATGTATTGTATATGTGTGTTTGTGAGTGTGAGTGTGGACACACACATGTTGCAGTGTGTGTTGTGTATGTGTTTGTGAGTGTGAGTGTGGACACACACATGTTGCAGTGTGTGTTGTGTATGTGTTTGTGAGTGTGAGTGTGGACACACACATGTTGCAGTGTGTGTTGTATATGTGTGTTCATGAGTGTGAGTGTGGGCATGCACATGCCACAGGGTGTGTATTGTATATGTGTGTTTGTGAGTGTGAGTGTGAGTATGGACACACACATGTTGCAGTGTGTGTTGTGTATGTGTGTTCGTGAGTGTGAGTGTGGGCACACACACATCACAGTGTGTGTGTTGTGTGTTCGTGAGTGTGTGTTGAGGTTAGAAGACATTCATGACTATTGGGTTCCACCTTCTCCCTTGTTCGAGGCAGCGTCTCCTCGTTGCTTCACGCTCCAGGCAGGCCAGCCCTATGCTTCTGGGGATTCTCTTGTCTGTGCTTCCAGTCTCAACACAGAAGCACTGGATTACAGGTGCATCTGTAGGGATTTGAACTCAGAGCCTCACACTAGTGCAGCAAATCCACTGGGCTATCTCCCCAGCCCCTTCTATCCCGTTTGCCTTCCTTTTATCTCCCAGTGGGGCCCAAGGGGTCTTAGGAGACCTAGAAGACTGCCATAGCTTGAATCCTTTAAGAGAGAAATAGCTCAAATATTAATAGTAAAATAAAATTTAATTTGTGATCTCTCCATTCCCATTCCTTTTCTTTCCTGTGTTATCTACCATTATTAGAAGTGTGTGTGCGTGTGTGCACATGTGTGTGTTGGATACAAGCATGGCATGCACGTGGAGGTCAGAAGACAAATTCTCTTTTCTCCCTCCACCATGAAGACTCTGAGATCCAATTCAGGTGCTCAGTTTGGTAGAAGAACTTTTAGGTCACTGAACCAACTTGCTGGCCCATAACTCTGGATTTGCTATTAAAAGAGACCACATTCTCTCTCTTCTCTATTCCTTGCTTAGAGGACTTAAGAGTAGAGTGCTGTAGCAGGAGTGGGGGCAGGTTCACTTCTGCTATAGTCTATGGGGTTGTGGCCTTTTTGTTACCGAGACTAAATGCTGCGGGAGAGGTAGATGGCACCTAGTCTGGCTAATCTTGTTAAAGGGCAGAGGACACACCAAGAAGGCCCTGTCATACACCTGCGTGGCACCAGTGGCTTTTATCACCAGCCTCCGGATGGATCACCTTTCTGCCTGCAAGTTCTCTGGGGACCTCAGACTGGACTGTGAGCAGAGCTACTTGAGGCAGCTCTGCTGGAGTCCCTCTTCTGAGTAGCCTGGACACTGTTCAAGATCATGACACAGATTTAGGCAGGGCTTGAAGGGATTGTGTTCCTGAGTTTGAAGCATGATTAAATGTGGAACTGAGATCGCCTAGAAGTCCAGTTGCTTTTCTCACAGAATTCCTGGTCTACTTTGCAATCATGCCTGAATCTTCCGACGACGTCCCATTCCGTGCTGCCTGTGGAATGGCAGCCTGTGGACTGTAGATGGAAGAACAATTTTCTTTCTCTGTTTTTGTCTGTCTGTCCACCTGTCTGTCTCTGTCTCTCTCCTTCTCTCTCACTTTCTCTCTCAATATGGTCTCATGGAAGCAAGTCTAGCCTTCGAGTTTCCATGGAAGCTGAGGCTGGCTTTGAATTTCCGATCCTCCTGCCTTTGCCTCCCTTTGCTGGGATCACAGTGTGCAGGGACGGGCTGTTCACACAGTGCTGAGGGTCGGGTTTTCAAGGCTTTGAAGTCTTCCTAAGCATGGGCCAATTTGCAAAGTGTAGTACACGGGGGGTGAGGGTGAAAAGTCTAAGGCTGGCCGAAGACTGGATCCTGGAGTCCAGAGCCAGCAGGGTTCAGGTCCCAGAGAGGAGGTGTGGAGTCGGTGTGGGAAGGAGACTGACATGCTACCAGGTGAATCAGGATAACTGGGTGTTTATTGAAAAAAGGTTACACCTTTTGCACTCTACATTTGCATAATAGTTTAATCTCAGGTAATGTTGAAAGCACACAGTGATTCTAAGAAATATATGATCTTCTCCGTGATTGTCCTTACTTAATCCACTAGCCCTATTTTCAACCTCCAGGATGAAGCCTTCTTATGGTCTCTTTCTTTGAAGCAAAAGCAGAAAGTTCAGCAAGTCCCTAGTGTTCTCTAAGGTTCAGCAGCCCCACCAGGTGCCCTTTACCCGTCCTCCTGCATGCGCTCAGCCTTTTTGGTCAGAGGTGCCGGACATTGAATCCTGAAAAAGGAACTTCTAAGAGCAATGTTCATTCCTCAAGGGGCACGGTGCAGTGTTTGCTCCATCGAGTGGTTTCCTGATCATATGCCTGTGTACCTCAGTCTTACGACATGGTCCTTTCTCCTCATACACTCGCTAAGGGAAGGTCCTGATACTTTACTCTTCTTTAACTATGTCATATCATCCTAATTCCTTCATTGTATGTGCCTGTGTATGACAGAGGGGGATCAAGCCTGTCTAACTTCCTTACGGAAGGTCCCTGCTTCCTGTGAGGCCTACCAGATCTTACCCTGCATCCTGTAAGTCACGCGGCCAGAGAATCAATCCTGGGCACTGTTCTATACTTACTAACTGACCGCCAGGGTCTCAGACTCTGGGTCTGGGCTACTGTTTCCCTAAATTGTTTTCCTCCTTGGGACCAGGTGTAAGAGCCTAAGAGTTTCTGGAATAAACTTTAACTTTTCTCTGTTCTTGATGCAAACGGGGCATAGTGGAGAGTCTCCTGTCAGAGCAGGCTGAGTTACTACATAGTTCCACAGTGGCAAAGATTTTTTTCCAAAGAATTATTTTTGTTTAGAGAGACTGCCATTATATACATTAATATCCTGTACCAATGCTGAGGAAAAAATTCCCAAAGGAAAAAGCATAAAGAGATCCTCCATCCTCTTAGCACACAGTAAAAATCATCAAAGCACACAGTAAAAATCATCAGAGATGAAAGTTAAAGGAAACTGGAGAATTGTGATCTGAGAGGTCAGGGTTAGATATGCTGGAACTCTGTCAAGCAGCAGTGGTCAGCAAGGGGGTTCACACCAGCAGCGGTCAGCAAGGGGTTCACACCAGCAGCGGTCAGCAAGGGGTTCACACCAGCAGCAGCCAGCAAGGGGTTCACACCAGCAGCAGTCAGCTAGGGGTTCACACCAGCAGCAGTCAGCTAGGGGTTCACACCAGCAGCGGTCAGCTAGGGGTTCACACCAGCAGCAGTCAGCTAGGGGTTCACACCAGCAGCAGTCAGCTAGGGGTTCATACCAGCAGCTGTCAGCTAGGGGTTCATACCAGCAGCTGTCAGCTAGGGGTTCACACCAGCAGTGGTCAGCAAGGGGTTCACACCAACTGGATTTTGGTGACACAAGAGCTTTTACTTTGTGATGTATCTTCCTCCGAGGTTCTTACCTATTTCAGCAGAACTTCTTTACAGCTTGGATGCTGGGGAAAAAGAAAATCTTGAGATTGCTATGTTTTTGTCCTGAGACCTTAGTTCTATGCCTGAGTCCTGCTTCTTTATTCCTTATGAGTCATGAGAATCAATGGAACGCAGGTATTTGAATATCAGAACACGAGGCTGTCCAGAGTGTTCTCTGTGCCAAGTACCAAAGCGCCCGGTACACAGCAGATGTCGATAGAGCATCTTGCAGGGTCGGGGCACTGCAGCCACGTGCTCCCGATCCGCCGCATCGCTGTGTGTCTCTGGTGCTACCGAGGTCCTTAACTCAGAAGTCAGGAAACTGTTTTCTGGTCTCGCTTTTAAGCACAAAAGAGGCAAAATATAAGCTACATCAACATTGCCTGTAGGTTTCCAGGTTGAAACTTCACACCGGTTCCACGTACCACAGTCCGTAGAGAGGCCGGACTTGAGGGTGGGAGCAGCAGGCTCGGTGCCAAGGGTTCCGCTCAAGTCCTCAGGAAAGGAGCCGGCACTGGGGTAGCAAAATCACTGTAGCTCCCCTAAGTGAGAGTGATCACCCTGTGGCCTTCATATCTGTGTCAACTTGAATACGTTTGTTTAAAAAGTTATTGTCCTCAAAATAATAGAGATTTCTGTTTGCTTTGTCTTCTTTCTTCCGAGTTCATGTCCTTTTCTCTCCATTTCTTTTCTTTCTTCTCTTAAAATATTTCTTAATATATACAATGCAGGAAAATTTATTTCATTGCAAATAAGGTGCCAGCACACATGACCCCTTCTACTTCAAAGGCCTGAGTTACTCTACTCTGCTTTGTTGTTGTTGCTGTTGCT
The DNA here is from genome assembly GCF_011064425.1 of Rattus rattus. Classification (NCBI taxonomy): domain Eukaryota; kingdom Metazoa; phylum Chordata; class Mammalia; order Rodentia; family Muridae; genus Rattus; species Rattus rattus. The sequence continues at coordinate 142,766,787 of NC_046156.1, read as the reverse complement.
GTTGTTGTTGTTGCTGTTGCTGTTGTTGTTGTTGTTGTTGCTGTTGTTGCTGTTGCTGTTGTTGTTGCTGCTGCTGCTGTTGTTGTTGCTATTGTTGTTGTTGCTCTGATCACATCAAGGCTTATGGCTCCAGAGAATATAAAATTGCCTTTCCTGCTACCCACTACCTTGGAACTCACATTTGATAGGCATGAAATGTAATCTGAAGAGACAATATACTGTACTGGGTGTTTGAGACTGAATAACTGTAGCTAGGGTGGTGGGGCACACTTGGAAGGCCAGTGCATTGGGAGACCGAGACAGGACAGTTGTTAGCTCAAGGACAGCCTCGGCTATACAGTAAGACTGTTAAAAAAATCAAAAGACAAAACAAAATATTAAAAAAGGAGCTTAACCATTCAAGGTGACCAGAAGTTCTGTTCTTGAAAGCCATAAATGGCTTCCCTATATAAATTCTGATACTCCCATATTCATATCCTTGGCTAACCATATGAAACTTGTTGATATGAAGTTACCATAACTTTATTATGATCTACCAGAAAAAATACTTTTACATGGCTACTGAAAACTTCTGGAAAGTCTCATCTGGGTTTCCACATGTTGCTGGAGACATTAGGGCCCCCTGTCATGATTCTTTCTTTTTAAATATGAATTTGAGACTATAATATAATTATGTCATTTTTCCCTTCCCTTCCCTCTCTCCATTGTTCCTTGTATCCCCACTTTGCTCCCTCAAATTCATGGCCTATTTTGTTAATTGTTGCACACACACACACACACACACACACACACACACACACACACACAATATTTCTGTTCCCTCTTCCACTATGGTCCCTGAGCCTTAGGTGTGTCAATTTTGTCTAGGCTCCACGACTTTTTGTTTTGGTCATTTTGATTTTCTGTGGTGGTCTCTGTTGCAAGGAGACATTTCCTTGGGTGGAGTGAGAATTGTCCTTACCTGTATGAGGGCAAACATTTAAACTGATATTATGCTAGTTCAGTAAAGTGGTGGCTGCAGGTTCTCTTCCAAGATCTAGGACTCCATTAGCCCTAGGTAGTTAGCTAGGTTTCCAGTACCAGGTGTGAGTTCTCTCTTGTTGACTGTGTCTTGAGTCAATCCAGAGAGCTGTTGGTCATCACTGAGGTCGGGACACCATAGCTACACCCTTAGGGTAATTATGCTCTCCTGGTCATTGTGGTGGTCCATGACATCACGACTGGATCATAGCTGGGTAGGACTTACTGTTGGTTGCTTCCCTCCTCTGGAAGCTTACCCAGCACCTCTGGTTCCGTGGAAGCTAGTGTGGGGCAGTGGACCTTGCCACCAGACAGAAAACGGATAAGCTTGAGCAGAATCAGAACCCAGCAATCTACTCCTGACCAGGTTCCTGTCCTTGAACACGTGACCGAGATACCTCATGGAGAGGACTGTGACAATCAAGTCACTGTAGGAACAACATCCAAAGTCTTTCTACATGCAGATGAGGCATCCCTAGCCTCAGACCAAGCATGAAATGTTTATAAGATCCTATCCACAAGGAATAAGGTGCACGAATGATTTCACCGAAGACCAACTGAGAGTGGCTGTTTTATTGAACTGCAACATCCTAAGGGAAGACTGGGAGCTGCTTGAGCCTTTCTGCAGCCACTTCCTGCTCAGAGGCTTGGCTCCTAGCTGCCCTCTGCATTCGGCTGCCTGCCTCCTGCCACCAACTTCGGAGCTGCAATGGCCTCAGAAGAGGCCTGGCAACCCCCTTGCTCCTGCTCTCCCTCAGAGAGCTGCAACTCTTTGGCTGCTCTGGCCGGGCCAAAACCCGGCGGGTCCTTTCTGATAGCGCCTAGTATGAGACCAGCAAACTAGTATGTCCAAAGTGCATGGCTACCGTGTCTGTACCGTGTCTGGCCTCAGTGGGAGAGGATATGCCTAGTCATGCAGTGACTTAAGGTGCCAGGGTGGGTTGGTATGGTGTGAGGAGAGCTCCCTTTTTCCAGAGGTAAAGGGGAAGGGGTGTTGGAGGGAGGGTCTGTATGTGTGGGGGTCACTGGGAGGAGAGGATGGCTGTGATCAAGATGTAAAGTGAATGAATAAACAAATTAATTAATAAGATAAATAAAAGATAGTTGAATAAAACTAGTAACATCTTTAAATTGCAAAAAAAAACCTTATGGCATCTTCAGCAATAGCACTTACCTTCCACCTCTAGGGGCAGTCAATGGCAGCAGCGATAGCCTGTAATATTTTGGGGGTCTCTTGAACACTGCAGACCAACAACTCAGGAGAGAGCACATGCCTGGTGTTGGGAATTCTGTTAGATGGTTTGTGGCTCCTGGGGGCGAGAAAGCATTGTCAGCCCAGATGGGAAAATTTCATTAACACACACACACACACACACACACACACACACACACACACACACACACACACACACACACACACACACACACACACACACATATATATATATATATATATATATATATATATATATATACATATCTGACCTCAGCAGGGTCAGATGGCTATATCAGCCACAAAACCAGGGCTGGATACTATGGGAAGGAGACATACATTATCACATTATCACATTAAAAGTATAATTATTCCTCCCATCTCTTTGGCATGTCTTAAGGTGAGACAAACTTCCTGAAGGGTAACCTCTATCTGGTGATAGACAAATCTAGCTGCATTAACTCTTATATTTTTGATAACTTAGAGTGTTAGGTCTCTTCCCAAGGCTAGGGGTAGGTTCTGTTCTTTGACCAGAGGGAATAGCACTCTCTGATGGGCTCCACCAGCACCCAGATCAAGGCAACTTTAAGGCCATTTTCACCACAATTGCCACCACCGTCACTACCCAAAGGGACCAAAAGAAACCCTCTCCCCACTTAAACAAAAATCTTAAGTCTTCCATTAGGAATCATGTAACAAAATAATTAAACTGTACTACATGGTTAATTAATAATTAATAACAGAATAATTAAACTATAGTATGTTGCGGTAAATATTTAAAAAAGATTCACTATCCCGCTCTAGTGCTGGCATGGTAGGGCCATGTAGCATGTGTGGGGTATTTTCATCTCAATCAACAGTGTCTCAACCGCTAAGCTCCTACTCTCCATCCCACGCCCGCCGGCTACTGTCTGAGCCCAGCAGCAGCCACTCGCTTGCAACTCTCTAACTGTAGACTCAGCTCACGCTCCCAGAATCTGTCCCTGTGGATAGAGTCACAACTTCCAGTACCTGGTTAAAATCAAAATTCACAAGCTTGTAATTTATCAGATTTATATCTTAAATTCTCAATCCACAAAACGTCCACACGATAAACTCAGAGCCAATTGATATTGATGTAAACTGCCCACCTAGATAAGACAAACTGTCCTGTAATAATCCATCCCTTATGAAATAATCATAACTACCCGTGTCCATTTAAGGCCACACAGATCTGGGTGGTCCTTCTCTGCCTCCATCTTGGTTCTTTTTCCCTTTTCTTTCTCCTCTCTCCAGCCTTACACAAACTCTGTCCCCGCCTTACTTTTTCAGTGCCCAATCCTAGGCCTGGCCTTATCTTGTGCCAGCCCTCACCTGCATATAGACATCAACTACGTGCGTTCTCCAAAAGTAATGAGAGGCCTGGGCGTTAGGTCAGTAAATCCCTCGGATTATTTTGAGAGTTTACCTGGGAAGAGCATTACAGTTAGGTAATGTATTTATTCCACTGAATTTTAAAACTAGAAAGGGAACCTTTATAGTATACAGGCTGCAAGCACCTAACTGCCAATTTGGCCAATATTTTTAGATGCATTAATTTTAGACTCTCCTGGTTGTTATTGTCTTTAGAACACTCTGGACATCTTTCCTGTGGAAATACCTAATATGAGCGAGTCTCCGGTGTGTGGTCTTGCACCGGAAACACAGCAGTGGACTGCAGGAGGAATCTGGCACTGCAAGGAGCGCACCAGGAGGCCAGGGGTTCAGGAACGTACTCTCCTACTGGGCGAGGAAACAGTGATGGTGGGGTGTGTTCCGTGTGCACACTCACTGCACACAGGTTTCTTTGGCCTCGGCCTTTGGGCGTTACGTTCTTTCACGCAAAGACTGACCACTGCAGCTCTCAGGGGTTTCTAGCAGCTCTGGTGGGCCTGCTGCTTTCGGCAGGTGTGGTGTGTGTTTGCATTTGGTCACATAAACACAGTAGCAGGATCATCGCACCATGACGTGAATGAGGGTAGGATGACCTGTGCTCTGAATCATTTTCTTGATCATATTCCCAGAGAGCTGGGGTACCACTATCTACCAAGAAATTTTCACCTACTGGAGACAAAAGCCAACTTCTCATCGTGGTTGGTTCTTGGGAAGACCGGTCTGTGTTCTGTTCAGAGGGCAAAGGGCTGAGAAGGAGAGAAGAGATACTCTCCCCAAGACATGGGGCTCTTGTGGCAGATAGGAACAGAAATTCCCATGAGCCACCTCTTTGGAGACAGACGTCTACTTCGACGTGGGTTCAGTAAGGCTAATTTTGACTCACGTTGAGTCCTCTGTCCCACTTTTTACAATGAGAGGAAGCACTCCCCACTTTAGCCTGCTTCCTGACGGTCCTGAGAACCTTTTCTGAGTGACTCTTCTGCAGAGCACAGTGTGGGCATTTGATGGGTGAGCTGTGTGCCTGGCCAGTGTGGTGGTGGGACGGTTGCGCTGCTCTCTGAGCTTAAGTTGCCTTCTCTGTGAAACTGAACGTCTCTAAGGGCTCAGTGCCGAAGACAGGACAGGACCTCTCCTAAATGGCAGAATAGTACAAAAAGTGTTTCAGTGCTAAGACAAAACCAAAACATTGTAGACTGGGGAGGTGAGTCAGTAGGTTTGAGCCCTTACTGTGCAAGCATGCAGGTCCACGTTCACTTTTCCAGCACACACATAAAGAGCCAGGACTGGCTGTCTTTGCCTGGAACCATAGTGATGGGGCAGGGCAGGGTAGGCAGTGACAGGAGGATCACTAGGCCTTGTTGGCCATCTGCTTCACCAAACCCAGCAAGATTCTGGTTCTGTAAGAGTTCCTATCTCAAAGAAAGAAATCACAGAGTGACAGAACACTCGTGTTCCTCTGGCTTCCATGTGTATGCACAGATATACATACACAGGCAGGCACACTTATACACACGTCTGTCAACATAGTACTTACATAAACCACACACACACATGTGCACACACATGCACACAGACACATGCATGCACACGCATGTACACACTTATACATGTTTGTATAGTAGAAACAATGTGCAAATTAGATGATAGTAGTTGACCAACCTCTACTTCTTTGCTGTTTCTGTTGATAATTTCCTTGAGGATTTACTGGGACTAAGATTCTTTTTTCGTCCCCTTTGCCCTCTCCCAATCTCTTCTAAATGTTCCTAAAACTTTGTTATGGTTACATCCAATGGCGTTCTCTTCCAGTTTATTCTTCAGGAAAATTGTGAACATTGATAGTTTCCATCTCTTCTTTATTACAATTATATAGTTGGATTGCTCATAAAATTAATAAAACCCACATACACTCTATATATTTTTGGTTGTGAGCCTAGCCTTTAACGGCTGAGCCATCTCTCCAGCCCCACATACACTCTATATGCAGCAAGAGATTAAACTATTTCTCGAAGTGTATAAAAGTCCCCTACTCTTTCTCCTCCCTGCACCATTCTCCTATCTCTCAACAACTTGTTACCCAGTTCTTTTGTCCTTTGTTCTATGGTGGGGCATGAGCTGTGCCCTCTTGGCCTTTGGCTCTCCTCTCTCAGAGCAGAGAGCAGCTTCCCATAATCTCACCTCTGCATCTGTCTCAGACTCCAGCATCACCTTCAGCCAGAGGAGTCCAGCAGTCGTCAGCCATCGCTCTTGGCCTTTCTTGATCAACACAGACAACTTAGCTGAGTTCCACCCTTCCAATCCATTCTCCCCACCAACTTCTCAGACTTTCCCAACATCATTCCTTTTCTTCCACCCGCCCTTGAGTGTTTGACCCGTCTTTAGCTCATCATGCTAGACACCATCGAGTCTGGTCCAGACCCATCTTTTTCTCTTGATCCCCAATGCTTTGATCCACCACCCACCTCTTTGTGAGGAACAACTCCATTCTTCTAACTGTAACCCCCCTTTATTTTCATGTATTTTTAAGATTTTAAATTTAGATTCCACATATGAAAGCAGATATTGTATATTTCCATTTCTGAGTCTGGCTTGTTTTACTTCCTGCAATTTACACAACTCACTCTTCGTAACGGACAAAGACTTCCTCACTATGTCTCTCTCCCTTTTAATTTTTTATCCACTCATAGGCAGCTAGGCTATCTCTGTACCTCGGCTATTATGACAGGTGCCATGTGTTGTTTAAATATTGGCCCACACATGGATAAAGCACACCAGCATGGTTCCATGTGGAGAGATTTCATGGGAGAATGAGACAAGGGGAAGGGACGAGAGAAAAAAGAGAAACAGGAGAGAGAGAGGGCAGAAAAGGTCTACCTTTTATTTGGAATATGACGTGACTGCTCCCAGGTAGAGTTGGGAATTGAGCCAAATGGGAATGTATGGTGGTTGCCATGGCAACAGTGACCAAATGGTGTTGCTGATAGCGGTTCCTGATACCAACACCACATGCACATGAGTATGCAGGTATCCCTATTGTTTGTTGTCTTAGTGTGTGTTAAAGAGGATTTAACAGATAGGCCAGGCTTGGAGAGTGGAGGCCTCAGACGGTAGGCGTGGAGTTCTTAGGGGTGAATGAAGTGCTCTGAGGATATCACGAGGAACAGTCAAGTTTACAAGGAGTAGAGACATGTGCTTCCTAAGCCAGACTGGCTTTCTGAACACTTCCTGTTTCCACCTGATGGTAGGAAAGGCTTATGGTAGGTGTTGCTTGTTGCTCTTGTCCCCGGTAGTGACAGAAAAAATGCAGAGCTCTGAGGGCAGGTTCAGGGTCAGGGGAGCCAAGCACTTGGGAGGGAGACCATGTCGGGACGTGGTGGAAGATGCGGGCAGCACAGACTTCCACGACTTGCCAGTGAGTAACAGCACGTTAATGGATAACTATGCTTACCTGTTCCTCCTCGGTAGGCAGCCGTAAGAATGAACCCGTTTCACATCATTTCAGGGGAGACCCGAGGACCTGTGTAAAGCACAGTGCTGTGGTGGAAAGGCAGCTCAGAGTGGGCAGGGAGTAAACACTAGCCGGCACCACTGCCGTGTGGTGATGTCTGAGCCACCTCTACAGGATGCTGGCTGCGGACGTTCGTTTCACTGTGTGACGGGAGATGACACCCTCTCCTCTTCACTCTAAGAATCACGCTCATCTCCTTCGTTTAGACTTCCCAGTCTTCTCACCCTGTGTCCCACCGCCTATCACACAGCACCTTGCCATTTTCATTAGGACACTGGTTCCTTCTGCCTGTAAACATCACGTTTTAGCCTCTGGTTTGTTTTACTGGGGCTGGTCTCCTGCAGTGTCCTCGTGACAGCGCCCACTTTCTCAAGAATGAACAGGGCGGAGGTGATGGTTCAGTGGTCCCAGCTTGCTGAGTAAGCTCCTGACTCTGGTAGGATTCTCAGAACCCATATGAAAGTCCAATACAGTGATGCACGGGCCGGCAAGCCCCACCTTTCTATGGGAATATGGAACCTGGAGGCAGGAGAACCCCTGGGCTTCAGACTAGTTAGGCTACGGTAAGTGTTGGTGAACAATGGGAAACTCAAAAGATGTGGAAGCAAAGCACCAACACCCAAGGTCGTCTTCTGTCCTCTACACACTTGCTGTGGCCTGTGCCCCGCCCTTTCTCACAAAGCCCTGAAGACCAGGGTAAGGCTTTATCCACCTCCTTTTTATGCTGTTGGTTGTCTTAGCTGTGACCATTTTTTTCCTCAATTACATTCTCTTCCTCAATTAAAACCCCCTTTCTGTTGCACACGTATTAGATCACACTCGGGCTTGCCAGCGAGTGGCTTTTTCCCCTGAGGCATTTTGTCAGCCCATAACTGACACCTTTCATTGAACCTTTCCCTATCAGATCAGTGTCTCATATTAGAGGCTCCGCTATCTCTATCATTATTACAGTCACATTACAGACTCTAATATCTCCCAGCATCCTTACGTGTGTGTGCGTGTGCGTGTGCGTGTGTGTGTGCATGTGTGTGTGCATGTGTGTGTGTGTGTGCATGTGTGTGCATGTGTGTGCATGTGGTCTAGGAATGAATTTTGGTTAATCTTAATTCTCAGTTCAACAGGTTCAGGACTCGGCTAAGAGACTCCCCTGGATGGGCAGACAAGGTTACTTACAGGGAGGAGTCACTAAGGGTGAGAACCGTTTGCCAGAGTGGGCAGTGTATTCTTACAGGCTCCCAAGTATAAACAGGTCTGTGGGTGCACACAGGTCTGTGGGTGCACACAGGTCTGTGGGTGCAGACAGGTCTGTGGGTGCAGACAGACAGGTCTGGGGGTGCAGACAGGTCTGTGGGGGTGCAGACAGGTCTGTGGGTGCAGACAGACAGGTCTGGGGGTGCAGACAGACAGGTCTGTGGGTGCAGACAGGTCTGGGGGTGCAGACAGACAGGTCTGTGGGTGCAGACAGACAGGTCTGTGGGGTGCAGACAGGTCTGTGGGTGCAGACAGGTCTGTGGGTGCAGACAGGTCTGGGGGTGCAGACAGACAGGTCTGTGGGTGCAGACAGGTCTGTGGGTGCAGACAGACAGGTCGGGGGGTGCAGACAGGCCTGTGGGGGTGAACACAGGCCTGTGGGGGTGCAGACAGGTGTTGGGGGGCAGGCAGACAGGTCTGTGGGTGCAGACAGGTCTGTGGGGTGCAGACAGGTCTGTGGGTGCAGACAGGTCTGTGGGTGCAGACAGACAGGTCTGGGGGTCCAGACAGACAGGTCTGTGGGTGCAGACAGGTCTGTGGGTGCAGACAGACAGGTCTGGGGTGCAGACAGGTCTGTGGGGTGCAGACAGGTCTGTGGGTGCAGACAGACAGGTCTGTGGGGGTGCAGACAGGTCTGTGGGTGCAGACAGGTCTGTGGGTGCAGACAGACAGGTCTGTGGGTGCAGACAGGTCCGTGGGTGCAGACAGGTCTGAGGGTGCAGACAGACAGGTCTGGGGGTGCAGACAGACAGGTCTGTGGGTGCAGACAGGTCTGTGGGGTGCAGACAGGTCTGGGGGTGCAGACAGACAGGTCGGTGGGTGCAGACAGGTCTGTGGGGTGCAGACAGGTCTGGGGGTGCAGACAGACAGGTCTGTGGGTGACAGACAGGTCTGTGGGTGCAGACAGACAGGTCTGTGGGTGCAGACAGGTCTGTGGGTGCAGACAGACAGGTCTGTGGGTGCAGACAGACAGGTCTGTGGGTGCAGACAGACAGGTCTGTGGGTGCAGACAGGTCTGTGGGTGCAGACAGACAGGTCTGTGGGTGCAGACAGGTCTGTGGGTGCAGACAGGTCTGTGGGGTGCAGACAGGTCTAGGGGTGCAGACAGACAGGTCTGTGGGAAGCTGTGCCGCTCTTGTTCTCTTGACTGCCTTGTGCCTCCCCGGGGAGCATCCTGGCTGCCACAGCCACCCCTCCTTGCTGACCTCAGAACCCAGCTGAAGCCCAGCGATTTCCTGGGAATCCTTTAGGTGTTATTGCCAGGTTGAAAATGCCATTCAGCTTCAAGGTCTGAGCAACCTGAGGCTCCCAGGCTCAAACAGCCATTGTGGGTGATCTTTGCAAGATGTTCTAGCAAATCTTCTTTACTGGGAAGAGCTCTGTTCCTCCAGAGAATTCTAACTACCCATCGACTGTCTTTCCTTACCTATTCATCTTCTAGCTACTTCCTCATCTATCTGCACACACACACACACACACACACACACACACACACACACACACACACACACACACACACCATTACAAATAAATGATTGATTCAAAGGCCCGCCAGGCCTTATGGCTTATTCATATCTCTGTCATTTATTATAAGTGGCCTATTGCTAGTAGCTGAGAAAATTAATATCTATTTTTAGAGGAGACAGTCCTACCATGTGGCCCATGGTAAGACCTTAAAATGCCTTACTGTTACACCGCCCTCCTGCACTGTCTTACGCATGCTGTTCAGTGAATAGCTGTTGATTGAATAACCAGGAAGCACAGCTTGGTCATTTCCTCCCAACTTTTAAGGCATTTTACTTCCTGAAACAGTGTCTGGTCCCTCCTACAAGATTGTCTGGGTAAGGGTATCACTTTGTCTGTGGGACTCCCTCTTGGTGCTGACCAGGGCCTCTAGTTCTGTCAGGAATCACATCCTTAGATATCGTGAATGACACCTCCAGCAAGCACTTGGTCTCTGAATTTTGCCAAGAAATGGCACTGTGCCAGGGCCTGCTCCTTCACCAGCACTGAGCAGCAAGGACTCTTTCCACTCTGCCAGCCAGCAGCGAGCAACTCTGTCTTCCTCACTGCCAAGCAAAAAAACCTATAATTGCCTCTCCTCTGTTTGAATAACCCAAGATGAAGCTAAATAAAGCTATTCAACAGGAAGGAAGCAGAGCGCGGAAGTGCTCAAACAGCATAAACACCGAAGAGGAAACGGAAAACTCCTTTGCACCTATTATGAATACCTGCTGGGACCTATAGCTGAGCGATGGAAATGATAAATGACCAGGAAGCTAGGATTTGGTCCGGCAGATAAGGCTAATTGCAGAATTTAGTCTGAATGCATCTTGCCTGAGTAGATTTAATCCCACTATAAGACTTATCATCTTTGAGGATTGTGTGTTTACTAGTGATGTGGAGGGAGTGAACAGCACTTTGCTTATATTTATGTGTTATATACTTTATTTCCCAGAAGTACTGTCCGGGAGGATTCAGTGCAGCGTTATTACCTGGGTCAGGGGAGTTCTCATCACTTGTGATCAAACACTGCCCCCTGGTGGCTCAGAGGGATCTCGCATTTTGTCCTGAAAGGAAACTGGGACGGACCGGTCTCTTCCTATCTCTTTTGTAATGTCTTCCCAATGCTATCCTCTCCTCACAGTGTTATTTCACACCGTCGTGCGTGCCGCATGTCTAGTCACCTTTCTTCTGAGACTCTGTTCGTTCTGTCCCGCGGTTAAGGAAATTCAGTGAGTTCCTACTGTGTGCGCGGCACTCTGTCAGAGTTGCTCTTTCTCCATTTTTCTAACTGGCTGACTTTTGTCACTTAATTGAATATGAACCTTCATATTCAGTCTCATTGTTTACTGTCAATTTTCCCTCATAGGTTAGACTTCCAGAGAGCGAAGTGGGAGGAGACAAAGTTCATTTCCATGTCCCTCATAGGCTAGCCGTCCAGAGAGTGAAGTGGGCGGAGACATAGCTCATTTCCCTGTAGTTTCTGTTGTGCATCAAGTGCCTACCTGCCCAAGCACTTGGCACTTACCAACCTCAGTAAGGTTCATGGAATAAGTTGGTGATTTCAGTTTCAGTGTGGTAGCTGTGGACAGCGACCTGCAAAGGATCCTAGGGTAGAGAAGACAGCTGCCCATTCTGAGAAGCCCAGTGGACGGAGTTCTACCCAGGCTCCCAAGGGGGGAATCTGAAAAGCAGTTAGTATAGATGGTGTGGATGGGTCCTCAAGCCAGGGAAGCGAGGCACACACAGCTGGGAAGGGCCTGGGTCTGGAGAGCTATGACCACTGCCATCAGCAGCATTGGGGAGAGAAGCTCAGGATGTCTGTGCAGGTGCTTCAGGGCAGACGATACAGATCTTTGGAAGGTCTGGATGTCACAGTTTTCCTCTCTGTGGGTCAGTGGCAACCACTGTTAGAGAAGGAAGTGGTGACGTTTGCTTCTTAGAGTTCTGTTTTCAGAAGGGATCGGACTAGTGTCAAAGCTAAAGGCCACTTTCTATGCACTTATGCACAGGGCGCAGCACAGAGTCATCTCTACACACATGAAAATACGAGCCACAAAGAACAAAAACGGGACAGAGAGAGTTATGGGAACGGCTGAAGGCAGAAGGATGGAGGGGGACAGCGGCTATGGTTTTGCGTACGGAAGAGCCCAGGCTGTGTGAGCGCTGCGAGGAACCGTGGGTGGTGAGGGCTTCAGTGAGTCGTAACCGCTAGTTACAGTGAAATTCTCCAGGCTCTGGAAACTTCTCCCGGGTTTACTCATTCCGGGTTCTGTGTAACTTGCACTGATTGCTTTCTGGCTGTACAACTCCCGCAGTTGCTTGTATCCTCTAACGCCCACCTTTGATTGGCTTAGATTTAGCCTACAATTGAGAGGGCTTTAACCATGAAGCCAGAGAAGAAAGTCCTCCGAGTTATTTATTATATTTTATTATTATTTTTATGATTTTAAAATTTTTTTGAGATGAGGTCTCAAGTAGCCCAAACTCGCTCAATTGCCAAGGCTGATTTAGAACTCCCGATTCTCCTGCCTCCACTTCCCCAATAGTGAGGCTGAGTTGCGCACCACCGTGCTTGGCACAAATACATTTAAACAGTTTTGTCTTTTAAATCATTTTTGGAACAGAAGTAATTGATGCAATCTACCCCTGGTGCAGAGTGTACCACAGTTAGGAAACTCAGAGGGGAGAATCATAAGTTTAAAGCTTGCCTGGAATTCAAGGGAGTTCAAGGCCAGCTCCGGCAATATAATGAGATCCACTATCATCACCATCACTGTCATCATCACTGTCATCATCAACAACAATAACAACAGGACTATACATGTAGATCTACTACATGCTACAGTACCTCGTGTGAGACTAAGGTTTAATCTTCAATACAGCAAATTTTTTTTCCCAAAATGTGTTCATTTGCAGTTACTATCATTGGTTTATGGTATAAAATCACAAAGTTATTGTTCTGTTTGCCCTGCTATGCTATGCACATGCTCAGTGACTGAAAGTCAAGTTATTAATCCTTTGAGATTTCTTACTTGGTATTTATTGGCTTTAAAAACTATGTTTCACACAATACATTGTGATCATAGTTTTTCCACTCTTCCAGCTCCTCCCAGGTCCTCCCTGTCTCCCTACCCATGAACTTCATGTTCTTTCTCCCAAAAAACAAACACACAAACAAACAAACAAAAAAACCCAAGAACCAACCAACCAACCAACCAACCAACCAACCAACCAACCAACCAACCATCAACTAAAACATAGAAATACAAAGAAAACTGAAACAAAACCTGAACAAAATCAAGCCGCACCAAAAGGCATACAAAACACACCGAGTCCACGTTTGTTGGCCAGTTACTCCTGAGCATGGGGCGGGTCCAGGAGTGTTGTTACTATAATATGCACGTTTCCTTTGCAGTAAGTATCAGTTGCAAAGAGCTTCTTGGATAGAGGTGGGGCTTTGTGCTTTCCGTTCTCGGTGCTGGGATTTACTGGTTTGGACCTGTGTGTGTCTTACGCATGCGTCCAGGCCCTGTGAGTTCTTATGTACACCGGTCACACTGAGTCTGGAAGACACTGTTTCCTGACTGTCATCTGTCACCTTTGCTTCTTAAATTTTTTCTGCCTCTTTGTCCTATTGACAGTGCCCTTTGCTTTACAGAAACTTTGCAATTTTATGAAGTCTCGTTTGTTGATTCTTGATCTTAGAGCATTAACCATTTGTGTTCTGTTCAGGAAAATTTCCCGTGTCCATGTGTTGGAGGCTCTCCCCCACTTTCTCTTCTAGTGGTTTGAGTGTATCTGGTTTTATGTGGACGTCTTTGATCCACTTGGACTTGAGCTTTGTACAGGGTGAAAAAATGGATTGATTTGCATTCTTCTACATGCTGACCTCCAGTTGAACCAGCACCATTTGTTGAAAATGCTGTCTTTTTTCCATTGGATGGTTTTAGCTTCTTTGTCAAAGATCACATGACCATAGGTGTGTGGTTCATTTCTGGGTCTTCAATTCTATTTCATTGGTCTATCTGCCTGTCTCTGTACCAATTCCATACAGTTTTTTTTTTTAATCACTATTGCTTTGTAATACTGCTTGAGTTCAGGGATAGTGATTCCCCCAGAAGTTCTTTTATTGTTGAGAATAATTTTGGCTATCCTGGGTTTTTTATTCCAAATGAATTTGCAAATTGTTCTTTCTATCTCTATGAAGAATTAAGTTAGAATTTTGATGGGGATTGCTTTGAATCTGTAGATTGCTTTTAGCAAGATGGCCATTTTTACTATATTAATCCTGCCAATATATGAACATGGGATATCTTTCCATCTTCTGAGATCTTCTTTGATTTCTTTCTTCAGAGACTTGAAGTTCTTCTCATACAGATCTTTCACTTGCTTGGTCAGAGTCACACCAAGGTATTTTATATTGTTTGTGGCCATTGTGAAGGCATCATTTCCCTAATTTCTTTCCTTCCTTCTTTCTTTCCTTCCTTTTCTTTCTTTCTTTCCTTCCTCCTTTCTTTCTTTCTTTCTTTCTTTCTTTCTTTCTTTCTCTCTCTCTCTCTTTCTTTCTTTCTTTCTTTCCTTTTTCTTTCTTTCTTAAAGATTTATTTTATTTTATTTATGTGTCAGACACACCAGAAGAGGGCATCAGATCTCATTATAGATAGTTGTGACCCATCATGTGGTTGCTGGGAATTGAACTCAGGACTTCTGGAAGAGCAGTCAGTGCTTTTAACCACTGAGCCATATCTCCAGCCCCCTTAATTTCTTTCTTAGTCTGTTTATCCTTTGAGTAGAGGAAAGCTACTGATTTGTTTGAGTTAATTTTATATCCAGCCTCTTTTTTGAAGTTGTTAATCAGCTGTAGGAGCTCTCTGGTGGAATTTTTGGGGGTCTCTTAAGTATACTGTCATATCATTGGCAAATAGTGATTGATATGTTGTCTTCTTCCCTTTCAATTTCTATCACTTTGAACTCCTTTTGTTTATAATTGCTTTGGGTAGGACTTTGATTACTATATTGAATAGGAAGGGAGAGAGTAGGCAGCCTTGTCTAGTCCCTGATTTAAGTGGGATTGCTTCAAGTTTCTCCCCATTTAGTTTGATGTTGGCTACTAGTTTGTTGTATATTGCTTTTACTATGTTTAGGTATGGGCCTTAAATTCCCGATCTTTCCAGGGCTTTTAACATGAAGGGATGTTGAATTTTGTCAAATGCTTTCTCAGCATCTAATGAGATGATCATGTGTTTTTTTTTCCTTTGACTTTGTTTATATAGTGGATTACTTGATGGGTTTCTGTATATTGAACCATCTCTGCATCCCTGGGATGAAGCCTACTTGATCATGGTGAATGATGGTTTTGATGTGTTCTTGGATTCGGTTTGCAAAAATTATATTGGGTACTTTTGCACTTATATTCATAAGGAGAATTGATCTGAAGTTCTCTTTTGTTGTTGGGTCTTTGTGGGGTTTAGGTATGAGCATAATTGTGGCTTCAAGGAAACGAATTGGGTAGTGTTTCATTTTTATTTTGTGAAATAGTTTGAAGCACATTGGTATTAGGTTTCTTTGAAGGTCTGATAGAATTCTGTACTAAACCCATCTTGTCCTGGGCTGCTGCTGCTGTTGCTTCTTCCTTCTTTTTTGGTGGGAGACTTTTAACAACTGCTTCTATTTCTTTAGGGTTATGGGACTGTTTAGATGGTTTATCTGATCCTGATTTAACTTTGCTACCTGATATCTGTCTAGAAAATTGTCCATTTCGTCCAGATTTTCCAGTTTTGTTGAGTATAGGGTTTTGTGGTAGGATTTGATGATTTTTTTTTGATTTTCACAGTTTCTGTTTTTATGTTAATTTGAATACTGTCTCTGTGCCTTCTGGTTTGTCTGACTAAAGGTTTATCTATCTTGTTGATTTTCTCAAAGAACCAGCTCCTGGTTTTGTTGATTCTTTGTATAGTTCTTTTTGTTTCTACTTGGTTGATTTCAGCCCCGAGTTTGATTATTTTCTGCTGTCAACTCCTCTTGTGTGTATTTGCTTCCTTTGCTTCTAAAGCTTTCAGATGTACTGTCAAACTGCTAGTATATACTTTCTCCAGTTTCCTCTTTTTGGAGGCACTCAGAGCTCTGAGTTTTCTTCTTAGCACGACTTTCATTGTGTCACATAAGTTTGGGTGTGTTGTGCCTTCATTTTCATTAAATTCTAAAAAGCCTTTAATTTCTTTATTTTTTCCTTGACCAAGTTATCAAGTAGAGCATTTTTCAGCTTCCTTGTGTACATGGGCTTTCTGATGCTTCTGTTGTTATTGAAAACTGGGCTTCAATAACAGTTCTGGTGATCTGATAGGATGCATGGGATTATTTCTATCTTCTTGTATTTGTTGAGGCCTGTTTTGTGACCCATCATTTGGTCAGTTTTGGAGAAAGTACCATGAGGTACTGAGAAGGTACCCTATAGATATCTGTTAAATTAATTTGGTTCATAACTTCTGTAAGTTTCACTGTGTCTCTATTCAGTTTCTGTTTCCATGATCTGTCCATTGATGAGAGTAGGGTGTTGAAGTCTCCCACTATTATTGTGTGAGGTGCAATGTGTGCTTTGAGCTTGGGGAAAGAACTTTACCAATCCTACATCTGATAGAGGGCTAATATCCAATATATACAAAGAATTCAGTAAGTTAGATTCCAGAGAACCAATTAATCCTATTAAAAAAATGGGGTAGCACCTAAAGAAACATTCAACATTCTTAGTCATAAGGGAAATGCAAATCAAAACAACCCCAAGATCCCACCTCACACCAGTCAGAATGGCTAAGATCAAAAACTCAGATGACAGCAGATGCTGGGGAGGATGTGGATAAAGAAAGACACTCCTCCATTGTTAGTGGGATTGGAAGCTGGTACAACCACTTTGGAAATCAATATGGCATTCCCTCAGAAAATTGGACATAGTACTACCTGAGGGCCCAGCTATACCACTCCTGGGCATATGTTCAAAAGAATCTCCAACATATAATAATGACACATGCTCCACTATATTCATAGCAACCTTATTTATAGCCAGAAGCTGGAAAGAACCCACATGTCTTTCAGAGGAATGGATACAGAAAATGTGGTACATCTACACAATGAAATACTACTCAGTATTAAAAACAATGACTTCACGAAAGTTTTAGGCAAATGGATGGAACTTGAAAATATCATCCTAGCGAGGTAAACCAGTCACAAAAGAACACGCATGGTATGCACTCACTGATTCCAAAAGCTCAGAATACACAAGATATAATCCACAAGAAAGTTCAAGAAGAAGAAAGACCAAGTTGTGGATGCTTCAGTCCTTCTTAGAAGGGGGAACAAAATGCTCAAGGGAGGCAATACAGGGGATAAAGTGTGGAGCAGAGACTGAAGGAAAGGCCATTCAGAGTCTGCCCCACTTGGGGATCCATCCCATATACAGTCACCAAACACAGTCACTGTTGCTGGTGCCAAGAAGTGCTTGCTGTCAGGAGCCTGATGTAGCTGTCTCCGGAGAGGCTCTGCCAGAGCATGACAAACACAGATACAGATGCTCGCAACCAACCATTGGACTGAGCACTTGTTCCCCAATGGAGGAGTTAAAGGACTGAAGGAGCAAAAGGGGTTTGCAACCTCATAGGAAGAACAGCAATAATAACCAACCAGAATCCGCAGAGCTCCCAGGGACTAAAACACTAACCACCAATCACAACATACGCATGAGTGAGTCCAGGGCTCCAGCCACATATGTAGCAGAGGATGGCCTTGTTGGACATCAATGGAAGAGGAAGCCCTTGGTCCTGGGAAGACTTGATGCTCCAGTGTAGGGAAACGCCAGTGTGGAGAGGCAGGAGTGGGTGGGTGGGTGGGGGAGCACCCTCATAGAAGCAGGGTAAGGGAGGATGGGATGGGGGTTTGCAGAGGGAGACTGGAAAAGGGGATAACATTTGAAATGTTAATAAATAAAATACCCAATGAAAAAAATCTTTCTGCCCCTTCTTTCCAGTAGCTCCCTGAACCACAAGGGGAAGGGTTTGATGGAAACTTCTCCTTAGGGATCAAGTACTCCAGTACTTGTGTGCACTGTCCAGTTGAAGGTCTCCGCTGGTTTCTATCGACTGCAAGAGGCTTCTCTGGTGAGGGCTGAGGGAACCTCTGCTCGGCAGAGAGATCTTGTCATTAAGAGCCATTTCCCCTCTGCTTTAGCAGAGTAACTGTAGGTTTGCATCTAGGTCTTGTAATCTATGTAGACTAGGGTCATGGTCAGTTTAGCAGAGTCAGGCATGGGTTCCATCTGAAATTACCCAAACTTCACGTTTTTAAAAAACAATTCTATATACGTTGTGTCTTAAGTGTGGACTTACGGTCATGGCGGACGGCAGTCATGCGGCCCAGGCTCCAGCACTCTTGCAGGGGTGCCTGCATGCTGACCTGCAAGTGTGCTTGTCTGATGGAGACGCAGCGGCACAGTGGGTGGAGATTCAGAGAGGACTGGTGATCTATGTGTCTTTCTTCAAGGGAGCTGACACAGAACCTCTTCCCCAAAATGGTCAATACGCTGTTAAATGTGAAGTTAAGTGAAACAGAAAGCAGCAAGCACATCCCAGTCCTGGATCAGCCTGGTGCCGTTCTGATCATCCCCCAAATCACCCTCGGGGACAGGGTGACAGGACGGAGGGTGCAGTACCACTCAAACTCTGGGAAGGAGGTGGGCTTAGAGCTGTACTCCCAGGTCGTGTGTCTGTGTGAAAAAGCTGTGGCCAACATCAGCAAGTGCGTAGAAGCGGGGGTTGCAGTGGCCATGGCACATACGGGAAGGTAAGTGTCAAAGCTAGACGTCAACAGATTATACAGGCACCTCATTGAGTTCTGAAAAATTCCATTCCACACTGCTTCCCGCTTCCTATATAAAAAAAACCTGGGCTGTAGTTAGTTTTTTTTTATTTCCTACTCATTCATCTTGAAGACACAGATCGGCAACATATTTAGGCAAGAAAATCCTTGATGCAACCTCGGCAGAGTGGCACATTCCTTTAATCCCAGGTCCTGGGAGGCAGAGGCAAGCAGATTTCTTTGAGTTGGAGCCTGGTCTGTATGTCAAGTTCTAGGACAGCCAGGACTACACAGAGAACCTCTGTCTCCAAAAACAAAAACAAAAACAAAAAGTTAAGTATCTGGGCATAGTGGTGCATGTGCCTTTAATCCCAGTACTTGAAAGGCAGAGGCAGGAGGATTTCTGTGAGTCCAAGGACAGCCTGGTCTTCACTGTGAGTTCTAGGATAGGCAGAGCTACATGTGAGACCCTGTCTTGTAAAAACCAAAACAACAAATACATATTAAAAATTTAAGATACATTTTTTTTTGGTTCTTTTTTTCAGAGCTGGGGACCGAACCCAGGGCCTTGCGCTTCCTAGGCAAGCGCTCTACCACTGAGCTAAATCCCCAACCCCTTAAGATACATTTTAAAGTGAAAAATAAATGACCAGAATTAGAAAAATAAGTGTGGACTTATGTATGTGAGTCAAGCAAAAGAGGGCTTGACACACTCTGGAGTTGGTGCTAGGCCATTGCAAGCTGCCTGATGTGGGCTCTGGAAACCAAACTTGGATCTTCTGCAAGAGCAGGTAATATTCTTTTCCACTCATACTCACACACACACACACACACACACACACACACACACACACACACACACACACACACACACACACACACACACACACACACATGCACAAACACACATACACATAAACACACACACACACAAACACACAAACACACAAACACATACACACACAAACACACATGCACACACAAACACATACACATATACACCGACACATACACATGCACACAAACACACACAAACACACACAAACATGAACATACACAAACACACACACAGTGTCTTAGGGTTTTATTGCTGTGAAGAGACACCACAACCAAGGCGACTTTTATAAAGGACAACATTTAATGAGGCTGGCTTTCAGGTTCAGAGGCTCAGTCCAGTATCATCACGGTGGGAAGCATGGCAGTGTGCAGGCAACCATGGTGCGGGAGGAACCACGGGTTCTACATCTTGATCTGAGAGCAGCCTGGAGGAGACGCTCTCCTGCACTGGGCAGAGCTTGAGCATAGGAGAGACCTCACAGCCCACCCCCACAGTGATGCACATCCTCCATCAAGGCCATACTTCCCATGGGCCAAATATTCAAACACACGAATCCACAGGGCCCAAACCGATTTGCAGTACCACACACAGAGGTACACTTGAAAATTAAGTAGATATCACAATTTAGGGAAGACTGCAGTCTCTTATTCTCCGGAGCTTGTGTCTGTGTTAATTTGTGGTAGTTTGTCAACTATCACGAAAAGAAGTTTCTCTGGTGAGGGTTGAATGAATACACAGGTAAGTCATTAGGAGTGGGTTTAAAGCTAAGTCCATTTAGCAGAATATAGTAGTGAGTAGTAACTAAGTGTAAGTTTTGCACAAGGCTTGTGTGGCCAAGGGTCCTTGGTTCCATTTCTTTTCTTTTTGGAGTGGGACTTATCCAATCAGAAACTGCTTGGTTAGTCCCATAATATTAAGAGCTTTAGTATACTAACAGGCACGTCCTGTCAGGTTGACCATTAGTGTAGCTCACAGCTGGATACATATCTCCTTCAGTAGGGTGCACGGCACCTTAAAGCACCATGAAAGCTAGCCAGCAGGGGAGAGGATTCTAGGTGAGTACCAATCTGATCGCCTGTGTTCTGTAACTTCAGCAGTTAGGTCTTACCGTCAAGTTCTGGAAAGTAACCAAGAACAACAGCCATAGTCTTTAGTGTCTGAGGTCTATGGTGTCCCACTGACCAAATAACTCCAAAGGAGGTAACCTTTTTTTTTTTTTTTTTTAAATTTGATAGCTTATGGTTTCCAGGATGGGTAGTGTTCCCCTATTATTAGGTGACTGTTTAAATTGTGTGTGCATGCATGAGTCTCTCTCACTCTCACTCACTCACTCTCTCCCTCTCTCTCTCTCTCTCTCTCTCTGTGTGTGTGAGGGGGGGAGGGGAGGGGGAGAGATAGGAAGTTTCTATGGTAATATGTTTCCATTTGACTTTCTCATGGCTCGGAGATCATCACAGCAGAGGGGCAGCAAGATTGTAGGAAGAGCCCTAGGACTACAATGGACAACTGTTTCTGAGCACAGCAGGGTAGCTGCACGTGTGAACTGCAGCAGGGAAGCTGCAGTTGTTGTAGCATGCACAATAGCCCTGCAAGCTCAAGCCAGACACAGTTCAAGCATGGAGAGAGAGGTCATTATGTCCCTAGCCAAGGAACTACTGGTGGATTCTAAGTTTAAGGAGAGAGAATATGTTTCCTTAAGGATGTGGCCCCTGGTAAGTCAGGAACACTCTAGTAGGTCACGCTACACCCAGAAGTGTATGGGCAGCACAAAGCTAAGTTGTACAGGTTAGGAAACAAAGGACAGAAATATGGGGGCGGGGTAGGAAGTAGGGATGTGTTCAGGAGAGATTGGGGGACTGGAGGGTGACTGCGATATGAGATTCTCAAAGGATTAATTTTAAAATGAAAAAGAATAACATTGAAAGTAATAAGAAGGTTTATCGCCTTTGGTCTAGCCAGTTATTCCACACATTCGCTCACTCCACAAGGATGCACTGGCTTCTGCCATGAACCTGGTATGTCGTTGGATGTGATTGGCAGACCACAGGCCTTTCAGACACTCAAGGATGTCACAGTGCTCTCCCCATCCGGAAGACTGCAATGTGGAAGTACACTCTCTCGGGTGAAGAAAGAATAATCAAAACTTTTTTTTAGTGAAGAGAGGACACAGGCAGATTTCAGCATTAGAATCCCACCTTGGATGGCGTGCGTGGGTTAAATGTCGGAGGGTAAATTATGGGCGAAAGGCTATCCTGTACTTCGCATGGTTTTTCTTGCTCTCCAAAACCTGGAGTTGGCTTCGACCTACGAAAGGGAAGCCCAGTCAAGAAAATAAAAGCTTGTTAAATTTCGAAGGTTTCACTTGATGCTGTAATAGGGATTCTAACTGTGTAGTGTGGATCTCATGTTTCCCAGATTTCCCACCTCCCCCTTCTGTGTTTTTGCGACTCCTTTGGTGAGTGCTTGCTTTATAGCTCTGCATAGAAATTAAGCTCCTCCTGAACCAGCCCTATCCTGTAACCATCCTGGAACAAGGCCAGACTTCCAGCGGAGGGATCGGGACACCAACTCAGCCTCAAAGCTTTTGACCTATGATTTGTCCTGCTTGTAAGACGTGCTGTGGTAAAGCTGGTGCAGAAGTGACACTGCCTGGAGGGCCAGGAACCAAAAGCTAGCCCAGACACCTAGGGCGGAGCCAAGCACAACCAGAAAAAAGTCCATAAAATGATTCCTAATGGTCTTCTGCTACACTTGTAACTGGCATAACCATCATCAGACAGTCTTCATTCAGAGTCTGCTGGAAACGGACGCAGAGACCCACAGCCAAACACTAGGGGGAGCTTGGAGAGTTCTGCTGAACTGGGCGGGGGTGGGCGGCGGAGGATTGTGGGAGCCAGAAGGGTCCAGGACATCGCAGGAACACCCACAGAATCAACTAACTTAGGCACATAGGGGCGCATGAAGACTGGATGGACCCTGCATGGGTCTGCCCTAGGCCCTCTGCAAATACAGTTGTGTAGCTTGATCTTCTTGTGCGTCTCCTAACAGTGGAAGAAGGGGCTGTCTCTGACTTTTTGGACTGCTTTTGGGACTCCTTTCCTCCTACCGGGTCACCTTGTCCAGCCCTAATAGGAGAGGCGGTGTCTAGTCTTACTGCAACCTGATATGCCATGTGCGCTCGATACCCATGGGAGGCCTGCACTTGTCTGAAGGCAACTGGAGGAGGAGTGGATGGGGGCTGGGGAGAGGGGAGATACAAGGAGGGACTGGGAGGAGAGGAGGGAGGGGAAACTGCAGTAGGGATGCAATGTATTAGAGGAAAAGATCCATTTTATTCATATTTATACAAGGTGGTAAATCTTCTAAAAAGGATGCTTTCTTCTTTTTCTGTGGCCATTAGTTTCACAACAAATGTGCGAAAAGTCACGGTTGCCTGGGTCCCCAAGACAGAGAATTCTTGGGGTACTCTGCTTTTGTTCATCATTCCTTTGCAATACGTCCTTCATCACTGCAGGGACAATGAAAAAACCTATAAGCAAGTTATTGTTGCTGAGTGAATGCTCGCTAATGAGTAGATGCAGGGATCACACAAGGAATGCTGCTCACAGCTGTTCGAATTTATAACCGATTCTTACTGTTGTGTTTCTCAGTGTGTTCCCTCACCAGAGCAAATGCATGTGATTTACAGAGTAAATGTAGTATATTTGGGTTTCAAAATGATCAGTGGAAATATATTTACTCCTATTCTGTTCCAGAATTGACTATATAATTAGTCCTCATCATAGGGTAGTGGTGTTTCCTTCTCCCTCTCCTTCTCCCTCTTCCTCTCTCTCTCCCCCTTTCCTCTTCCTCTCCCTCCCTCCCTCTCTCTCTCCCTCTCCTCCCTATCGATCTCCCTCTCTCCACCTCTCTCTCCGTCTCCCTGCTTTCTCTCCCTCTTCCTTTCTCTCCTTCCCTTCCTCCCTCCTTCCTTCCTTCCCTCTCTGTCTCCCTCCTCCCATCCCCTCCCTTCCTTCCTTCCTTCCTCCCTTCCTCCCTTTCTTCTTTCTTCTCTACCTTCCTTCCCTTTCTTTTTTAGACAAGATCTTCCTTATTTCAGGCTGTCCTCGAACCTGCTATGTAGCTAGTTTAGCCTTCAATTTCTCCTCCTCCTGCCTCCTCCTCTTAAGTTCTAGGACCACAGGCATGAGCCGCTAGCCTGACTCATGCAGTTCTGGGAATTAAATCTCAGACTTGGCTTGTGTTAGGTAAGCATGTTGCCAATGAAGTAGCGTACGTAGCCCCTCATTTAATTTTTATTACAACTTAATAAGATGAGTATCATTGTGACCCCGCAGTTTATGACTGAGGAGATAGACAAGAGAGGCCGAGTATTCTGTTTATTGCTACATGATTGATAACTGGCACCACGGAGTTTGAACTGAGCACTTTGGCTCAGACACCTTTATGCTTACCCAGTGCACCTGCTTTTGTGGAGGTCAGAAGCTGTTGAACGTGGAAGACTGGGCAAAGGTTACAGAGAATATGGACAAGTGCATTAAACAGGGTCTGAGAATCACCTAGTTGCCTGGTATTTACCTAAAGAGTCTAAGACAAAGCCAGGATGAAGACAAGAGTGTTGGCTGAGCAGTTAAAAGGATGAGAGCATAGGAGGATGTGGAGTGAGGCAGGTTTGGGAAGGAGCGCTGTGAGTTTTGTGTGTGATGCCTTACTTTGAGATGTCAGTTATCTACACAGGGATGGTGAGCCAACAGTCGGCTCCAGACCACAGCTCAGGTGAGAGATGGAGGGATGGATTTAGAACTGCTAGCACGTGGACGCTGTTGGAACTGTAGGCTTGGTACAGAGCTCCATGAAGTGACGGTAGACAGGGGAGGAAGAAGCTCTGGGACTGAAGATGTTGGCGTGAAGAAGAGGGTCCAACAGAGGAGACGGTGAAGCTGTGACACCATGAGAGAAAGCCAGGAGAACCTACAGTTCCAACAGGGTTAGAGAGAAGACTGAGAAGATGGAGAGCATTGGTGGTGTCAACGCACAGGTTAGGTAGAATGAGGGCTGAGAGTCTCCACTGGGTGTAGCTCCAGAGGGTCCCTGGTGACTTGACCTGAACAGCACATCTTTAGTAGAACAGGGGTAAAATCGTATTGTGGGGTATGATGAAAGACGAAAACGGAAGAAATGTCAGAGTGTGAGTGGAGACAGGGCTTTAGAAGTATTGCTGCAAAGGGGAGCTTGTGTGGGAAATTAATTCTTTTTAAAGAAGAAAGAATAGCGTGGGGAGCTTCTGGGAAGGAGGGGGTCCCTGGACCAGACTGTCTGAGATGCTGAGGGGAGCTGGCTGCTGGAGAACAGACGTGAAAGCTCGCTGTGTGTAGCTCGCCTGCAGTGGTAGGTCAAAGGCAGGGCATGTGAGTGGTCCATGGTGTCATGGTTTATATGTGGTTTAACGTTTCGAAGATGTCCCCTGAAGATTCAGAATCTGAAACCTCTGGCCCTAGGAAATCGTATTCAAGTGTTGAAAGTGAACTAGATGGCGGGATAATGGAAGACAGTTGGGGTTAATTCCAAGCTCAAGGGAACAGGTTAGGGTTCAGGTGGCTGGATTAGATCTCCACTGAGTGTGTTATAAGCCGGGGCCAACCCATGTGCTTGATTCTTCTGCAGAAGGACAGTTCCCTTTCTTTGTGCTTCTCTGCCATCCATCTTGAAATGTAGGCAGCAGGCCAGCATCAAGTTGCCTAGATTCCCCAGGATCCTAGGCCAAGTAAACCTCATTGTAAGTTACCCGGCCGTATGTATTTTGTTACAGCAACACAAAATGGAGTAAGGTAGGAGTCTTAGGAAACTGTGTCTTCATTTCTTCAGTGAATCAGAAAGAAGAAACATTGTATACCTATTGTTTTAGTTAGGGTTTTACTGCTGTGAACAGACATGATAACCAAGGCAACTCTTTCAAGGACAACAATTAATTGGGACTGTCTTACAGGTTCAGAAGTTCAGTCTAGTATTATCAAGGCAGGAACATGGCAGCATCCAGGCAGGCATGGTGCAGGAGGAGCTGAGAGTTCTGCATCTTCATCTGAAGGCTGCTAGTGGAAGACTGGCTTCCAGGCAGCTAGGCCTAGGGTGTAAAAGCCCGTGCCCACAGTAATACACTTACTCCAATAAGGCCACTCCTCCAAATAGTGCCACTCCCTGAACCGAGCATACTCAAACCATGACACCTATCCTCCAGTGACAGTTGTAGCAGATGGGAGTGGCTTGGGCGCCCTATCCTCTAGTGTAATTGGATGCAGCCCTCATGGTCTCTCACTGCCTACTGCTGTAAGTATCAGACATTCTGTTCCTGGTCCTGGCATCTTTTAGTTTGTGCATCACTGCCTTAGGGGATGCTCATGGAATCTTACTCTAATCTACACTCTTTGGCTTCTTAGGCTTTCCTTAAGAAGCTGAGTGGAAGCTTCCATGATCTTGCAGCCCTAGCACTGTGTATGTGCAGTCAAATGCTCTACCACTGAACTATACCCCCAGCACTGTGTATGTGGACATTGTCACAGGCTATACGGGCTCAGCTGGTAGCTGCCCCCTCTAAGCCCTCATCCACAACAGTCACTGAGTGCCTAGGTGGCTGAACCTGGGAAAATCCTTTCCTAGATGACTCCATGTGAGCAGAGCTCCCTCATTCTCTAGGTTCTGGTTCTCAAAGGAAAAAAAAGACTTTACACTTTTACTGCCTTCAGACCTTCCCCATAAGTGCCACCAGATGGGACCAAGGCTTCAACATAGCCTGTAGGGGACTTTTCACATACACAATAGCAAGGACTGTACATAGCTCATCTCCCTGAGATGCCTATACACTGTGTTTAGAGGGATCAGAGTCCCCGGGAGAGAAAATGGATTAGATGTTTAAAGGAAGACAGCACACTGGGTTAGCACAAAACACTAGGGATAGAGCATGGATGTATACTCACCCATCTGACGACAGTTTAGTTCAGCTAGATGCCACTTTGTCAGGAGTAGTCAGAAACTTGAGGTTTCAAAGAGCTGTCTAGCTTCTGCCTTGTGTGATGTGACTTGCAGATGGTCAGCAGTTCAGGAGGTGCACTTAGTGGGGCTGGCATTACCTTGGTGGTGTAGCTGGAGGTTCAGGAGGTGCACTTAGTGGGGCTGCTATTATCTTGGTGGTGTAGCTGGAGGGTCAGAAGGTGTGCTTAGTGGGGCTGCTATTATCTTGGTGGTGTAGCTGGAAGGTCAGCTTTAACTCTCCAGCTAAGGAGTCATGTACACCTGGGTGGTGGAGAATTCTACTTTTCACAGAAGCTTATTTTCCGTAATTTAAAGTAGTCCTTTGTGGAATAGAGAGAAGGCTCTGTGGGTAAGAGCACTTGTTCTTGCAGAGGACCCAGGTTCAATTCCCAGCAGCCACATGGTGGCTCACAACTCTCTATATCTCCAGTTCCAGCAAATCCCCAGAAGGTACCAAGCATGGACATGGTACATAGACATATCTACAGACGGAACATTCATATATGTATAAAACTGAACAAAATAAAAATATAGTCCTTTGTATGATGCAAAGCTTAAGACAAGGTCAAACTGTAAAAGCAAACATACGCTTAGACAGGATTGATGAGAGAAGATGGGAACTCATGAGTAACTATCTGGAGTCAGGCATCACAGTGAGTAGTTCTCTCATTTGAATGCATTAATTCATTTTCTCCATTCGTTACTCCATGTGCAATGTCTGTATGTACCGACCACGTTAAATGGTAGGAAGTGAGCAAAAGCTAGAGACTGTGTCTCACAGGAGATTACAGCTCAATGAATAAAAGCAGTTCAGCAAACAGAAATTATAATAGTGTTAAGCATGTTACTAAGTGATAGCTTCGAAATGTTTCTTATGCACTGGATGCTTCTGGGTCCTGTTACACCAGCATGTTTAATCTCTGCAGTCCTTATCGACATTGTGTGCCTCAATTAAACAGATATTTACTTTCTGAAATGTTTTCTTCGCAGGCTGTTGGTCAGCCAGGCTTAGCTCCGGGTTTTTGTTGGGTTCAAATCTGCTCCACATGCCTCTAATTTCTCTTTGTTCCAGAAGCTTCCTCAGGATATGTTGTCACAGTAGATCATGGCGGGTAGAGGAGTTGTTGTATTAGCTGCCAAACTTCTGAACCTTTAAAACTGACTCAAATATCAGATCCACTGCTACCCTACGGGTCAGAGTATGTCACCATTAAGACGGAGAATCGCACCCTTCCCGATACAGTGGGAGGGGCTGCAGGCTCATGGAACCATGGGACAATTCAAAAACTGACTGCAATGACTCAAAGGGACAGAGAAGTTGGCTGTCCTGTCATTATTTATAAGTGGATGTTTTGCCCAGGATGCTTTGGGGGCAGACAGCAGGCACGAGCTGAGAAGGGCTGAATAGTAAGGTTTGGGGTAAGCCTGATTACCTTGGGTCGGATTCAGAACCTCTGCCATGTTGAAAACAACTGTGGGTCATTAGCATGTTTGAAAACAGTCTCATGGGGGAGGTGAGAACAGAGGCAGATGGTGTCAGATTAAGGGGGTGAATGGGAGGAGGAGGAAGAGACAGAGCTTCTGAGCCCGGCTAAGATGAGCAGGGACATCCAATCCAGCACTGGGACTGATATAAAACAGAGTGTCGCCTTTTCACTGCTCTTACAGAACACGAGTATATATATTTCCCATCCACTAGCTTTGGGTTTAACTTGCTGTTTCCTGAGCCTCTGAGGTAGGTCTTGAAGGTCTCAGTTTCAGTCTCCTTGTTTTGTGGGCGAACTCTCAGAGTTACGCTTCTCTCCGAGAGTGGCCTCTGCTGTGCCTAACAGCTTGTGTTTTTGTTTAATTTCCTTCCCCTAGTTGTACAGCTTCTCAATCTCCTCCCATTGACTTCTATTTTTCCCATTATTATCTGATAGGGAACAAGAAACATTTTTGGCTTCTTTGTGCTCAAGACTTCCTTTATGGCCTACAGTGGGATCAGTTTTGGGGACAGTTGCATGGGCTGCTAGGAATGCTCGTTCTGTAGCTGTTTGTGCCGTCTACTTTGTGGATGTCCATTTTTTTGTGGTTGTTTTGAGGTAGGGTCTCCTCCTTCTTCTTGAGCTTCATGTGGTCTGTGGATTGTATCTTGGGTAATCCGAGCTTTTGGGTTAATATTTACTTATCAGTGAGTGCATACCATGTGTGGTTTTTTTTGTGATTGGATTACTTCACTCAGGATGATATTTTCTAGTTCCATCCATTTGCCTATGAATTTCATGAAGTCATTGTTTTTGATATCTGAGTAGTACTCCATTGTGTAAATGTACCACATTTTCTGTATCATTTCCTCTGTTGAAGGGCATCTGGGTTCTTTCCAGCTTCTGTCTATTATAAATAAGGCTGCTATGAACATAGTGGAGCATGTGTCCTTGTTATATGTTGGAACACCTTTTGAGTATATACCCAGGAGTGGTATAGCTGGGTCCTCAGGTAGTACTATGTCCAATTTTCTGAGGAACCTCCAGACTGATTTCCAGAATGGTTGTACCAGCCTGCAATCCCACCAACAAAGGAGGAGTGTTTCTCTTTCTCCACATCCTCACCAGCATCTGTTGTCACCTGAGTTTTTGATCTTAGCCATTCTGACTGGCATGAGGTGGAATCTCAGGATTGTTTTGATTTGCATTTCCCTGATGACTAAGGATGTTGAACATTTCTTTAGGTGTTTCTCAGCCATGTTATATTCCTTGACTGAGAATTCTTTGTTTAGCTCTGTACCCCATTTTTATATAGGGTTATTTGATTCTCTGGAGTCTAACTTCTTGAGTTCAGGATTGCCTTTTCAATGGGAAAGATGAAAACCCATTCTTCCATCCGAGAGCTGAGAATTGGTAGTTATTTATAGCCTGGTGACCTGTATTATCTGTTGGGCCAGGGCATATTAAACTTTTACAGCTAGGAAAGGAGGTGGCTAGGAATCTAAATGACCCTTAGAGCTCCTTCAAGCTTCCGTAACCAGGAGCAGAGGTGGCTAATCACCCAAATGACATCTATTCTATCTGTCTGACTGAGACCAGGCTAGACCCTCAGGCCCTTAAGCTAGCACAGGTAGCATATCTCCAGAACCCATCTTCTGGAAGAAATGCCTGGTAAGTTGAGTTAAGTCTTAATGTAATTACATTTCTTGTGCAATGTGGATTGTATCAAACCAGGAAACATTTTTCCAAATTATGCGGGGGTTGAAAACACTGGGAATAGAAGGCCTGTCCTTAGACTCCCTGAAGTCTGATCCAGGTTGACAAAGTCAGTCTTCACGGGTTACAGTTCTTTTCTCTTCACTGGATTCACTCTCTGGAATGAACCCCCGTGGGACTTGTTGTGATAGGAAACTGCACGCAGCAGAGGTGGCAGACCCAGTTCTGCATAAGAAGCTTTTGTGTATAAGAGTTCACATGAAGTTTCCCTTTCCCTTTATTTCCCTGTTCCCCTTTAAAGGAAGACTGGTGATTGTAGCCACCATCCAACCAGGCAAGGGAAGAGGGCCAGCTTGCCCTGAGTCTCTGGATTCAATAGTTCACTTGGTTAGCTCAGGTCTCCCCAGTTATATCATGTCTGACTAGCTTCTTTGACACTTAGGCTTTGAGAAAATGGAAGGTACGTAAACCATTTCAAAACTGTTGAAAGAGTCAGAG
The DNA here is from genome assembly GCF_011064425.1 of Rattus rattus. Lineage (NCBI taxonomy): Eukaryota > Metazoa > Chordata > Mammalia > Rodentia > Muridae > Rattus > Rattus rattus. Next base: position 142,736,491 of record NC_046156.1, on the reverse strand, counting down.
AAACAATTCTTACCCCCTTCCGTGTAAGCTTTTGGATTGGGGACTATGTAGCTAACCAAGAGACCTCTAAGATGGTGAGAAGATGCCATAATATTTCTTAGCCCATACTAAACCACATAACTCATTTCTCAGTCACGCCAATGTCCTGCACTCGGGGCTGTGCTTTGTCGATGCCACCTCTAGTCCAAATGGCAGTGCAGAGGGAGAAAGCATGGCGCACTGAGCCTTAATTTCCTCTCGAACTCTCTAACTAAAAGTGCTCAGTGTCTTTTCTGCTCATGTTCTATTGGAGAAATCTAGTCACAGATCACATCTTCCTTCAGGTGCAGGGAGAGCACAGTCTGAAAACAATGCAAACCAGAGACATTCAGGCCACAGCACCGGTGGCACCAGTGGAAAAGGATCAGTTGTTATTCCTGCTGGCCGCTGAGAAAGTCTGTGGTCTGTACTGTGGACAGCATGCTGTCTCCTGTGTTCTCTGCCCCACTTCATCCCGCACAGCTTCAGAAGCTGAGCTCACCACACACTTCCTTGTTCTCTGTGTTTTGGCTGCGTTTGGTCAACACGATGTCATGGTTAGACTAAGTAGGAAGGAAATCTATCTGGTTCTTCTTTGTCCCATCCTGTCCATTTGTAAGACAGAGCCCCTAGGTCTTCAGCTCATTTGGGGAGGGTTTATTGCTGCTTGTATTTCCCAGGCCCTTCAACAGCCTGCACTGGTTTTTCTTCGTTTGCTCACCTACCTGTAATAGAACTGTCGTTAACTTTCCTTTTCTTAGTCTGTGTAAGGTGCTGTTTTCTGTTCCTGCTGGAATCTGCTAATATGACAAATGGTATAAACATAGTGACCCTTGCATACTTGAGCCTGGTGGGTAGCAAATAGGCAGAAATGGTTACATAGATGCCAAGTGGGCATTATTTCCTGATGCCCACAGGGAGTGGAAGGCCAGGGAGAGTAGTTAAGAGGGTGGAGCAGGTAGCTGGGGAGACAGCTCAGTGGATAAGGTGCTTGCTGTGCAAGCATGAAGCCTGGAGTTCAGAACCTCAGAATGTACCTACAGTCACCTGTAATCCCAACATCTCGATGGCAACATAAGGGGAGGAGGCAGGGGAATCTCTGTAAGTTCAAGGGTCAGCTAGCCTAGTTAACAAGAGACCCTACTTCCAACAAATGAAAGGAACACAGACTTGTGAGATTTTCCTGTGACCTCCATATATACACTATTCATACATGACAATTCAGGTGTCGGTATGCACACATAGGAACATGTACCCACATGTAGATCTCTGTGCCCTGGGAATAAAGTAGGAACAGAATCAAAATTGTTTCCTATTCCAACCCTCCCAAGTCTGGCCAGTGGTGATGGCAGGATCTCTGCAATGATCAGATGCTCTGCCTGTCTTCCCTTTAGAGTGAGCACGGCTGTGGGCGTGTCTGGTTCAGTTTCACCCACTCAGCCATCGAGTCTAATGTGTGGTCAAGAGTCGCTTTTCTCATTGGTGTGGCAAAACTAAGCCAAACTAAGTCAAGGAAGGAAGGGTGAAGTCTTCACGGGGAAAGGCCAGGGGCGGGGCTTTTGGCCATCTTGCACCTGCAATTAGGAAGCAGGCAGAACACTCAGTCTCCTTTCTCCTTTCCCCACATTTGTTTTGTCTGGAAGGCCAGGCCCATGCGATGGCATTGCCTATATTTAGACTGGGTCAAGCCTCTCTGGAGACAACCTCACAGACACAGCCAAAAGTGTGTTGCCTAGGTCATTCCAAATGCAGTCGAACTGAAAATGAAGGCAGGCTGCCACTAGGACTCATGTCTCAATGGAGGTAGGAAGGGGTGGGGCTGTGAGGTCTCCACACTGAGTCTGATGCATGACTAAATGGGACTTGGTGGTTATCTAGTTGACATCTGTATCAATGATGAGCTGAACATTTGGTGACCAGCAGGGTGGTGGTCACTGATGCAGCTCACTGAACATTCTGCGTTTTCTTCCTGAGATTGTGATGGGGTGAGCCTTCTTGGCTACTTGATGTTGACAGGCTCAGACCACTTGCTTTGCTGTGGTCTGTCCTACTTCAGACTGGAAGCTTTAGAATAGGCAGCGCTGGACAAGTCATGCTTGCAATTTCCCTTCTCTACAGTGACCAGTGAAGTCAGCTCTGTTTGCTTTTGACTCCAGAGTAAGAAATGGCACAGATGTAAGTCAGTCCACAGCAACCCATGCTAGGTATGTCACAGGAGTAGCAAATAAGATATTCTGGTTTCAATTCATTGTGGTAAAAAAAATGTAAGATCATAGCCTGTCCTAGACTTTCATCATGGCTTGAGTTGTAGTGAACATGTTCTATGCAGACCATGGCATGGGCTTGGGGGCCTGAAAGACCACATCCCATGTGTTAAGGGCATAGTAATATGCAAGGGGGTAGGGTTCTGAAGGAAAGAGGGGCTCATGGAATACTTCAGTGTCATCCTGTACATGAAGGAAAGGGAGTGAAGATCAGAATTGGTGTGCAGAGGTGGCAGGAAGAGTCTGAAAGGACAGGGGTTGTAGTTACACAAGTAAGAGGAGACAGGAGGAGGGATGATGTGACTGCTAACATCCAAGCCAAGGACTCCACGTTGTCTTCCTCAGCAGAGCAGCAAGCAGATGGCGCAGTCGTTCCTGTTGGTGCATTTTACACTCTGTTTTCTCTGCTGAGGTGAAGACTGTTGTGAAGAGCCCATAGGCAGATATTTAAGTTTGAGTCTGGACTGTTCCCCAAGGTTCCTTGTGGTAAAAACTTGGTCCTAACACAAATTGGGCCTGGTGAGATCTCCCTCTTCCTCTCTCCTCCTTCTCTCTCTCTCCCTCCCTCCCTCCCTCCCTCACCCCTCCCTCCCTAGGTGAGCAATTCTGTTCTGTCTTACACCGCTGCTAGTATATGCTATTTTTCCATGGGCCCTAGCATAAAGGAATTGAATGATCATGGACTGAAACCTTCAAGACCATGAGGTGAAACAAAACCTCTTTCTGGACTGTCCTAGGTGTTTGTGCAGTTCTGGTAGCTTTTCTGTCACATCAGGCTCTGGAGAGGAGAGCAGAATTTGCTGATGTGTGCTTGTTCTGTACATTTTTGGATGTAGAAGACCAAGGAGAGAGGAGTGACTCATCAGATCAATGGGATTTTGTGACTTTTCACAGAACATTTCAGCGGCATTTACACAATTTAAACATGACACTCACCAGACCAAGAGTGCATTAGAGAAAATCTATAAGTGGATTCAGACTATGCACAGGGTGCTTCATGAACTGACGTCACTCCCACAAATATCTCATAGTTTATTTGTGAAGGGACTGGTTCAGTTTCACTCACTCAGCCATCGAGTCTAATGTGTGGTCAAGAGTCGCTTTTCTCATTGGTGTGGCAAAACTAAGCCAAACTAAGCCTTCAGGGGTTTAAGCCTTTCTGAAACAATGCACAGCATGAGATGCCAAGGCTTTGTCCATGGCGTCCCCTGCCTCTCACCATGCTCTGTCTAGGCAGCCCTTTCCCCTACACTTTCATTGCCCAGCAAGCAGGACTTCGTTTCCTCCTCCTTGGCTTCCTTCCACCCTACACCTACCATTTGAAGAGGATTCCTTCATCCCCTGATCTTCACGGGACGTACCACAACTGAATCAGATTCCCTCTGTGGAGCAACCTCTGGGACTGGAGCAGCGTGCTCATAGTGAGGCTCGGGGGAGAAGGCAGCGATGAGCATCTTGGCTTCAAGGTACAGAGCTCAGGGATAAATTCAGGGTCAGCGATCTTGCTTCTGTTTCCCTTTATTTCCCAGAGTCGAAGATCAAACACAGGGCCTAATGTATGCCAGGCAAGTGGGCAATCAGCTGCTAACAAGCCCTCAAGACCCTTGGAGAACTGCTGGTCAGGGTAACTTCATAGACATCATCTGTCTTCATCAGAGAACGGGACTTGGCAGGCGTTTACTGAAGAATAACTAGCACTGAGGTAAACTGTAGGAGGCAGGCACTGGACTGGGCCGAGTCACTCACCTCTTTAGGCCAGAGTTTTCTCTTTCTTTTTTCTTTTGTTTTTAACATTAAGCAGTGGGACTGGGCTGTAGTTTCTGCTTAGGGAGGGGCACACTGCAGTGTGAGGCAGTGTCAGCCATTTTAATACTCAGGAAGCCTCACAGGAATGATGTTTCCTTTTAACACGCTTAATGAACTAACATATCATTTACGGTGTTAGGGTCAAATAAGTTTTGGGCTTGTGGTCACTCATGGTCACATTTTCCTACTGACCTATGTAAACCAGTGTGAGAACAGAGCTCGCCCTATACTGGTTAGGACTGCCAGTGTGGGGTGGAGAGATCCCCACCACTTACTAACACTAGCTGCTCTTCCTGAGCATTGACTTCATGGTTCACAATCATCTCTTAACTCCCAGGAGATCTGATGCCCTCTGCTGACCTCCTCAGGCACTGCATACATATGGGCAGGCAAAACATCCATATACACAATAGTACTCAACAGACCAAATCTAGATGATGATGATGATGATGATGATGATGATGATGATGATGATGATGATAAGAGAATCTAATTTTTTTTCTTTTTTCTTTTTTTCAGAGCTGGGGACCGAACCCAGGGCCTTGCGCTTGCTAGGCAAGCGCTCTACCACTGAGCTAAATCCCCAACTCCGAGAATCTAAACTTTTTAAAAGCATTTGTATATATCTTTTTAATTAAGAATGTAAAGACAGGTTCTCACTATGTAGCCTTGTAATCCCAGTATTTGGGAGGCACAGATATCGAGTTTAAGGCCAACCTGGTCTACACAGAGAGTTCTAGTCTCATCCAAGCTACATAGGAGACACTGTTTCACTGGCTTAAACTTAGCCAGTGACCTCGTGAGTGACAGCCCAATTTACTTATTCATAAATCTGCATTATTCCAATTATTTCTGACTTTCTGCTCAAAGTGGATGCTGTTTGTCTGGCCGTGTAATACCCATCTGGGTCCCTGGCAGGACCCTGCTGGGTCCATGTGTACAGCGCGCTTGTTGGCAAGACATGGTTTGGCAGCGTGGTAGGGAAGTCACATTTTAACAGAAGGCCCAGGCTGGGGGTGTCCTGTGGGCAGCATGAGAGAACTTGAGGTGGTGCCAGGAACCCCACAATGCCCAGAATGAGGCTTGATTGCTCAGGACTGCTAGCTGGGACCTTCAGTTTCTCCTTCACTGTGCCTGTTGCTAAGGGGAACAGGTGGAAGGCCTTCCCCACTGGGTCAGCCTGTCCAAGGAAGCGGGGGTGGGGTTGGGGAGGTCCTGCTGCTTCACAAGGGAAGTCAACCAGCAGGCCATTGGCTTCCTCCAAACTCATTACTGCCTCTTTGCTCCCACGATTGCCCAATCCAACAGCTCTCCTACTACAATCTCAACACCAGGGTCTGAGCACACAGGGCTGAGAGACCAGACCAAAGCGTTATTAGTTCACAGAACTCCAATTCTTTATTCATCACAGTTTGCTCACAATGACATACAAGAAGATAGCACTGATGAGGAGTAAGTATGCAGGCAGCAACCTTCAGGAGTTGGGAGTTGGGGAGAGACAACTTCAAAACTGCAAAAGGTACGTATGCTGGGTCTCTGCTGATTCTTACAGTGGCACAAATGCCCTGCCTAGCCCCCTTAACTGCGGCAGCGTCACAGATGGAGTGATTTGGTCTTGTTTATAGGCAGGATTGCCCTACACTGGGGATGAAAGACCAGCTTGAGTAACAGTCCACAGTGTTTGTGATTTCGTTTGTGTGTTTAATGCAACAACCAGCTCACAGTCTCCAAGTGGAAAAATATTTAGTAGCATCATGTGCTTGTACTACAGGCAAAAGCTTAAAACGAACATCGTCACCCATGGCACCCACAGATAAGCCACCGACATGTTGATTAAGTCATTCCATCAAAATAACCGAAACAAGAGAAGTAAGCCCACTTCATGAAGAACAACGTCATGGCCGCTCGAACCCTCTGGCTTTGTGTTTGTGTTCGGCCCATTAGAAGGTTCAGCCTCGCCCTTCTACCCTCATTGAGCACAGCTCTGTCTTCCCATCCATCTCTTTCTAAAACCCAAACACGTGTGAAACACACACTCCACGAGAAGCAGAAGTCAGTGCTAGGATTGGTGGATTTCCTTAGCCTGGCTTTGTGGTTTCTAGGCAGGAAGCAGATTATGAGCAGAGAAATGTGGAGGTTCACATGGGCACACGGTCCCCACGATCTAGGTGTGGTCTTGGCCAAGCTCGGAGATTATAGAGTCATCTAGGTCACTAGGCAATGGTGGGTTTCTAGCACCATAGACTGTCTACTGACCTCATTTTTGGGTTGGAATGAAAAGGGCAGGGACTGAGTTCAACATGGGGGAGCTTCCAAAAGAACAGAGCTAGCAAATTCATTTGAGTGGGAAGACACAACATCGAATGCCTGTTACAGGACATGTAAGATTATGAAATAACTTGCATAATGCAATACTTGTATTTTTTAACAAAAATGTAAATATTTACAAAATAAGATCCAAGGTACTTTTTTAAACATCAAGCAAAACATTCTGCAAAGAGACCGCATTGATTTATTTTATTTTTGATTCTGTTTTTTTTTTTTCATAATGAGTTCTTTTTAAACCATGTCATACATTTCCCATACTGATATCGCATGATCCATTATAATATAGGCAGGGGGATTTACTATGGGAGGGGCGTGCCATACCCGCCATTGCTTCAGCCAGACAGTTCAACCTGCAGTTCCTTGTTCCTGCGCACCTCGGCAGCATGCCTCTCCTGGAAACAGCGAGGGCAGAGGGGTTAGTTCACATGGTCCCAAGAGTTCAGAGAGCTACCCTAGCCATTGCTGGACACGTTGGCCCGAAATAACCCAGGGTGGTGTCTACCAAAGGTAAGAATTCCTAAAGGAATTTTCTTCACTTCACAAGGAAAATGTGGGCCTAAGAGACATCACAGTAAAGAACACAAGATATATAGTATCTTTATTATTCTTTACCCTTCCCTTACAGGTGATCAACCCTGGAACCAAATGCCTTGTAAATGATAAGCAAGCCTTTTACTGTGGAACAATGACTTATCATGGACACCACCACCACCACCACCACCACCACCACCACCACCACCATCACTACCATGACCACCACTACTACCACCACCACCACCTACAACAACAACACTGTTTTTTTTTTAAATTTATGATCAAAAGGTCAAATAAAAATGAAGAAACAATCCAAAGAAAATATTGACTATATTGACTTCTGTATAAATTCAGAGACAGGTACTAACATCTGACATTGATGGTTTCTGCATAATCTTAATTCTTTCTTTCCTTCTTTTGGGCGATTTTAAGGAATCTGTGCTTGCCCGTGGGCACTTTGGGAAACTGAGATCCAGACATTGATACTGTCTCTAAACACCTTGTTCGTGACCTTCCGAACCCAAGTCAGCATCTTTCCCAATGCCGCACTGTGCTCTCGGGCATACACTGGCCTAGTGAGTCCAGCAGAGTCGGGTTTTCAGGACTGTGAATGCTTGGGGTTCCCAGCCTTGCACCTAGGCTCTTAAGGCTGGAAACAAGCTCTAAGTTCTGTTTAGGGCATCCTCTCTGCATAAAGGCGCCTCACAAGACCACAGACGAACACAGCTGCTGCATCTGAGCACTTGCAAAAACAAACTCTGCCCCTTTATGGGGCAGTCACATGGTTCTAAACAGGACAAGTCACATTCTTGTCTCCTTGGCTGTGTTGACCATGAGGTCTCGACTGTGTCATTTCACGCTGGGCACATTGCCTGTGGTTGGTGCACATTTATTTTCGTGGGGAAACTTTACTAATAAAGTTACTAGTCTTGGCGTCCATGAACCTTCTAAGGAAGGTGTTGATGGAGAAAAAGTGGATCTGGTGTTTGTTTATTCTTCTACATTGGATGATCATAGGCACATAGCTTTGCATAAAGGTGCTAAATGGCTGTTGAACTGAATTTTGAAATGCTAATTATTAGTAATATTATTTATTTTCTATTTAGAACATTTTAAAATTGCTTTTCTCCTCAGGTAGCTTTTTTTTTTTTTTTGATTCATTCTTAATGATTTTGGCCAGCTATAAAGTAAATCTTATCATTAAGATCTATCAAGGCTAAGGTGCCTGTGCTTCCAAGGGTCTTTATACTATATTACTGAGCATGTATTTGTTACCTAATGCTTAACACACCTATGTCCATATAGATTTTTATTAGATGAATTTCTTTCATACTTACAGTATTGTAGTAGAGATTCTGTTATACCCATTTTACAGAGGAAGAAACCAAGGCATAGGAAGGCTGAGGAACTTTTCCAAGTTTATACAGCTAGCAGGTGGTCAGATTCCACAGTGATTATATATGAATGTGAAAATGCTTCCCGCCTCTCAGCTTTAGGGGGTAGGAGTGGCAAAAAGTGTTACATACCCTGTACTTCCTCCAAAGCTAAAAAATTTGAGGAAGTAGGAAGTTGACTCTAGGGAAAGATTTTTGAGGTAATGTAATTTAATTGGTTTAAATGAGCCTTTCACACACACTGAAACACCACGAGGACAAGGAAGCAAGGCGCATGTAGAGAAATCAAGCTGTGTTTGGAAATGTGAGGAAATTAGAACAGATGCAGCTGAGTTTTCTTTTGTTCAGTCATTTCGAGGCAAAGCTGTAGCGGCGTCCCCTTCTCACACAGATAGAGAGTCATTAGTGAGAACAGAGCTTGTATGAAAACTGGGAGGATGCCAACACCTTCCCTGCACTGGAAGACAACGGAGCTCCAAGTAGGAACAGCAACTCCGCCAGACTGAGCACGACAATTGGCACTGTCAGTCTACTTCGGACTCAAATTAGTAAAGCTACGGTCTTGCGAAAGGCAATCAAAGACTTCATCTGAGATGGAGGTAACTTTAAAAGGAAATTCGGATAAGCCTTCTGAGCTTCTAAGAAAGCCTTTCCAGGAAGTTTGGTTGATCTGCTATTTGGACACTTTACATCCACAATGTGAAATGTATACTCCTGATGTGTTGATGTGACTTTAAATGAAAGTGTTGGGGAAGCTAGAGTCGGCCTGTACAGTAATGTCACCAGGTTGTGGTCCTGGTCAGAGAATTGCTCAATGACCAGAAAAGTTCAGCTAAGAGCTTCAAAGGTTGTTGCAAGTCTTTGACTATGAAGTCCATTAAGTTCACTATGGAGTTCACTAAGGACGTTGTCTATGAAGTTCACTAAGGACAATGTCTATGGAGTTCATGAAGGACATCGCCTGTGAAGTTCACTAAGGACATCGTCTGTGGAGTTCACTAAGGACGTTGTCTATGAAGTTCATAAGGACATTGACTCTGAAGTTCACTAAGGACATTGTCTATGGAGTTTACTAAGAATAATGTCAATGAAATTCACTACGGACAATGCCCATGAAGTTCTCTAGTAACTAAAGTTGCTTCTTTAGTAATGTCTTTTTCATTATGGATCTCACACTTAATTTTTCAGGTATACTTAGAGGCCCTGAATCTGTAGTAGGCACATGCATATTTAAATTTACACAAGACTCTCTTCAACTTTTTACTGCCATTCTTTCTCAAGGGAAATGTAGTAGCATTTTGACACTGTAAACAGCACTTTTAAAAGAAGATATCTTTGAAAGATGGCTTTAGGAAAGCTGGTCCTCTGAAAATATGGGACTTAGATATTTCTTATTGGAAGCCAAGAAGTGTGAGGTCATTTCTTTCCCTTCCTTCATCTCTTAATGCATCTTTTAATGGCTGTATATATCAAATATAATAAGGATAGGAATTAAATGACCTGTGGTAATAATTTTATGAAATCACATTTTCTAAGTTAATTAAAATGCAAGGTGACGTCAGCATTGTCAGGTTCTTTTCTTCTTATAAATGGTTATGAGTCAATGGTACAAAAGAAAGGTCAGAAATGAGTTGGGGAGCTCATAAAAGTCCTGCTGCCATACATCAAGATGCTGGTGGTCATGGGATCAAGGGAAGCATGGAGTATCGCTTCTAGTGCTTATGATGCCATATTCAGTGACTGAAAAAGAATATCAAATTCAGCTCAGAACACACTTTGGTCTGGGAAAGACTTGCATCAACATCTACAACCTTCATTCCACTTGCTCTATAATTTTGGCCAAGGCAGTAGGCTCTCTAAGGAACAGGTTCTTTAGATGTGGAATGGAATAACAATATGTTTTTGGTAGCCTCGCTGATTGGATTAAATGTGACAATGCATGCAAAAGTGCCTGGCCTTCGTTGAGTAATCAATAATGGCTGGGTTTAATCCCTTCCCCTTTCATTATTTATTCACCAGACACATTCAGTAGTAACTGGTCACACCAATGGCACTTGTGAATCAGAACAAGAAAATGAATATAAGTCAGAAGAGAAGAATGTAAGGTAACAACACACGTGACTTCATAACGATTAAATCTATGCTTATAGATTATAGAGACTGCCTCATAGGAAAAGAATCTTGTTCTCTTAAGGAAAATATTTTCACTTGAAATTAAATCATATTAAATAATGTAGTATGCCGCTGTTGTCACTAAAGTAATGGCTACGGTGCACCTACTTGATGCCTGTTGGGTTATTAGACACAAAATTGCTCACTATGCAGACGTCAGTTCTCTTCCTTCCTAAGTTCTATACTTCTAGTTGGTGAGGTAAACCCAGTTGTGTGAGCTTTGCTGGACACTCCTTTGATTTTTGTTTTGCTGTTATGAGGTGTGCAAATTTTATGAACTACTTTACAAATAACATCAAAAGGGACAAGCTGCAGGTTTGCATGTGTACTTCAAAACCCGTGGCTCTCCTGGATGGCCAGTGATGCTGTGGATACTCAAGGTGAGGGTGGCTTAGCGTGGGATCAGCACAGTGCATGCCTGGCAACTGCACTGGATATTTTCAGGGACTGTGATGCAAGCTCAAGGCTAGGAGCTCCCAGAAAGGACTTGTAAACCAAGGAAGACAGAGGATATAACGTCAAAGGCTGTCCTGGGTCTCAGGGAAGCACCTGCTTTGGTGTCACCACATGTGAGCTGTGGAGAAACAGGGTGTTGTTCTGAGGAGCAAGGGCACACCTACTTATAAAGTTTAAAAAGTTAATCTAAAGTTGGTTCTCCTCCTTCTGCCCAAATCCCTAGGATGTGTTCCCACATCTTTGAGGGCCTCAGTGTTTTACTTTCTGTATTGGAGCCTACAGCATTTTCTGGGCAGAGATCTTAAAAAACTCAGGAAGAACACATTCCGTCTAAAGGACCTCTGGGAAATAATATTTTTAAAAGAGTGTAGCTGGGAACTGTGGTACACGCCTGTGATCTGAGCTCTGAGTCTGAGACAGGAGGATTATGAGTTTGAGTGTAAACTCTCAGTACTTAGGAGACGATGGCAGTGTCTCTCGAGCCTGCAGTGCCTGAGGTAAAAGAGTGGAGAGAGCAGGCAGGGATGGTGAGATGTATATGAGATGTACAGATGCATCTTTTCAGAGCTCCTAGTTTTCAAGCTTAATCCAATTTCTGGAGGTGGACAAAGCAAAACTACTCATAGCTGCAATGTGATTTTTTTCAAAAGCAGGCGCAGGTGTGTGCGTGACACACACACACACACACACACACACACACACACACACACACACACACACACACACGTACAAAGTTAATGAGAAAGACCTGAGGACTTCAGAACATGGCGAAACAATAGTCTCTAAGCTATGCTTCCCATGCTCCAGATTTCCTTGTAGATTCTGTTCCATAGAGAAAATGGGCTTCGGATAAATATATATTTTAAATTTAGTTTCTGTATTAAATACATACTTCTTTAAAGAAATAATATTTGTTAATTTTATATTAAGTATTGTGTTATAGTAGTAATATAATCAGGCAAATATTAAAAGTGTACGGGTTTCTATTTTTCCAACACAACGGTTTGTACAGGCGTCATACACATTTGGAACTAGCCTTCCCGAGTCCACCCTGTGGTGGAGTGTTTGACAAGGCTTCCAGCGCGGATAACATCCCCTGCTCTGCCCTCTGCTGCCCTTACCTTTTCCTGCAGACGTTCAATGATAGCAGCTAGATTAGCCTCACGGTTTTCCTTAATTTGTTCCATTTTCAGGATCAGCTTCTCCTCCGCCATCTTGCTGAAGTTGTTGTTCTCCTCCAAGGCCTTCTGGAGGACTTCTCGCTCGTGCTCCCTCTTCTCTGCCAACTGCTTCAGCACCTGGGCCTCCTGAGACTGGGGAGGAAACACAGCACTTACACTTATCTGGACGCCTACTGCGCTGAGTGCTAGACTGGGGCTGCAGCTGCGAGCGGCGCTCTCCGCACCGTGCAGTCCGTAGACCTCAGCACCTCCAACAGAACATGTCGGCGGAGACATGGCTCCCTGAAATTTTGGCTGTGAAGGTTTTGGACAGAGTATCTCAGAAATAATATTAGTTCTCATCGAGGATCCATTTTGTAGACTATCTGGCCAGTTTTTCCTTTCAGTTTTTTTTTTTTTTTAAATAAGATGTTGCTAAGAAGTTATGCAACATGCAGTCTTAGAGTGATACAGTGGACCACAGCTTTCTGTGGGAGCCTGAACAAAATGGGGAAGGCCTGAGGCCTGCATTTTCTTTCCCCTCTGCCCTTTTATCCGCCCCACTATTTCTAAGTGTAGGGTGGGCCATATAGGAACCGCTCAACATTGTTCATCAAATTCACTTTTTCTTTTTCTAACACACCTGTCCTTCCCCTTTCCCAGGAGCTATAATAATTAAATTCTCTCGAGCTGGAGATATGGCTCTGGTAGAGGCACTTGCTGCTTCTGAAGGAACTAAGGTTTGATACCCAGCACCCATATGGCAGCACACAACTGTGTTCCACTCCAGTTCTAGGAAATCCTTGGATGCCAGGCAGGCACACAGTGCACAGTCGGACATCCAGGCAAAACACCCCACACATAAAATAAATTCTTTGTAGGTTGAAAACATTTACACAAATGCAATGACCACTTGGACAAAAGGGAAGAAAGCCCTGGTTGTGGCTGTCCTCCTCACTGGTTCTTCAGGAGTGAGAACAGAGACATTGTAGTTAGCTGTTTCCTGTGCATGCTCTCTCTTAGCCTCAGCAAGATGTATGGCTGTCCTCAACTGTCATCACTAGGGGCTTGATAATGGCAGAGATTCCAGTACCTACCTGCCGAGATCGATTTCCAAAGTTCTTTAGTGAGGCCAAGGAATCTCTACTTTTGATTAGCAACCCAGAGATACTATTGCTGGTAGGCCACAGTCTGCTCTGTGCAGACACACTGGCTGTCTTCCTGCCAGGGGTAAAAGAGTGAGCCACCATACCTTGCAGTATTAAACTCTCTGTCTCTCTCTGTCTGTGTCTGTGTCTGTCTGTCTGTCTGTCTGTCTGTCTCTCGTGTGTGTGTGTGTGTGTGTGTGTGTGTGTAAGTGCACTTCCCTTTGCAGGTGTATGTTAAGGTCAGGGATTGGAGTTAGAATGTAACACAACACTGTTTCTGTTTTATTTACTCATTTATTGTTGAGATGTGGCCTCTTGTTGAACTCAGAGCTTGCCATTTTGTAGACTAGCTGGCCAGTCAGCCCCAGGATCCACCCACCTGTCTCAGACCCCAGAGCGATTGGGAGATCAACAAGTGCCTAAATATTTACATGGATGCTGGGTATTTGAACTCAAGTCATCAGACTTGCACAATAAGCATCTTACTCACTGGCAATCTTCCCAGCCTTGGGACTCAGTGTTGAGACAAATTCTTCACTAGAACTTAGCTTGGGGCTCTGGAGCGCTCCATAATTTGGCTAATTCTGAAAGTCAGCCTTACTGCCTATTTAATGCAGCTCGCTGGCTGCTCTTTCTGCCTGTAACGTCTCTGGTGCTATTCCTCGGAGAAAAATCAATTCTTCCCTGAATATGGCTTATTCTCGCACTTGCACCACCCAGGAAGAAGACTGGTTTTGATCCCAGTATTTATATTAGTGAGCAACAAGTTCAGAAAATTATACAAAGACCTGACATAAAATGAGAGAAGCTGAACACTGGCAGTGCATGATCTAAATGTGTGGAAGCATGTTCCTACATGTGAAGCAAAGTTCTCACTGCATGCTCAGTGTTCCTACTGTGTGTTGTGGTTGGGCAGATTAGAAGAAAGGCAGGTTGGTCGTGTGGGTTTGAGGGATGGAAGCTGGCAAAAGCGGCTGCAGATGCACTGTTCAAGGTGAGTGTTTGGCCCCGAGGAGCATGGTGGAGACTATGTTTCTGACACAGAAGGTCTCCGAGAATTGAAATGGAGAGTTGGGCAAGACAGTGGTCAGTTGATAGGATGCAGAAGTAAGTTAAGGAAGAAAGAGTCACTCAAATGTGGCATCCGTGGGGGAGATGTCACTCTCGCTGACTGTGTGAGAAATTGAGGTAGATTGCTGGCGGACCGTTCTGTGAACGTCCTCATAAAGAACTAAGGATCACTGGAATGACTCTGTGAGGGGCCCACGAAGGCACGGTGACGAGACAGGGAGAAGAGTTATTGTCCATGCAGGAACGCTTGAACATTTTGCAAAGAGGTTAATTAGCATCTCTTATGCCACTGAGTCTAAGAGTTTAATTACTGCACAAATGAATTGGACGATAAATCTGAGTTAACTGGTCTATAAAACTCACTTCCTTTATACACACGTAAGAGATTTAAGACTACACTTTAGAGGCACCGGTTTTCCGTGGCGTTTGAAGTACACATTCTCTTGCTGCTTTATCTTGTCCCCACTCATCATTTGGGGGTATATTACTTGATACCCAGAACTATTCATCAAGCACCAAATCCCTTAGTTCCAGAATGCCTTTCCACGACTAGTCTGGATGCTGCCTCTGTGAGCATCAGGCTGTCCGTTAATGCTAAAAGCATTGTTGTTCCAGTGAAGGCACAGAATCATGGTGAAACACGACAGTGAAGTGTAGCTGTGTGAGACAACATGAAGCACTTACTTCATGTCCAAAAGCCAGGAGCACAGAAAGAGACAGGGAAGAAACCCATGGAGTTTTCATAAGGATCCCTTCTCCCACTAAGCGGATGGGTTTGCTGAGGTCCCCTTACAGAAAGAGAGTCGGGTGACCTTCCTTGCTTAGAAGACCACCAATAGGGAGATTTTATGACCATGCAGCATGTCGGCTTCCTGAATACTAAACTGTGACTACAAAAACGACCCCCATTCTCCTATATTCCATCTCAAGTGCCATTTCTAAGTTATGATGCCAGCTGCCAGTGACAATTCCCAAAAGAATGCAAAGTTGCCTGACGGTTCGAATAGCCTAATGATTGAAGGAACATCAGTGTGAAGTCAGAACCTGATTACAAATTGTCTTAGGCTAGTTTGGGCTTTTGAACAGTCGTTATTCTTCTTTGTGTGCGACCTGCTGTCCTAGAGAGCATCACTTAATCCTTTGAGGTAGAGGAGTCTAACAGACCACGAGGTTTCACCAAGCCCAAAGCCTCACACAGCAGTGAGGACTATAACAGAGGTTTCTCTGCTTTGCTGTGACCTGCCTATTGTGTGTTTCCACCAGTATATTACTTCTGCTTTGAGGAGAGATTTGTACTTTTGCTTGGCTACAACATGTCACTGGGGGAGAGTTCTTGTAGGAAGTAGAGGGTCCTCCCCATAAAGACTGAGAGCCAGCACCATGAAAAGGATGGTGACTGAGTAAACTGCACCCAATTCTGACCCCACAGGAGCCATGGCTTGACAAATGCACAACTTCAGGGGAAGGAGAGTGGCCGTGTTAGAGTTTTAGAGGTCAAATGGAGACACCGAGGCAACCAGTGGCTGCTAAAGAGTCCCTTTCACAGCGTTTCATTTAGAGCGAGGAGCTCACTTCTCTTTCAGAGAGGTTCATAGGTCATCAGAACCCACCGTGCAGCGCGATGTTAATACATCGATTAAGTCCTGGTGGACGGGTTGAGTGGGGAGCCTTTTAATTTAATCAATTGTAGTGTACAGTTTTATCAAGCTTAAATTTACATCGTTTTTCATAATATTAATGTATTAAAGCCAGTTTTAGTTGGCCCAACCTACTTGTACATCTATTATTCATCAGTCTGCTTATTCTATGTATTATGATAGACTAATTTACATCTCCAATATGGATAAAATGTACTATGTGGCAGCACTGTTAACAGAACTGCTTTCCTTTGTAAAGTCATTTGCTGGACCCCAGCCCTTGCAGGCCAGAGCTGGGTGCATTTTAAGCCAGGGATAGCCAACCCTTAATGCTGCTCTTTATCAGTCTGCAGGGAGCAATGTCCCCTTCTCACAGTGCTTGTGTGACAGGGGATGTGTTTTACAAGTCCTTTCCATAGGTGAGTGTGCTGGTTTGTTTTTTTGTCAGCTTGGGAAGAGGAGATCTCAGTAGAGGAATTGCTCCCATCCGATTGGCAGTGAGCACATTTGTGGGCCTTTTCTGGACTAATGATTGATGTAGAAGGGCCCGCCCACTGTGGGTGGCGCCACCCTGGGGCAGATGGGCCTGGGCTGCGTAAGGAAGAAGACTAAACAAGACTGTAGGTGATATTCCTTAGTCTCTGCTGCAGGTTCCACCGTGAGTTCCTGACCTGTCTTCTCTCAGAGATGCATTGTTACCTGGAAGTAGAAGTCAAATGGGCTCTTTCCTTCCCAAGTTGCTTTTGGTCATGGCATTTGTCACAGCCATGGGAGATGTGGGGGCCTAGGATAATGGGTACGAGAAGATGGAGTTTAGATGACTTGCCCAAAGGCATTAGTTAGTAAGTGGAGAGATAGGTTCAACTGCAGACACTCTAATAATCACGTGTTCTTGGGATGATTTGAAATATTCCTTTAAAGTCTGTAGTCTGCTGCAGATAATGAGACCACAGGTTGTCTGCACTGGGACATGAGGGAAAGAAACCATTAGTAATGAGGTTGGCGCAGCGGAGCGTTGGAGGTATGCACTGGGGATGTGCGCAAGCGCACTGGGGATGTGCGCAAGCCTCCTGCTGTGCGGATGATGAATGGATGGGCACCGTGCCTGGCTGGCCAACGTGTTAATGTCATTTCCCAAATGCGGTCAGTTGCAATATGAAGAGCTTAATTTCAAAAAATAGACACTGATTACCAGAGGTACTTTAATTAAGGAGAAAAAGCCAGGAAATGTTACATTCCTTTTAGAATGTGCGTTTTTATCATCTAAACTATGGAGCGTTAGTTCTGGCTGGAAGGAGCCTGCGGAGTGCCATCCAAGCTCATCACCAGATGGTCAGTGCTATGGCGGTGTGCACAAGTGGCCTGGGGACATTGGGGGAACTGCCAGGATATTTAAGACACAGCACATTTGATCTCCTGTGGAAATACTTGTTCAGCAGCCTTCCAGCCCTGACTTCAGAGAGCCTGCACAACATGGACCCCAGGCCCACAGAGGGCTTTTGAATTCCCAGAGACAGGCCTTAAACACCCTAATAAGTGGGTTTGTGTTTACAAAGTCCTAACAAAAATTACGTGTTACACCCCTGCCCAAGTCTACCTCTGTATTTACTTGGAGTTAGGATTGTGGCAATTTAGTGAGAGAATGCTTACTACCTTAAGATAACCAGGGATATTGGTTGGCAGTAACAGCTGACTTTGTTTATAACAATGGCAAAGTATTATTAACACACATGTAAATGTTGTATGGCTTCTGGGCAGAGTCTTTAAAATTTTGTAATGTATGGGAAAGGAAATAGGCCCAAGGCAATGACTGTGACTACAGCTGAATCCTGTTTCTCAGTTTTCAGCAGCTTTTAAGAACCATCATTTATTTATTTTTAAGGTCTAGAAGCGTTTATTCTATGCAAAAAATTTTAATATCTCTCTGTGGCTTACATAGTAGAGTCTGGCCTGGCATTCCCTCCCATTGCCTGTCCACTAGTTTGAAACCACAGCCTTCAAAACACACGTTCCTTATGTTTGCTTCTGAGTATCCTTAGTTCTGAAACCATTGATTTTTTTTTCAGTCTATCCCTATTTATCTAACACCACTTTTTTTAGTTTACCTTTTATGTTTGTTTGCTTGTTTTTTTCCAGACAGGGAAAAAACCATGTAGTCCTATGTAGTCCTGACTGTCCTGGAACTTTCTTTGTACACCAGGCTGGCCTCAAACTCAGAGATCCTCCTGCCTCTGCCTACTGAGTGCTGTGACTAAAGGCGTGGGCCGTCACTGCCTGGCTCTAATTTACCTCTTTAAAATTAGAGTTCTCTTCAAAACTGTGCTCTGGGTCATGCCAAGAACTGCCGCAGTTTTATTTTTTCCTCTGTTGTCCTTTGACTTGAACTCAAAGCCGAGGTCCTTTACTGCTCTGCCGCAGACATCCTTAGCTTCCCTGGCTTCCTGAGCTCACCGCTTCCGCCTCCCTGGCCTTCGTGGCGTTTCTCAACACACCAGAACCTCCCAGCCCAGCGCCTCCGCACCAGCTGCTCTTCCTACTCGGAGCATTCTACCCTCGTGTGGTGTTCCCTCGCTCATGCTCGCTTCGGTGTTATATGCCACAGTACTGCTTATGACGGGCGGTCGGTCCCTTAGCGAGAGGAAGCCTTAGGGTGAGAAGCAGGTCCTCGATAATATCTGTCAATTGTGTGATTTCAACTCAGCAGATGTCATTTGCCAACTTACTGCCTATAATGTTTCTTTGGGATGGTAAAATGGACTACAATGTCAGTATAGCTTACATATTGGGAGTTTTAATTGCTTAAATTTAAATTTTTTTATTCACCCCAAAAAGTAAAATTTGTAGTGATATAGCCAGGTATTGTAAACACAGTTAACATGAAGTTTAATGGAGGTGATAGTTAAATAAGGAGTAGTGCAAATAAATATATCCTTACTAAGTTGCCAAGTTCTGGGAAGGAAGAGCTAGGCACTGCGAATAGAGCAGAGAGTAAGACAGGGCACACCTGGTAAGTCACAGGGACAGTATGTGAGCAGAGACTACAGGAAGAGAGTGTGGGGGGCATAGGTCCTTAATGTGTCCTGTGCTGGCCCTGATAACACAGTGATAATCACTGCAAGGCTCAGTCTCTACTTCCTAAACTCCTATGCAGAGGTAACTTCTAGACGGGATAGATTTCAGAATGTTTAGTCTGAGAAATCATTCGGTATTGATTCTGAAGCAGATGTCAAGGTTTTCCATTCTCTATAGAAGTTGTTCAATCTAGCAGCCCGTGGGGCTCTTCGCTTGCATGGCTACTGGCCGCAGAAGCTGCATGAGGGTTATCTGCATGTCCTTGCCTGATATTCTCTGGGATATATACACCTGCTGAAGACGCTTTAAGGACAATGGACAGTTTTCACATGAGTGCTAATTAAGTCAGTACAATTCAATAGAAAACCAAAATCAATGGCCGAGTGTTTAAGTTGGTATTCTATCTTAATTAGCTGTCCTTTCTCCTAATTAAAACTCTACTGCCAGAGCATAGTCCACATGGTGATTTCTTCACCAAAAAATTTCCCAATTGCACAATTAATTTAATGAGATACGCCATTTTAAAAAAAGGTCCCAAAAATATTTTTTTCTGAGTATCAAAATGTCAGCTGCTTCCTTTGGTCAGTATCCATTAGCTACAGTCGATTTCTAGTTTGCTTTAATTGTTTAAATAACTGTTAATAGTTTACTGCTGTCAGGATGTAGGAGTTTTACAAGAACCATTAATTAGTTGCCTCAGGGAGTTTTATAAGATTTATAAATTAACACCCAGTTAATTTTTATTATCTCCATGTTCCCTTTTCTTTGGTCATTTTCTGTTAATTAAGTACAGTAGTTGGAAATACCATCAGTGTACCAATCCTTGAAGCTGAACTCTGCTTTCTGAATTTTAATTTTGGACCAGTCACTGGTTTGTATTCTAAGCTCCGTGTCAAGTTTGCACGTGTATGTACATGTATGTGTATCTGTGTGTGTGTATCTGTGCGTGTGTGTGCGTGTGTGTGTGTGTGTATGTGTGTGTGCATGTGCGTGTATGCATGTGCGCATGTGCATATGTGTTTGGTCCATGTGTAGACCTCCTGGGCTGCACCATGCCCTTTTTATAGAAGGTACCTCTGCCTAGTCGGTGAGAACTTAAATTGCCCAGGATGAGATAGGTACTGAGGGGCTTTAGACAAGACAGTTGATTATGTGTATAAGTAACACCACAAGAGGCAGCAAAAAAGTTATGTCTTGTGCACTTACCTGGGTTAATAGCTCAGTTTCTCCATCTTAAATCTAAATTTATAACAATATTATAGTGTTTAATATATTAGCAGATTTTTTGTAGACAGCATAAAAAGTATTAAAATAGGAGTTTCACTCATGTAATAAACATAATTCATATTTATATAATTCATATCATAAAATTATATAATTTATATAATTCACATAATAGATCTGTGTGTTCAGGATACTTGTATTGACCACATGACTCTAAAATACTCATGATAAAGCAAATAGGAACTACAGTGCAAAGATGGGTTATGTAAAAGGTGCTTGACAGGGAAACGCAGCGTGTTGGGGCAGGTACATCTAGACAGAACATCTTTAATTCATAGATTTGCCACCATATCTTCTCTTGCTGCTCTCAAAGTCTTCAAATATTTAAGTGCTCTTAACTACTGAGTTCTTCAGCCCCTGCTCTCCAGTCTTAATGTTCACAGTTCTTAGTATACTACAGTAGAAAATTTCTTTTTTTAAAAAAGATTTATTTATTTCATGCATGTGGGTTCATCCGATGCCAGAAGAGGGCATCGGATCCCATTACAGATGGTTGTGAGCCACCATGTGGTTGCTGGGAATTGGACTCAGGACCTCTGGAAGAGCAGTCAGTGCTCTTAACCGCTGAGCTATCTCTCCAGCCCCCTACTGTGGAAAATTAAAGGTGCTCAGATAGTGCAGTTCATTCAGGTATCCTTGGCTCTTGGAATCTCTGACTGACTCTCTCTCTCTCTCTCTCTATCTCTCTCTCTCTCTCTCTCGTGTGTGTGTGTGTGTGTGTGTGTGTGTGTGTGTGTGTGTGTGTGTAAAAGTGGAAGGGAGCAGAGGGAAAGAAGGAAGAAAGGAAGGAGAGGCCTTAAAAACCTCTGTGAATTTTGAGGCCAGCCTGGTCTACAGAGCAAGTTCCGAGACAGCCAATGCTACACAGAGGAACCCTGTCTCAAGGGAACAAAAGAAGTCAAACCAAACCAGACCAAACCAAACCAAACCAAACCAAACCAAACCAAACCAGAACAAGAAGAAGAACCAGGACAACAAAGTCCGTGGAGAAAGTTACCTTCCTTCGCCCCTCTGCAGCCTCCAGCTTTTTCTGGATCTCCTCCAGAGACAGGTCTTTCTTCTTTGGAGAAGCTAGAGTTCGTGGAGCTTCCGAGATGGGAGATGGTGGCTTTAAGATCAGCTCGAAAGCCTGGCCGGAGGCACGCTTGTTGATCTGCTTCACCTCCATGTCTGTGGAAGGAACAGCGGAGAGCATTAGGTAGGTAGCTGGACCATTCAACTGCTTCAATGCCTTGGAGACCAGCAATTGCATAAATGCTCATAAATTTAGGAAATTGTGATTTGTGGCTGGCTATGTAGATAAACCTGGAGTGCATTGTGGTAAGAGAAAGTCAGGGGCAGAAAGACAGATTTCCTGTCCTCGTAAGTGCAGAGTGTAGTGCGGCTCCCAAGGCTGATGGATTCTGGGCAGATACTGACTTAGGTAGTACAAAATCTCTTCTGGACAATTATAATACGTTAGCAAGTCTCCTAGTTTGCTTTCTGTCACTGTGACAAAAAACAACCTGGGAGGAAAGAGTGTATTTGGCTTCCACTTCCACATCACAGTCAGTCACTGAGGGAAGCCAGGGCACAGACGTCAGCGGAAACCAGGAGGCTGAAACTGAAGCAGAGACCCCGGAGGCACACTGCTTCCTTTCTGTGCCTTGTCCAGTTTGCTCATACAATCCAAGGCCAGGGGTAGCACCACCCACAGTTGGCTGGTGCCTCCCACATCAGTCAAGAAAATGCCCATAGACAAGTGCACATGCCAGTGCGGAGGAGTCAACCTCCAACTGAGGCTCCTTCTTCCCAGGTTTGTGTCAAACCGACCAAAAGCATCCAGCTAGTTCAATGTGATCTATAGTGATGCTATGTTCATTTAAAAAGTTTTAGCATATGATGATATGTTTGTTTGGTTTGATGATTTTGTTTGATGTTTTGTTTTGTTTGATGATATGTTTTTATGATATGTTTTTATGATATGTTTGATGATTTTGTTTGATGATATGTTTGTCAAAAAGTTTTAACACATGATGATATGTTTGTTTGAAAATTATTAACATATACTCATTGTACAAAGTGTTGGGTGTGGTTATGACATTTTCCAACTTTCCTATCTACTGCTTTGCTTTTATACTGCACTTCCCTCCCTTGTCTTTCTCTGCGCCATCTTCCAAGTCTCCTCCTTCCCAAATGCTCCTCCTCCTGCTTTCCCATCACATATATGCATACAATATTTATGCACTTAAGTATATATGAAAACATGTGAAAGAAGGTGAGATATATGTCTCTCTGAATCGGATTTACCTTGCTAGTAAAATGATCTTCAGTTCCATCCATTCTTGCAAATGACAGTTTTTTTAAAATGTAAACTAAAACTCCATTTTTATTAGTAGTCGAAGCATTTTTAATCTACTTTCTCTGATTGGACTCTTGCCACAAATACACGACAACAAATGGGGTAAGCGTGTGTTAGCTAACTTGACTTAGCCATTATCAATACATATTGTATTTCAACATGCATTCTGTAGACATATTCCACTTTAATTGTCAATTAAACAAAACCCAGAAAATCGTTAGCTATGGTTATCATTGGCTTATGTCCTAACTACAAGTAGATCACCAGACCTTCACATTTTAATCATATATAATAGTATCATTAATAAGCTGATTGTCAGACTTTTATATTTTAATCCTGTGCTATCATTTATAATCTAAAATAATTTATAAAATAAAAAGTAATAGGTAGGTAGTAACTTCAAGGTCATTTATAACTTCATGGCTCATATGTAGGAAAAGGTACTGAATTCTTTAAAACTCCATTGGTCAGTCTTCAGTTATAGCTGAGTGCTTTGGTTTGAGCCTCATGCTATAGCCCTCTGATCTTTGTTGCAACCAGAAACTTCTTGGGATTAAGTCACTGCTCATGTCCCTTATATAGTATAGGTGTCTCCTGGTACCCTCCAGGGTGGTTCCAAGATTCCCAGGGGATTCCCAAATGTGCAGTGGCCAAATCTCTTACCGGAATACATGGCGATGTTCTTTTATTTGAGCTCCAGAAAGAGCCCTTTCCATTGTCCCTACATTGCTTAGATAATTACTGTTCAGACAGAAATACAATGCCAAATGAACACTTTGAAATCTGTAGACACATTCTACTGAGTTTTTAGACGTGGTGGATGAGTGATATGGAGTTGTCTCTTCAGCTTCAAACATCTCACACGGATTTGCTTTTCTGCCCCTCTTAGTCCCAAAGCATCAGAAGCCATTCCATCCTTCCTGTCCTAGGCATTTGGTGTTCTCCCTGGGGATCATTTGCGGTTTAAGACTCATCTACAGAGCTCTGAGTCCCAGGAAGGCAAGGACCATGGTGAATTCATCAGTGGGTCTCGTGACAGCAGATTTTAGAGTCTCTTAAGAAACAACTGTACTCCTGCTAACAGCAACATCTGACAGACAATGAGGAGCTATGTGATTGATTCGTTGGCTCCATGAACTTCCAGGAAGTGGGCGTGCATTGCAGTGGAAGTTTGGTTGCAGAAAGATTATACACATAGGTAGGGTGTCCATGAGGACAGAGCTGGAGGAAGAGTGGCTGTGGGTTTTCAAGCAGACTTTAAGGCACTTAAGGCTAGGAGCTTGCTCTTTACTGTCTTTTACAGGTTCTTTACCTATATGGGAAGGCAGAATAACTGAGCCTATCATGCATTAAAATGCCTCAGGCAGGGTTGGTACAGATAGTGGCTCTATTTTGATTATATTGGCCGAATTAGGTGAAGTTGATATGAATAAGGACAGAGAAATAACTGGGCACCTCTTAGGCATCAGGCTAAGACATGTACTACTCTCTCCACAACATCACTAGGAGAAAAGAGTACATGATGTTCCAGGAGCCTATGTATCCTCTTGCCTGAGGCCCCAGACACAAGGGAAGATCCAGAAACCAAACTCACCTAATTACCACAATTGGGATAAAGCAAACCTAAAACCCAGCACTTCAGTAAAGTCAGCTGGCAGCCTGGCACAGAGGTGCCTTAATCCTAGCACTTGGGAGGCAAAGGCCTGAGGATCTCTTGAATTTGAGGCCAGCCTGTTATATACAGTGAGCTTCAGGACAGACAGGACTTTATAGAGAGACCCTGTCTTAAAAACAAAACAAAACAGCAACAACAAAAAGAACAGTAAACAAAACAAAAACAGCAAATAAAATCTACTGTGCCAACCGCAGAGTGTTAGCTCTCTTCAACAAGGTCTTAAGTTCTCTTTGTTAACCTTGAACTTGCAAACCTCTTGGTTCAGTCTTCCGAGTGCTGGAATTTTAAGTCTGAACCATCATGGGCAGTATTGTTATTGTCTTCTTAATCCCTCTTTGCTCGTGACCTCAGTCATAAGCCAATTTTATTTATGAATTTGATTATTATTAGCTTGCTTATATATACCCACAAAATGTGGGACAAATGTGGAACACAAAATGTACCAAGACAAATAGCGATAGTCGATTTTCCCTTCCTTGAGTGCTCTAGGTGGAAAAATAATTTCATGCAAATTAGAATCTAGTGTAATAGTTCAGTGTGTCTCATCATTTGAAAAGAAAAACCTTAGACATCCTGTGGATTGTGGACTTCAGATGAGGATGCTGATAACAAGCCAGCATCGTTCTTACAAGACATTAATGTGCTGCTGTTAGCACCAACCTCAAACTGTTAGGAGAGATAGGCGATCAGTAAGAAGTAATGGCTGGACACAGCCTACCAGCACTGAGCGCTCTGAGAGGAAAGCACATAAATCCAATTTCTGCAGATTATGCAGCCGACGGTCTCTGTGCTGACTCACCATCGTAGGTGTAGATGTTGATGTTGCGAGGCTCCGGGTAGAAGCAGGAGCAGATCAGTGACAGCATAGACAGCTCCTTCATTTTTTCCTTGTAGGCTGAAAGGGAAGATTCAAAATTAGGGTGCTTCGTTTTTCAGAATTTCCTCTTTAATGCCTATGCTAATTCCAACAATAATTATAGCCTTCAGGAGAAGGCTGGCTTCTTGGCTCGCTTTCCCAATGAATGAGAGAAGTAAACAACTCTGGTGCATATATTCCTGCCTACAGGGGGAAGAGAACGGCATAGGATAGGTAAAGTGAACGTGAGTTAAATTAAAGAGAAAAGGCCTTGAGATCCAGCAGGAAGGAAGGGGAAAACAGGGAAAACAGTGAAAAAGGATACAGACAATAGTTGCAGAAGCAGGCGCATGCGCATTGTAATTACTGTTCCTGTGAGTCGTCTGCGCATAAGTTAAGATTCTCAGGGGTACGCCATGCATCACCACCATTCATTTGGGGATAGTTGCAGAGCTCATCAGGAGGGTTGTTAAGCAGCTGTCCCCTCTAGGGAACTTTGTTGCTGTTTTCCCTTAATCCCTAGTGCATTTTCCTATCTTGTCTCTTCCCACACACACTGCTCTAAGACTGGAGAGCTAATCGGGATCTCCCTCTCTCTGACACACAGTGTGAGTACCAGCCTCACAGAGAAGCTGCAGATCGGTCTGTGCTGGTTCCAACCCTCCCCTCCTCCTCTTTTCTGCATGTCCCCTTTCCTCTTCTAATATGCCTGCCCAGGCAGACCTGGTGAGCATCTCACGGCTGTCACCAGGACAAGCGTCTCCAGACCATAGGATTGGGAAGAGAGGGTGGGACACTTTCACGTTTGTGGCCATTTAATTAGTGGGATTAATTAAAGAAAATTGAAGAAAGGGATGAGTATGTTATATAGTAATTTGTGATAAGGAAACAGACATCTACGGCCTAGAAATGTAACACCTGTGTGTTGGCAGGATCTGAATCATCACTGAAACCCAGGGGACAGCATTTAGACCTTGGGAAAAGAAGAAATTCCTAGAAGATGAATTTGGACATTATTGACAGATTTTTTTTTTGTTGTTGTTGGTTAGCAGGGTAACTATGAATGTAGCCCAGCACAAAACTGTAAATGTATTTAAAACTGCATGAGATTTATATCTTTTCTTATAACTCAACTGTGTGTTCCCCAAGGCTGACTTTTGCAGGTGACATGCCATAATGTCAAGAGGTTGACAAGGAAAGCTGAACCAAGGCGTTTCTAAGAGATTTTAAAACCCAGAGAAAACCTACTCAATTACTAATTTTAGACACAAGGAAACTGAGTCTCACAGAGGCCAAAGTCACACAGACTGATGACGAAGATGAGGGCTCTGGGTAAAAAAGACAATCTATATCAAAGCTGACAAGGGTCGTTCCATCCAGTCCAGTGACCACAGGGCTGAGTGTCTGAGAGTATGATAGAACCATACGCAAAGATCAGTATTGCCAATTTCACACAGATCAGCTTAGCACGTCCAGATGATCTGCTGAAGAAACGTCTATTTATTTCCCCAAAAATGAAAAGCACAGTGTCGTTTCTGCGCCACAGACATTTTTGACAAATGCTCGTTCTGAGAAATTTTATTAATTTTCCAATTTTAGAAGGCCAAACCTTTTTCCTTTGCCTTGTTTCTTTACTGGACTAGTAACTTACTTGTAGCTAAGAAAGTTTTCACATATATTTTCAGTGTGGATCATAATTTCTGTCAGAAAATAGTGTATCTGATGGCTTAATACATCGAATTCCACAAACTGACAACAGTACAAGAAGGCTTTGAGTGTTAGGACTGTTAACTTTTTTTGGTAAGCAAGTACGGTATGATACCCCACACATTTTGTTAAATGATATACACAGCTACTTCTCCATGTCTTCAGGTTCTAAGTCCATGAATCCAACAAACCCCAGATCAAACATATTTGAAATAAAAATGACTTCTGCAATGGCACATACCCTCCATGGAATCAATATTAGACCAGTATTATTCAAAATTGCTTTTTTGCAGGATATATATAGATATTTCTCTTATTCCTTAAAGATATAGTATAATGGGCATTTACATGGTTTGCATTGTCTTGGGTAATCAATAGGCGACTTCTGGTATAGGACAGGGCACACATAGGTTATAAGCAAATACTACATACCCTTTAAAATATGGGACTTGAACATATGTAAATTTCACATTCCCAGGAGACCATGGAAGCAATTTTCCTGCACACTCAAGGATGACTACACACCATACAAACATTGTAGATTAAAAGTTTACTAAGAAGTAGTCTAAACACACAAGGATAAGGTCTCATAACTCATAAAGAAGCAAAGTTAAAGCTATAGGAGAACATAGATTTCTGCTGACCTCTCTTCATATCTGTCACTCGTGACTTGGTAATGGACTTTAATAATTTTCAGTGATGTCTCCCAGCTAGCGAAGGGAAGGGCATGCAGATTGCCTGAGGCTGACACCCTGGGAGGAGCCCTATGTATAATGAGCAATGTCTTATGCTAATAACAGAACATTTTTTATCCTCTGTCCCAAAACTCAGAGGGGAACTTTTACTTTTAATTTGGTGATATTTAGGCATGAAGCCTTGGGGTATCAGGGAGTAAAATCCAAGTCTTCATGAGTGGATCTAGTGTCCTTGTAATGAGTGAGAGAACTGGGTTCATCTCTTTCCACTATGAAAATACAAAATAAAACAAACAAACAAACGAACAAACAGAAAACAACCCAACATTGTCTGATCCTTGGAAGACAACCCCTATCAGAGTCCCAACATGTGCCACCCAGCTCACAGGCTCTAGTCCTCAGAATTTTATGACATAATCTGTTATATCAGTCAAAGATAAAACACCGACTGGAAAAAATATCGGTTCTATGCTGAAGTAGTTGATCTTGGGGGGAAAGTAGTTGAGCTCTGTGTGTGATTTCTTTAATGGTATCCCTACTTTCCAGTACACTAATATTTTTTAAGGCTAGGTCTCACCACGTAGCTTTGGATAGCTTGTAACTCACTGCGTAGAGTATGCTGGCCTGGACCGTGTAGATCCACATGCCCTGGCCTCCATATGCTGGGATTAAAGACATGTTCCAACATAGCCGGTTTCAGTACTCATTTTATCAAGGACTCTGGCTGGTGGGCAGCCATTGTGTTGATTGCTGATGCAGGTTCTTTGAATCCCAGGGAACTCCAAAGAGCAAGCTGCAAACACCAGGTGAATTCTGACTGTCTCCTTGTAGTAAATATACACTTGTATTGAAGGCCCCCCCCACCACAGTGATTGTGCCTCATTTTCTACCAGGTACCTGCAAATTCTATTTGCTCACTTAAATTCTCTCTAAAGTTGGTCTTAATTCATATCCCCTCTCCTAAGCATCCCTTCTCCTACACTGTTTCTCATTGATCTCAGTGGGTTTACGCTAGCACACACACACACACACACACACACACACACACACACACACACATTATTAAACTATGCATTCTTTGAGGGTACACACTATATCTTGCTCATCGAATGAAACAATTTGCAGAATAGTTCTGGAGAGAACAGAAAGTGGTTGCTCAATAAATTGTAGCAGTCTCAACTTCCATTACAAGTACATGGTATTATAGAAGTACACAAATAAAAGAGAACACTCAGTTTCTCAGTCAGGGAGGCAGGGTGTGGATAGCAAGCTGACTAAGACAGGGGGAAACAGGAAGCATCACATGGGCACAGACATGATTTAGAGAAGCTCTGAAGGACCAATGGCCTGTGACAGAGAGGGGAGTCATAGGATTGCCACACTTTGGACATTAAAAACTCAGGCCACTCAGTTCAGGTTCGAACAAGGCATCACCCAGTGTGTGCAGCGCATGTTTTCCTGAAATTTCACTTTCAGTGTGTGTCTTGGATTCCATAGGTGACCAGAAACAATGACCATGGTCTGCAAAAGTTGAACATGCTAATCATCTTGCTCATGCCCACATCTTAGTGCCATGTGTTTGAGGCTAACCTGTGACACCTGGTCTCAACCATCTCCCCTTCCTCCTGAAAAATGGCCGTAGTGTTTAAGAGAACAAAGCAGAGAGGATGTGTTTCTTTTTGTCAACGTGGGAATTGCTTCTAAAGAGACAACACGGAAACACTTATGTGTAGGACTATGTGAGAACTGACATACTCTCTCCTCTTGCACTTTGAATGATATTCTCTGAACTCTAGGGTCAGTCTTTCATAGGTAGACTCAATCGGGCCTTAACACTTCTGAGAGTAGGTCTTCTTAATTTTGCTTATAGACTTTGGTTCAGATATTTGGACTTTTGCTCC
This sequence comes from Rattus rattus, assembly GCF_011064425.1. Taxonomy (NCBI): domain Eukaryota; kingdom Metazoa; phylum Chordata; class Mammalia; order Rodentia; family Muridae; genus Rattus; species Rattus rattus. The sequence goes on along the minus strand of NC_046156.1, from coordinate 142,706,972 downwards.
CTTCATGAATTTTGCTTATGTGAAGAACATTATGGTACCGTGTCAGAGCATCAAAATATCATGAATAAGCAGGTACATTGAAAGAATTTTAAGCCTGGGAATTGAGTCTTCAGGTTATCTTTAGGAATCTTCTGTGGCAGATTTTAAAATAATTATTTTAAATTATGTATAGAATGTGCATTCTCCTGTACATGTGAGTGCTGGTGGCTGAGGAGGCCAGAGGTATCAGATCCCCTGGAGTTCTAGATAGCTGTGAGCCCCCTGGTGTGGGTCCTGAAAAGATCAGTGAGCATTCTTAATCACTAAGCCAACTTCAGCCCCTGTGAAAGAGTTAGAGAAGTGTGTAGGGTGACAATGTATCTGTTGGCCATTAAGTCCTGGTTTGCCTCCACAGCTCCAGTTTATGCCCATTGGTAAGGGCCCTTTTCAGTGTTACAAACCTCCCAGGTTAGTCTTCATTATCAACTTAGGAGTAGGGAGCCACTAAATACACTGAGCGAAGTTATTTTGTAACTCCCCCTCTCTCCTTCCCTTCTTTCCCCGCTCTTACTTCCCTCCCTCTTTCCCTCCCTCCCTCCCTCCCTCCCTTCCTTCCTTCCTTCCTTCCTTCCTTCCTTCCTTCCTTCCTTCCTTCCTTCCTTCCTTCCTTCCTTGTGTTCTTCTTTTGTGTGAATGCCCGTTTGCACATCAAGATGCAGACATGGAGGTCAGAAGACAGTCTCTTGTGTTGGTCCTCATCTTCCAACTTGTTTGAGACAGGATTTCTTAGTTATTTTCCCACTGATGATGCCAGGAGAGCTGGACTGAGTCTCTGTGAGACTCCTGTCAATCGCCTATCGCTCCACAGGAGAACTGGGATTATAGATGTATGCTACTAGGGACTATGGGGATTTGAACTCAGGTCCTTGAACTTGCACAAAAAACACATTTACCTAGTAAGTCATTCCTCTAGGACTGTCCCTGCCAATACTTCCTTACTGTTCTTTTGTGAAGAAGACATCAAGAAGCAGATACTGGAAGTGATGGGGTGTGGCATGGCTTAGGAAGTGTGTAGTACAAAGGGAACAAAGAAGGTACACAAAAATTTATGAAAGAATTGCTGGAAAATAACTGGGTTTGGGTCAAAGATTTCCAATAACCCAGAAGGAAAGGTAAAAGGCCTTTCTAAATAGGGCTTTAAAAAGGAGACTTTCTATGTAAAATTTAACCAAGCTGAGGCTCCTAGGGTGGGATTAATTGAAGAATTAGGTGTGGGCTGATGTACTGGAATACAAATAATTTGAATGGTTTTTAAAGTAGCAACAAAGGACTTCCCAGAGAATATGAAGTATCATGAGAAATGTGCTTATTTTCTGTGGTATTACATCCACTGACAATCATGTCTTTTCTTGCATTTTGCAATCAATGTGTGTTAATATTTTTACTATATCCCAAGACCAGGTAGAATTGAATACATCTTTGTAAGAATGTGGGAGTTAATAGGTAATTTCTTATGTTCCTTTACAGTGGTGGGTTGGTTGACTTTGCTATTAAATACTAATGTTTACAAGTAGGTGCATTTGTCTAGTGAGTTCATTTAAAATTCAGCCCACACAGAGTATAATAATTATATAGTAATAGTCTCTTAACCTAATGATGTATAAACACTAATTGAACTTTTTTTTCCATTTTTTCCAAATGGCCACAATAAACTGTGAATAATGGTGTTAGCTGCTCTTTGTTGAGCACAAACAATGAGGTAAGGCATTAGTAGACATCTTCCTGTTTAACATCTCAACAGTGCTGAGAAAGGTCCAAGTTTATAGGGAAAGAAGAGGCTCAGAGATGTGAGATATGTTCTACATTTTTTTGATGGTTTCTAGAGTGTGATTCTTAGTTTTCATATAGGTCTGTCTGACTCTCATCCTACAATGCTGGTTGATGCTTTAATGCTGCTTCACCTCCTTGTTTGCCTTTCTCTCTCTCTCTCTCTCTCTCTCTCTCTCTCCATGCAAGAACTTCACCACCCACTTTCATGCCCAGTCACCTTTCCAGCAAATTGTTATCTGATTTGCTCCAATTTTGCTGTTCACAAGTTTCCAACAAGAAACTAATAAAGTAAAACTCATAAACTGTTGGTCTTTGGCATTTCCTCCGTTACTTCTCCCACACGAGCCATTGATTACACAGCTACAAATATAGTCATCCCTTAGTATGCATGGGGGACAGGCTTTCAAACCTTCTGCAGACATCAGAATCTGTGGATTCTCAAGTCCCTTGAAGAAAGGGTGTAGTATTTGCCAGTTACCTGTGTTAAGCTTCATTTATTTGCACGTCTTCCTCCTGGGTAAGTTCTAAAGGTTTTTGAGTTCATAATAGGATGACATTTCTCTATTCCTTCTCTTCCCTGCAATCCCTCCCACATAACTGGCCTTGATATCTTTCAAGTGCATCTTTTTCACTAATCATTATTGCATGCATATATGTACATATATGCTGTTACTTATGAGCATGTGTGTTTGTATATGCTTGAAACCATGTCTCAATTATTACATGTTTAACAATTACAATGTATTAGTTAATATTTGCTATGTGCCACTGTCCAGGGAATATCCATATGAAGTAAGTGTGCACATGTTTAATATAAAGACTTTTTGAATATTTTAAATTTGTGATTGAATCTACGGATGCCAAATCAGAGGGACGATGGATGTTTTTGCAGAAAGAAAATATACTTTTTGATTTGTGAATTGTCTCTGGATAATAAATTCTGATACAGAAACAGTGGAAACTTCAGGAACCATTTCTCAAAAGAATATATGGATTTAATAATCAACTAAGATTTTATTTTAGATTAAATCATCGTGGAGATTAGTTTACTTTAGAAAACAGAACATGAGCACGTGAAGGTGTCTCCCATTCATCTACATATACGCCACAGACTGAGCTTTCCTCAAGCTTTCAAATATAAAGTCTTGACTGTGTATGTGTCTTGCTTTAAATAGAAAATAATATACATTATTCATGATGTTATACTCCATTATTTTTAAAGACCCAAACAATTAGATGTAAATGGCTTAAAAATTTTCAATTTTCCACTTCATTTGGCTTATGTGGGAGTAACCATGAATATGACATTTCATATATCTCATTTTGTTGTTATTTAATTTGAAATTGGCAGCCTTGTAGAAATTCCTTCTGGTTAGTCATCCTGGGCAAAAATGTATCTTAGTTCTTACTTTTAGCTAATATTCAACATGAGAAGGAGTAATATGTGTTTCGCTTCCTGCTAATGTGTGAAGGACAGTACAGAATGTTCTGGAAATGTCACATGTGAACATACTACTTTAGTAGAGACTATCTCCTTTAAAATATTATTCTTAGCAAACAAAATATTTCCTCTTAAATGCTCTTACACCTGTAACTTTAACACTCAGGGGTGTTTTCAGAGGGACAAAGATATGTATATATATATATATCTCTATATATATATACATATATATATCTTATATATATATCTCCCATACATATGTCTATACATATCCCCTGTTGAGATTAAATATTTTCAACAACAAATGAGGATAATGTTCATTTGCTTTTGCTGTTTGGGATGCTTGTTTGTATTCTGGTACACTGGTATTCATTCCCTACCCCGTAACTACCATTTTATTGATAAATTATTTTGCAATGACTATGGAACATACAGATGCCACCAGCTTCAGTACGTGGGTGGCCAGCATTTTATGTTTAATGGCGACTTGCCATGTAAGAATTCAGTTCACAAAACCACAATAGCTATCGGGTCATCTAATAACAGCTCAAAGAGCTTGATAACAACCTTTTCCTCTATCACAAGTATAGACAGAGAGGAAAGTGTGATTTGCTCTTATCTTTAAGGGTTTGAAGTGAGATCCAGAAAGGAAACTGAATTTTGAGTTAGGGAGAGTCAGAGACCAGAACCCGAAGTTCCTGATTTTTACTTTGTCCTTGCTGACAGTCGCACAGAGGGCTGGCTGGCCTTGGCTCTAGACTGGCTGGAGAGTATCCTGAGTCAGCCTGGGACCAACCTGGGATCAGCCTGCCTATTTCCTGGCTGTTCCTCCTGCAGGAGAGTTTCCCGACCAGTCCTAAACAGCCCCTGTGGAGTCAACCTGCACTTCTTTAGGAAGGTCTCTGGGGATGGAGGACAAAACAAGGGACTACAGAATGCAAAATCAAGGTCTCTTGCACATGGTTTTATAGCAAATGGATGTCCTGGTTTCTTCTAATAGAAAGAACAAAATTCTTTGACCAAGATTTACAGTTAGTGTAAACAGTGATAAACACTGTTTTTCAAAAAGAAGGACTCTGTCATTTCCCGGCAAAAGCTTTAGTGTTTAACTAGGAACCCTGTTTTCTCATAGTATTTGTAGCTTGTTCCAAAGATATTTTATTTTACTATTTTTCTCACCTCTTTGAGGGGAGGTCTCACTATGTAAAGCTGGCTGGCCTGAAATCACTATGAAGATCAAGCTTGTCTTAGAGCTCCACCTGCCTCTGCCTCCAGAGTTCCGGGATTCTGCACTCAGGACAGCAGACACTCAGGCACTCAGGACAGCAGACAACGTGACAAGCACTGCCTTTGCCAGCTGGTTCTGGAAAGATCAGAGCCTAGCAGCCCCAACGACTAAGAAAGGCCACGCCGCTGCCTTACCAGCCTGTTCCCGTCCTCACACTCAGGTCTTCTCATAGGTAGGAACCAGCTACATGGCAGTCATTTTCTGACTCTTTAAAATGTTTACATTTTGCATATTTTGACTCCCACTGCTTATTTTAACTACACTCTGACATGCTGTGTATGCACGAGCACTTTGCACAGTGGTCCACTCTTTCACATTATTTAAGGTCAATTTATTTACTCTTCACTTGTATGTGCCACTTCATCTAAGAACTCATTATTTATTATTTGTTTATTATTTATTTTTAAGGCACGGCCTCATGCATCTGAAGCATCCCTTGAATCGGCTTTGTCGCCAACGGCAATGTCAAGCCTTTTATCCCCCTGCTTCTGTCTTTCAAATGCCAGGATGGGCTGTGCCACCATATACGGTGTTTGTGGCACTGGGGATCCAATCCACAGCTTCGTTTGGGGCAGGTAAGGTCTGTTACTGCTGAGATACAGGCGCGGTCCCTTATTTAAGAGGATTTAGAAACTCCCCGTTGTATTTTAAAATAAAGGAGACAGGGCTTGAGGATGCTCCACCAACTCCAGCACCTGCTATGCAAGCGAGAGGACCCTAGTTAGACCCTCAGCTCTTACTCGCGGAGGGGTGTTGGGAGGTGAGGGACAGAGCCTTGTGGATGCAGGACGGACGCCGACTCAGCCAGGGGGCTGAGCCCAGATGGTGAGCTGCAGCTTCACCGAGAGGCTGTCTCAGAAACAAGTGTGGAAAGCGATCAAGGAAAGATACTTGACATCGACCGCTGGCCTCCACACGCATGTGCACACATGTGCATGCACACCTACATGCACAGGTGCAGTAACCACTCTAACAGGTACATGTACCACAGGAAGCCATACACACAAAGAAAAAGGCTGGTATGAATTTGCTTAAATACTTCCTACATGCAACATTAATTTAAATTGAGAGAATTAAAATATTTTGTTGATGAATATGTAACTGAACATTTATCACCAAAAAAGGAAACCAAATAACCCCAAATTTAAGGGCTTATTTTAGTATCTTCGAAAACCGCTGATATGAGGTAATGTTTCTAGATATTTCTGCTAGAATGACGTAATGTTAATTAGCTTAGTGTAAAATTAGCCTACTTTCATCCTATCTATCTCTACTCACAGAGATTATGGTCCCCAAAGCCAGAGAGGCTTTGAAAGAGTCACATTTTGACCAGTGAACACATTCCAGTATTCTCTGTAGGTTAAAACTCTCACATCAAACAAAGGGACTTTTAAGAGAGTCAACGCAGTATATCCCATTACTGGGTGTTGCAAAATTATCTGAAGCCTTTAATGTCAATTTAGTGGATTCTTGGCTCTCGTAATAGCCACTAGGGAAATAAACGGGCTGCTGTGGATGGGTTCCGATCCACACTGCAGTAGCGGTAAATTATATCACTTGGGAAACTCAGATTTGTCTTGACTTCTTGCAGCTCCTGCAGTGTTTAATGAAAAACTTGTATGAGGCTGGGGGCAAGGGGAGTTGTCCCTTAAAACTCCCCCAGTGAAAGATATTAAGGTCCACGGCGGCCAAGATGCACTATGATTTAAAGAAATCTTAGAAGCACTCCATTTTGCTTGTGTGTCAAGATTTTACCACCAAGCCTTATTGTGAGCACTGAAGGGTTTTTCCTCCTTAACCCCTAGGTAAATGGCGACCAATGATGAGTTTGAATATGGAGATAGAACATTGGGAAGAAACACAGTCAGGTTAAGGAAGACTCTACAGCAGCCTCCACGGTGAGCATCTGCAGTCCCATGCCACTGTCTCCTCTATCATTCTGAGAGCTTCCTCAAAGATCAATCCCTCGTGCTTAGTGCTCGAGTCCCTAAGAGAAAGACAGAGAGAAGCAGATCTGCTGAAGGGAGACTAGCACTCATCTGGTAATTTACCTAATAGAAAGAAATCACTTAGTGACTATTTTCTTCAGGTTTCAGTTTTAATACACAGATTTTTATGTGTTTTAATTTGAAATCCTTATTTAGGAAAAAAAATCCATGCTGTATCTAGGAATGGTGGTGCAGCTCTTTAATCCTAGTGCTTGCAGGCAGAGGCAGGTAGACTTTAGTGAGTTCGAGGCCAGCCTGGTCTTTGTTGAGAGTTCCAAGCCAGCATGGGCAGCATAGTGATATCTGTCTCAGCAGCAAAAAAAGGTCCATGCTGTGGGTATTACTTGATATTAATATCAACTGTGAATAAAAAGTATTTTAACTTGGTATTACTGCCAAAGTATATGTGATAACTTTGCACCAAATAGAATTCTCGTCTGTATTTAAGTTGTAAGCACAGCAGGTTACTTCCTAGTCATTAGCAGAAGGTAAAACCACCTCACGCGTGAGTCACAGCAGCTTCACGAGGGAGCCATATTTCCCTTGTTTCTCCGAAACATAAGAGAAATACTAAAGTCTCCATGGACACTGCGTAAAGTGCCCTGTACACAGACCTCCTCAGCATTGTCCCGGCAGCTGGATTTCCGAGTCACACTCATTAGAGTCAGTGCGAGTCAGCCATTGAGGAAGTGTGCATTAAGTGTGTATGCATGTATGCTACACTTATGCAGACAGGGAGGGTTAAAGCAGCAGCCAGGGAAGAGTTCTCTGAACGGAAGAGTCCTGTGAGCTACAGCTGCATTTGCACTTCATTGCTCTTTTGTGTCTCAAGAGAACTCAGTGGATGCACACAAGAGCAAAGGCAAGCAGAGAACATGGATTCGGTCAAAGATTAGGACTGTCTTGTTTTAAAAGCGATTTTGGGAATTTTTATTATGAGGTATTATATATTTGGCAATCTGGGGTAGACTGTAAATGTTCTAAGCGTATCCTTAGAAGGGAAGCATGGGCTGGGGGAAATGTTGATTAGTCTTTTGTTGCTGTTGTTGTAGTTTTTTTTTTTAACCATTTCACAGTGTCCAAATACATTAAATCACCACACTAAATCACACATTTACACATACATTCTGTGTTCTAATCATATCTTAATGAAGTTGAGAAAATGCAATTTAAATTTAAAGGGCCAAATTTGCCCACAGATAGGCTTCGCATGCTTCTACTGTGATAAATATAAGATTGCTGTGACTTCAACAGCTAACCCTCCCGACCATGCCTTTGTTTGTAAATGATGCGTGTGCTGTAGAGGAGACAGTGCTGCGGGGAACTGGATTACCAGCTGTGCAATGCAGGAGAACTGGAAAGATTTAGGAGCAGCTCTGCTCTTTGGCAGGTGGTTTTCGCAGCGCAGTTAACCTTAAGGATAACCATAAGGATTCCAGGAAGATCAGGTTCTTTCCATGCCTCTGGGAAACATGTTGTATGGAGTTTTATGGTGATTGCATTTTAATTTCTCTCTCTCTCTCTCTTTTTTTTTTAGAGAACTGGTTGCATCTGGTTGGTAAGTATTCCCGGTAAAGTTACTCTCAATGCACAATGTAGAGAAGCACAGACTATTTGATGACTTGGTTTCATGCAGTTAAAATCCTCAGTCATGCAGTGAACATTTGCAAGTAAAGCTGTTGGGACAAAACGGCCTAATGTGTGACATACAACGACACACTAAAGCTTCCATGGCTAGATGTCTTTTAACTTTCATTTTCTGTTTTCTCTTGCGGGAGGTTACAGGGTGGATGGTGGATATGGAAGGACTGGGAAAGGAGTGGGATTGGGTGCATGATGTGAAATTCACCAAGAATCAATAAAAACATCATGAGGAAATAAGAAGAACCTCCAGTCATAGCACCTCGGACTTCAAAGCAACAGAGGAGACTCCCTGATGATGCTCTCATAGATAAGGAAGTCAGACCTGGTACCATCTGCTGCTTTCTCGCTTTGGGGGTGGCAGGCAGTGAGGATGGCAGCAGGAACAGGGTGGGAACAAATGGGAGGGACTTAATGCACAGCCATGGTGAGCCTTAAAAGTATCCTGTGTTCTTATTTGAGATTTGACTCTCCTGTTTTTAAACTTGATTATATGCTTTTGGTGTTGAATAATAAAAATGATTTCCCTTCTTAGGGGCAGATGCCTGTAGTCAATAACCCCTCAGGGACCTTGGGGCAGACTTTCAATGGAGTCGCCTGTGGCAGTTTGTCCCTCTGTGAAAGGCATCGCTGAGGGGAAGGAGAGAACCTTCCTTGACATGAGCTCTGGAGGAGGGGTCCAGAAGCGATGAATCCAGCAGCTCATGCTGCGTCTGCCCGTGGCCATACTCATGTACACTTACTATTTCCACACAGCCCCAGTCACACAACTTTCCTTAAAATGACATTTTTCTTTGATTTCGTACGTGTAGAATGCATTCCTACTCTGTCATGTAAAATTATGCATACTATTGGTATGGATGGGATCAAGCTCTCTACCACTAGACAATATCTAAAGGTCGGCAGACCTGGAACATATCACACCACCTCTCTAGATACTACTGGCTATCCTAATAGCTGGTTTTTAAACACTCAATAGATTTTAAAATGGAGTAATTTCCCCATTACATACACTTCATGTTTTCTGAAGTAAAAACATCCTTTATCTACCTTATGTTAGACAAACTATCTTATGGCACCTCATACAGAAGAAAACCTAAGTTTTATTTCATATTTCTGGCTTGTAATGTTTTCTTCTTTCTGGATCTTTGTGTTGTGAAATAGCTGTGTGTGAGAGATAGTGTGAACGTTATCTAATGCAACAAATGTTTCAAGGAAGCAGCCCATGTCTCTGATTTCAACTTGTTAAATTCTCAGAGCAAATTTCACTCTTCCTAATGCTTCGCGGAAAGTCTATTTTTGGCTTTAAATATTCTTCCTCACAGGCAGCAAGTGATACATAAAACATAAGCCTTTTGCATGCCATCTGGAACTCTCTTTGGTAGCCATTCTTACACGGTAAAGATTCCATGCTAGTGTGTAACTAGATTGAGAGATTGGGGTGGCCTATGGATTTTATTTTATTCGTGGCAGCAAATACTCTGTTCATTGGTTAAAAAAATAAAAATAGAATTAAGCATTCGCTTTGCATATGAATTGAAATTTGGCATGGTAATGTGCTATTATAAAAATATCACCAGTTGGTGATGCATAAATCTGAGGAAACAATGTTTGTTCTTCTTTAAATTCTATTCATTCTGGATTTATTTGTGCTACATATTTTTCACTAAAGTAGGGCTTTTCATTGGAATATTGCTCACAGTTTTGAAATTCAGCCCTATTATAGTAGGTTGAGTGGACAGAAGGTCTATCAAGTAGGATGGTGACCATTGGTAAGTGTAATGTAGTTTCCAAAGCTAAGCCTGTGTCTCACTCAAACTTCAAGGTTCACATTGCAAGGTTCACATTTGGCATCTTTGGCTTTTTGAGGAAAGAGCCCCTTTCCTGGCTTGCTCCCCAACAAGTGGCCCTGTTTTCCTTACTAATTTTTTTTCTCAACCCTGCATTTTTGAGGGTGGAGAGGGTGTCTCTCTTAGTGTATTCTGTATTCCCTTGCATGGATTCCTAACATGCGCTCAGCAGTTAACAGATGTCTACACATGCTTATCCTTTGGCTGCTGAGTAGGGAGGGGCTGCCGTTCACAAGTAAGCAACAGATGCAGTTTGTCAGTTGTCCTAGAAACTGAGTTTAGTTGGAGGTTCACAGCGCAGAGGTAATGAATAGCATGGCGGAGCTGGCTTCTCCCCTTGAAATTCACTAGCTTCAAGTCACACTGGAAGATAGGCTTTCTGAAATCTTTGCTGTGACCTCCTCTTAAGGCAGACAACTGATGGTGCCAAAGAAAAAGGAGAGACAGACATATTTCTTCTCTTATTTATATGTTCTCTTGCTTCTGCTCTCAGTAATAACTAGAGGTAAGCAAATAGTCCTCCAGAGTAATGAGGAAAATATGAACTGGAACTCAAGACAGTTCTGGATCTAACCAACCTTAGGTGACATATTATACCTTCTAAAAATGAGTGTGTCAACCTTAGGTGACACAAAATACCTTCTGCACATGAGTTTGTCTACAAATGGGGATGAAATATTATTGTAGTGAATGAGATGATGTGTTGAGATAGTGAACTGTTGACATATTACTAATAAAGACTAATCATCAGCAAATTGATCTTTATTTTTGACACTTTAAAGGGTTAGGGCTAAATGTGCTCACTGTTTTTATGTCCACTTGCCACAAGCTAGTCATTTGGGGGGGAACCTCAATTGAGGAAATGTCTCTATCAGATTGGTCTGTGGACAAGCCTGTGGCAGCATGTTCCTGATTAATAATCCACGTGGGGTGGTGAACCCCTAGGCGGGTGCTTCCCAATGGTCTAAGAAGGCAGGCTGAGCAAGCCATGAGGGGCAAGCCAGGGAGCAGCTCTCTTTCATGGTCTTTCATCAGCTCCTGCTTCCAAGTTCCTTTCCTGAATCCCTCAATCGTCAGCCGTGATTTGGAGCTGTAAACAAACTAAATGAGCCCTTTCCTCCTCAAGATTGTTTGTATCGAGGTGTTTGATTACAGCAATAGAAAAAAGGATACTATGCGGAAATTTAATCCTTACAATTCCCATTCTTTAAAAAACATTCTTTCACTACTTTATTAAATAGTTGTGTGTGTGTGTGTACTTTGATCATATCCTTGCCCATTATCCTTTTACTGAACTACTCAGTGAACTACTTTTTCTTCCCAACAACCCCTCCCCATTTTCATAACTAATTTTTGTAGTACACTGTATGCTTCTATTATTCATTTCACTTTTACCACGAAACTAGCAAATACAACCAGAATCCCTGCTGTGACAAAGGAGACTGTAGGTTGGGGTTCATTAAATGGGCTCTGGATCAATGTGATTTATTTCAAATTCGGAAATTACCCTCTTTCATTTCTCCTCTTCTCACCTGTTAGAATGCAGATGATGCTCCTTGTAAGGTCTTGGTTCAGCCACAGTAATAAACATAGCAAGTCTCCGTGCATGTTAGCCCTAAGTAGTTCTGCAAGGAACATACCTGCTGTAGTGAGATACGGTAGAGAAACATGCCTGGCTCCTACTAAGACCCAGGCAGACTGGGGAGCAAGAGAAAGAAGTATGTTATGCTGACATACAGAAGAAAAGCATTTCACAATGCAGAGCCCAGAAGGCAGGGGTGAGGCTGTTCCTGGTGAAGAATAAATGTTAGGGAAGAGAAAAAAAAAACCTATAAGGAGACTTCATGTTGAATTTGTTACAGGATGAGCTTGAGTTCACAGGAAGGAAAGATCAGGGAAAGCTAGCTAGAGAGGGGCTGCCACAGTCTGTTCAAGGATGCTAGAGCGACTGTGAGAAATCTTTCACACGTTAGCTGATGATGCTCAGTCTGTGTCTTCATGGTCATAAAACTGATCAAAAGTGATGTAAGGATCTGGCAGAGGAGCATCAGAGCTGTGTGGTTCCTCAGGAGCAACAGCCTCCAACTTTGATCTAATTAAATGGGGAGTTTTGAAATGTTTGCCACCATCAGAGCCAGATACAAAAGCTCCATGTTCTTTCTCAAGTGACAGGCACACATGCATGTGAGTATGTGCCTGTGCGTGTGCATGCTCGTGTGTGTGTGTGTGTGCATGCTCATGTATGTGTGTGTGCATGCTTGTGCATGCTTGTGTATGTGTGTGTGCATGCTTGTGTGTGTGTGCATGCTCATGTATGTGTGTGTGCATGCTTGTGTGTGTGTGCATACTCATGTATGTGTGTGTGTGCATGCTTGTGTGTGTGTGTGTGTGTGTGTGTGAATTGGCCTTAGGTAAGCTGTAATGCAGCTGATAGCACAGACTGCATTTGTCTATCTATGCTGCTTAGTTTTTATATCTTAGTTTTCATGTCTCAGTTTGAGGAAAGTTTTAACAAATGTAATCCAGGTCTTTTCCAAGGTGCTTAATGACTCCATGGCAGCCCTCCACCTAGAAAAATAAATTCATCCTAAATACAGATTTTATCTTACTTGTTTTGTTATTCCATGAGGCACCCCGTGAAGCACCTCAGACTCTCCTTGAGGATTTCAAGCTGAGGAAAAATGGCTACTTCTTTTCAAAGCGACGGGGAGTTCTTTTGCAGTAGTTATGACCTTGTGAGGATTTGAACCATGATGGTGCTTCCATGCAACATTCCTCCTTTTAATGACTCATTGCTTAGGAGAAAGTAGGAGTATATCTTGTCATCTGGCCTTTAGAGATTGTGTGTAGACTATTGTAAGACTATCTAACCTGAAACAGACTCGTAAGTATGGTTGCAGATATTCTCAGTGTATCTAGAGTTACATCGTAAGTACAATCCCTCGTTTATATACCATGTGTTTTTAAACGTCAAGTTTTTGGAGAAATAGCAAGGATGCTGGAAATTGAAGTGGAGAAGCATGGTAAACAGCAAGAAGATTGGGGGTGGGATGACTGAGCAGCTAAGATGTGGGGAAACCGATGGATCAATAGCGATTTTGTAGGTGTGTGTGTGTGTGTCTATGTGTGTGTCTCTCTGTGTGTCTATGTGTCTGAGTGTGTATCTATGTGTGTCTATGTGTGTGTGTGTCTATGTGTATGTCTATGTGTGTGTGTGTCTATGTGTGTGTCTCTATGTGAGTGTATGTCTATGTGAAGGTGTGTGTTTCTCTGTGTGTTGTCTGTGTGTGTTTGTCTCTCTCTCTCTCTGTGTGTGTGTGTGTGTGTGTGTGTGTGTGTGTGTTAATTGACATCTGATTTTGAGGAACTTCCCTGACACAAGGAGACTCAATTATTCTGATGTTGCCTACATTGTTCAAGATACGAATGCCAGGGAAATGTGACAGAAATAATATAAAAAATACACTCTTGCTTTAATTATCTCTCTTGCTACGGTACTTTGACCCAGAAGGAATACATTGACTACTAAATTCTAGCCTCGCTGGACATGGATTTGCTTGGAGATTTTACTTCTCCAGCAACTGTATAGGATATCAATCTCCCTTCTGTTACAAACAATTATTGAGTAGTGACCATTTCCACAGTTGCAAGTGCTTTCTAATAGATTGTCACTACGTGTGGAAATTAACATAAGAATTGAGATGTTTAATCTTAAAAATTATTTTTATTTAGTATTTTCATGATTGGCTCAGGGGTCAGAGAATGAGTCTAATTTCTTTTTAAACTGTAAACTGCTAAGTATTCAGTCGCTTCTCTCAGTGAACAGCACATAATTAGGCATTATTTCCCTGTTTTGTAATGGTAAGGATTGTATTCCTACTGTAGAATCAATGAGGAATTTGCTCAGGGGTTCTCAGGCTGTGAGCAGAGCAGGGTCAAAGCTGAGTTTGTGCAACCCCTGTATCTGCGCACCGGTCCCACAGCAGCTCTTTCCCACCTGGAGCAGGCCGTCAGGGAGCAGCGTTTTTGCGGAACTGAAGTGCTGCGTTTCCGTTTCCACAGGGCTCGGTGTCTGGTGTGCTGGTCCGTTCTCTCTGACTACATGGACTTTTGCCTTTCTAATAGCCCATTGAAAAGAGTTTTTAAGGAGGCTTTCAGTCTATGTGGGTATGGGTCTGGGTATTTTTCCTGGTTGGGATTTGTTCTGCCTGACTCAGGTAGAGCATCAAGATGTCGCCTGCAGGGGAACCATGAGACAGAATGCTAAGCCGTCGAGGTCTGAGGTCAGTTTCTTTTCGTCCCTTTCATGTTTTCTGCCTATGTCTTGGGGGTACCTGTTCTGGGCCCAGAGATTGTCTGAGATGAGTGAGCGCTCTCTTGTCCACCTCCTTCCTTCCACTGAAGAAGCTTAGACTTGGGAAGGTTACGTGGAACAGGACACAGACGGACCTTTGGGTGAGTTCAGTGCTACTTGTCAGGAAGAAGGCTCAAGACTGCTCAGCAGGGTTCTGATATCCCACCCTCAAAGAAGAACCTGCTGTTGCCTGAGGGATGCAATTACCATTTTAGCTCAATTTTCATTATTTTGAATGTATCTTTCAAAAGTAAGTGACTTCAGATTCAGACTGTGTTTCTTGTTTTCCTTATTTACTTATTTTAAATACGTGCTCATTGGCATTTACCCATGACATGTGCCCCCACACACCCTAACACCCTTAACCAGGTGTGGTCGTCTACAAATGTAATCTCAGCAGTTGGAAAATGGATGCTTGAAGGACAGTCCCATTTGAGCCAGTCTGGGCTACAGAGTGAGGGCTTTGTCACACACACACACACACCACACACACACACACACACACACACACACACACACACACACACACACACACACACACACACGAGAGAGAGAGAGAGAGAGAGAGAGAGAGAGAAAGACTTAATGAGAGAGACCGAGACAGACACACACAGAGCAAGCTATTATATCTAATGATAAGAAGACACAAGCTCTTGCATTTATGCAGTTACTTGATAGACACCAACGGTTCCCATTAGCTTACAATCACTTTCTGATACAAACAAGGCAGATAGTTAGGCAGCTTGTTAGGTATGAAAGTTTGTGGGGCCAGCTTCAGACCCTCAGGACAGAAACTCTTTCCAGTGCTCAGGAAGACCTGAGAAACATTTTGACCAAAGGGTTCTAACCTGCTTGCAGCACTTGGTGATCTCAGGCCTTCCTAAGGGATGTTATTATTAGACACGGGCTGGTCAGATAGTTTGGATGGTATAACAGAAGTGTGAAAGGTGAGATGCCTTCTATGCAGCTATAACCCTTGCTATTGCTTTTCTCTTTTGTTAGTATGTGAAGATCTTGTTATCTTCAAAATAGCAAATTACCCAAGAGTGAGGAGCAGACTCATTTATAGTCTTAGAATACAGACCTCAGGCTTCTGAACAGAGTTGGCATTCACATACTTAAAATAAGTTCTTTTTAATATAAGGGCTGCTAAATGTCATTCTTGGTGACGTTAGCTATCGGTGCTTTTGAGCTGCAGACAAATACACCTAGCATGTAGTTTTTCTCTTCATGCATGTTTGATTTCAGTACACAGGACCAAGTGCTAACTGTAATTAGTTTCGTATCCACATCTAATCTATATGAAATGGATCTATATCTGCCTTGGGTACCTGGTCTTTCTTGCTCTACACTTGACTGAGTAAATTCTTCTAAGTCCTTAATGGAATGACTTATATACAATGTCCAAAACACAGGTATTACATGAAGATTTAAAAAGAAAGTGGTTTGGAACAAGTGAATGTTTTTTTTGAAATGTTTTCTCATGTAGACAGATTATACTGTCTAATTAAAAAAAGATATTTGGTTTCTGGGTATGGGTGTTTGTATGCATGTCTGTGTCCCACCTGTGTGTCTATTGCCTGCTGAAGCCAGAAGAGGACATTGGATCCCCTGAGACTGGAGTTGTTAGCCTTCATGTAGGTTCTGGGAGGTGCAACCAGTGCTCTTAATAGCTGAGACATCTGCTAAAAACAAACACAACAAACAAAACCCAAACAATTTCTTCTGAGCTTATCTGTTTTTTTTTTTAAAAATGATAAAAGAATTTGCTCTGACTAAAGGAGAACCGAGAGATGATTTTTTAAGAGGCAGAAGTGTGGGTCTTGTGATCTGCCACAGAGACTTGAAGTCACTTCGGTAATTTTCACGTTTGCGTTATCAGGAGGGGATATCAGCTGGAACCTTGCTGTCAGAGCTACAGAATGGCAATAATATTAGTGTTGGAAATAAAAGAGATTGCTGAATGTTGAACTGTGTCCTGAGGCGGTTCCTGGGGACTGCCATCAGTCACCTACACAGGAGGTCTGGTACTCCCTGATATCAGAGGTGGAGGTTCCTGGTCTCAGTTTTCTAAGTCAATATATATTATCAGTTAGTTTTTTCCATCTGTAGAAGTTAGGTTTCTCTTTACTAAGGAATGCAACTGGAAAACAATTAGCTTTACTGTGAGCATTTTTTTCCATAGAAATTAAACTTTATGGCTGATGTTAATATAGAGAACCTCCCCCTTTTTTTAGAGCAAGCAATTGTGATTACTAATCACAATTTAGTGTAGATTTCAGAATATTTATTGTAAAATGTGTTTTGGGGATGAGATTTAAAGAGATTGCATTCAATTATCTTCATCTTGATATAAAAACATTCAGTGGACTGACAGCTCACAGTGTTGACAATCTGTTGTTTTCTAAGTTCTTGGACAGCAGAGAAAACAGCACAGATTCCAAGACGCCGAGTATAACTGTTGCAGAAGGACAGTTGCTAAGCGGGAGCTCCTGAAGGCGCTGCAGTATGACCTAGCAAAGAGGGAAACTCAGTCCTAGATAACGCAACATTGAAACAAACCAGCCTCAGTGTGCTACACTGGAGCCTTCATTATCTACTTCTTATCAAAAGAAGGATTTTGGAACTTATAATTTCTCTAAGGGAAACAAAATTGTAAATAAAAAATTACTCAAGGTTTTGTCCTGTTTTACATAACAGGGGCCTTCTCTCAGGCACAAATCCTACACATGGTACCTCCAGGTGACTGGTGTGATGGGTGCTAAGACGCATTAATTAACCTTTATATTGACATTGACATAAATGTGTTTTTCCAGAACAAATGTACACAAAATGTTTTTAATCATAACTAATGAAAAGGGTTATTATAAACACAGGCTTTGCTGCTCAAATGTCTCCTTGACAAATGACAGAGCATTTTTTTTTTTTTTTGTGAAAGATAATTAAAAAGTTCGCACAAGGGAGTCAGAGATTTCCCACAGATCTCTCCAGCTCATTTGCTTTTGAACTAGTAAGAAAGTCTTGAAATAGTACATAGTTTCATTAAATGAGGATGCCTAGGTTGTATTTCTTTTAAGTTTAAATTTATTTCATAAGCTAAGGATTAAAATTAAATATCTGGGGTCAGTGCAAGGATTGAAAGATGCAGTTTGTCTGTACCAGAAAAATGATTCTTAAAGCAACACGGCAGTAAAATTATTATTACAGGACTAACATTTTCTTGTTCATGTGTTCTGTTTAAATGTCTATCATCTCCAAATGTTACCTCTAAAACTGCCAGGATTAGCCATCTCACACACAACGTCTGCTCTGCTGTCTTAGCATTCCTTCCTTAAAAATGAAACGGCAGCCACATCAGCAACAACAACCACAACAACTAAATCCAACTGCTTATTAGCAACTACAGCAATCTAAAATAGTGGTTCTCAGCCTGTGTGTGGGTCACGACCCTTTTGGGGGGGGGTTGGCATATCGGATATCTTGCATATCAGATATTTACATTATGATTCATAACAGTAGTAGAATTACATTTATGGAGTAGCAACAAAATAATTTTATGGTTGGGGATCATAACAGTGTGAGGAAGTGTATTAGAGGGTGGCAACATTAGGTAGGTTGAGAAGTTTTTCAGCTTCCAGAGTCCTGGAAAGACCTGGGATGACCCACTGAAAACAGTAACAAACGAAAGATAACTTTACTCCAGTTCTGGGCTGTCCCTGTGTTCTGCTGCCTGGGACAATTGCTATTTGGGAACTTGGTTTAAATGCTGTCTTTGAGACGTTGTGTATTTAGTACCATTTTTGCAGTACAGAATTTTCGGAAATGTAGTATGTCTCTGCTCTGCCACTCACTGCATGGGGAAACTGATACATGATCTTTTAAGTGATATTTCTTGAAGACTTACTTATTTCCCATCTAGACCATCTTTCTTAGGGGAGTAAAAGTAAATGGGGGAGGCTCTTTATTGACTTAAGAAAGCGGAAAAAATTATTTACTTACTTGGTTTAAATGAGGGTCTCCCAGCTCAGCCCGGGTTGGCCTTGAACCTCAAACCCTCTCACCTTAAGGTCTTGAGTGATGGGATTCACAGGCATGAGCCACCACCAAACCAAACCAAGTGGTTTCCAAAACGGGGCCATTACCTAATGGATTCCTTATAATCCAGTGAACTCTCAATACTTTCAAAATGGGGCCATACCTAATGGACTCCTTATAATCCAGTGAACTCTCAATACTTTCAAAACGGGGCCATACCTAATGGATTCCTTATAACCTAGTGATCTCTTAATCCTTTCAAAATGGGGTTATACCTAATGGATTCCTTATAACCCAGTGAATCCTTTTTTTTTTTTTCATGCAACATTCAGGATGAGATGCTCTGTTGGAATAACTTGGTAAGTAATATCTATGCACATATACTGACTTCAGTATAGTTTTAACCTGTTTTACTTTCTTTCCCATATGGCGATAACTGTCTAGTAAATTGTGCATTATCCTACTGGTTTTAACTTCTGTTCTGGGTATCGTTTGTAAATAACAGTAATATCATATGACTTATTATCCCTTCTTAACTGAGCCACAGCTGTATTCCTTTCATGGACCCACCTACCCACACACATGGACAGAGACAGTCTTATTTCTCCCACATTTTTCCCCAAAGGTCTTCTGTTGAGTCCTGTAATATAAATATATTTTAAACAATCTAATTAAGAGAGCGATGGTACAGAATACGCATCCTCAGAGGAATTAAATCCCTATGCATATGAGTTTGGGAGTGAAATATTCTGTAATCCGTTGCTACAGATTTAAAAATCTTAAGTCACAACCTGGAACTTCTATGAGAGGCACATGCACATCATAACTCTGTATTCTAACAGTGATGAGTTGACGGTCGGAATCGGTATCAGCCAGCAGGTTGCCAGAGTTGAGACTCACCTTCACTCAGTCCTACCCCAGCAGAATCTAAACTGCAATGAGTACCAAAGTTTGAGAAACACATTGAAATGATAGCATTAAATACCTTTAGGATAAATGATATATATATATAAATATATGTATAAATTAAATATATATATAAATATTATATGTAAGTTAAAAATATAAAGAAGACTTCCCTTCTATTGAACATTGAAACAATTTTCTTTGATAATCATCAAAATTAATTTATACTTATATGTTTCTTATTCTTTAAAATGGGTATCAGTTATTTACTAGACCAATAAAATTGTTCCAAGGTTTTAAGACTAATTTTTTGTCATTTCAACAATTATCAAATATAGTTGTATATATTTATAAATATATAGTGTGTAAATCATAATTGTTGAACATGCACAAAACTTGGATGGAAATCCCATTAGACTTGGTGAAAAGCTGTCCTTGAGGAACATGTGGGAGCAGTTACTGTTTGTCTGGCCACACCTCCTTAGGACCATGCTTTTCTGTCTGCTTCTTTCACGTTTTTTTCTTTTGCAGTTTCCTTTAAGGGTGGAGCCCCTCACATCAGAGCCGTCCCTAGCATGGGGCTTATTTAAATAAATGAACCAGTAAACAATAATTTTAATTTATGCCTTTACTTACAAATTAAAACATCTGTTCCTAAATAATTTTGCTATTACTACTGACATTTTCTACCATTTATGCACCATACAACCCCAGAAGTAACATAAATGATATAATAATTATACTGTAATGAAACTGGAAAGAAAGATCATGAGGGACTAATTATCGGGGCTCTGCCAACTTGTAGACTACAATCGCTCATCCCACT
Organism: Rattus rattus; assembly: GCF_011064425.1. Classification (NCBI taxonomy): domain Eukaryota; kingdom Metazoa; phylum Chordata; class Mammalia; order Rodentia; family Muridae; genus Rattus; species Rattus rattus. Next base: position 142,686,834 of record NC_046156.1, on the reverse strand, counting down.
GTACAGATGTGCATGCCCTTCTCATTCACTAGAGCAAAGCATGGCATTATTCTATTAAATCAACAATTGAATGATTCCAATAAAAGAAGAGTTTTTTTTCCCTCTAGCAGTTACTGTTTGAAGCCACGTTTAAATCAATCATAGAGAAACTGATTGCCCTCTAGTGGGGTGAAAAGTTAGTGCAGACTCCATGGTCTCCCAATTGCAAGAACCGGGAAGCAAAAAGCTTGGGTTCGGTTCTGGAAACATTTGGGTCACTAACTATTGAGTGTTTTCTTGTGGACCAGCTCATTCATACAATGTTGCAGATTGCATGGCAACAACAGTGTGTGTTTTTCCATAGACAAAAGAAAACTGGTGAGAGCTGGGGATTAACTCTCCATGCGGGACTGACCACACCCAGGTCTGGGTTTGTGCAGTTAGGTCTCACATGCTTTGAGACCGGTTTATCCAGCCTTTTGCAAGCAACTAGCGACTGGAGTGACAGAAACATACACCTCATCTTAGTTAAGGGAATAAAAACACTAGTGGACAGAATAACAGCAATTTCCCTAAAAATGTGCTGTATTTATGAATGAAAAGACATTCAATATGGATTCATCTTCCATTTTATACTTAGTCATTTGAGTTTTATGGGAAAAAACCTTGCTTGATAGATATCAAATAATTACAGAACTAAGTAAATATTTTGATCCTAAATTACAAAAGGAAACTATTTTATTGTGTGAACTGGCTTTCTGACATCCTGGAGGGCCTCTACACACAATGGAACTTCTTGTAGCATTTTTCTTGTTTTTTGTTACTGACAATCAGAGATTTGATGGAAGGTATATCTGTCGTTCCATATGACCTAATGCTTATTTTTCCAAATCACTATTAATCCATGTCAATCGAAATTTATATAGAAAGTAATGGTAACTCTTTTAAGTGTAAGAAGTGAAATCCTGCAAAAAACAAAAAACAAAAAACAAAAAAACAAAAAAAAACCCAAACAAACAAACAAACAAAAAACCCCCAAACCAAAAAACTCTAATGAAGAAGCAACAGCTCTCATAAAAAACCAAACAACAAACAAACAAACAAACAAACAAAAAACCCCACAAAAACAAAAAACCACTTATCTTCTTCCTCTTGGCATAGAAACATTTACCACAGATTTGTTTGTAAGTCAGTGAAAAGGCGTTAGGAATTTTGCTGAAACATTGGTCTAGAATTTATTTAGTTTTTTAAAGCTACAAAGCATTCAACATTAACGATCATTGTAAAACATGCCTTTTCTCATAGATGTTTATGCAGGCAAACACCAAAGATCCGCTGATACACAGCACTGTGCCAGTGATTGACAGTGTGCTTCATTGGGCATAGCCCTGCTTACTGCCCCCACCCAACTAGTATGACTTAGATATTTGTCATTGATGGACCAAGCTCCATTCATTTCTTTAATTTCCTCCCTGAAATCCTAATAAAATCGTCAGCTTTTTATTCCTAGTTGTTCATGCTTCAGTTTATACTGTGCCCCCATTTGAGAAGATAATAGGCGATACAATACGTACTTAGCTCAAACATGCTGGACACATGGATTGTTTAATGAATCCGGAAAAAGCACCTCCCTTGCAGATTAATTGATTACTCTTTGCAGTGGGATGCTTTAAAAAACCAAAACCCGAAAGGGCACCCTTTTCACTGTGAAGGTAATGTCTCTTCTCACGTTCACAAGTACAGTCTAATTATGGCAGAAGGGACTTTTACACCTGTCACCTGTGGGGTGGGAGTTTCATTGGTTGGCGGTCACCATTTCACGATACTTGTTTCTGGGTAGAATTGAGACTGTATCAAAAAGCACTTGGGAGAGGAGTTTTGGGGGAAAACAAACATTGCGTGCATAAATCGATATTTAGATATATATCTCCTTTTGTGGAGGGGCATAACATCTCAGGTATATATAATTTTTGCCCACTGAAACAAAAAACAATTCTCTGTGGAGAATTTTCCAGCAATCATCTGGTACACAGGCTCTCCTTAGCAAGCAGCAGCACATACACTTCAGTCACACTAACATACATAACAGCGACGGGAAGTCAAAATGTATTTGCTTTATAGAAACTTAAATGAATAGCCACAGACAAAATCATCTTTGGGTTGGGAATGGGGAGTGGGTGGAGGTTGGTGAAGATGATCAGGAAGATTAGTGGCAAGGGGTTAATCCGTACCAAAAGGGACCAGCATCCTTTTTGGGGGAAAAAAAAAAAAAAAGGAGACTTAAGAGGAGATAAGTGAGTTTTAAGCTAATAATCATGATGATTTCCAAGGAATCACAATTCTGGTGATGAGAAGTAACTAGCCAGTCCTCTGCAGCTGAAACCACTCCGTGGGAGTACAGACAGAGCAGAAAAATCTCCCCAACCCCCATCAGAACCCTTGCGGACAAGCGGATTGATAGCCAATTGTGGCAACTGAGAGTACCTCAGGACACTGCGCAGAACCCTCCTCTGGGATACTCCTGCGGGGGCGAGCACCCAGTTCCGAGAGGAAGGCGAGAACTGCAGGGCTGGCCCGGGTCCACGCGCGCGATCGCCACGTGCGTGCTCGCCAAGCTCACAGCCTTGGTTCTAGCAGCGAGGGGTGCGGCCGAGCCACGCCCCATTGGAGGACCCTCGGTGGGGTCCCTATCCCGCAACACAGTAGGCCGTGGGTTTGGAAAAAGGTCCTTGGGTTCTGCATGGGCAAGGACACTTTCCCGAACCACAGGGAAGGGGTCACCTCTGTGGTCCAGGGGCCCGGAAGGGCGCGGCTGCGTCTTTGTGTGGCCAAGCAGAGATGGGCTTGGCCCTGAGACCCTGAGCCAGGCCAGGTGTCTGCACACCCTGAGGGGTTCGAGGCTATTCTGAAAGGCGGGGCTAGAAAGAGGGGTGCCAGGACTGCACTGTTCTGCAGCCCCACCCAAGTTCGTGGGAGCCAGCTTGGAACCTAAGTCTCCAGGGCTCCGCAGACAGGGTGGGGCAGGGCAGGGTGGGGCCAGTCCATATCTTTTTTCCTGCTGTGCATCCTCAGCCCGGCCTAGGGGAGGGGGCCTTCCGGCCGCCTCCCCAGTGCAGGTCCCTCCCAGTCTGTGCACCCCAGGGCAACGAGAGAAGCACAGGACCTTTTCCGAATGAAGGCCCTGGATCTGGACTGGACTCCAGTGGTTTTACATAGCCCAAAAGATTTGGCTCCGTCTGACCCATAAAATTGAAATTGCACGTGGTTCATCTTAAAGACCTTGACCTCTTTTGCTTTACACTTCTTTATCTGTATTATTTTCTGTATACCCTTCTAAGTTCCCTAAACGTCCTCACCCCCCCCCCCGAAATGATCTAAGGAGTTCAGAATAGCTCCCCACCTCGCTTCTTTCTCTTTTCTGATTTTTTTTCTTCTGCTACTATGTCTAAACATCCTATTTAACGTGGTTCTGAGAAAATACGTTAACCCACTCTCCTCTCGCCCTACGAAGAACAATGAGGCTAGGGTGGAGCGTCTGAGGTTAGTGGTCAGGTCTCTGGCAAGCAGACTGCTAGTGAGTGAGTGGGGCGTGGCGGGGCTCCGCTGTTTCCCCCAGGGTTGGGTTCTTCAGTGTCTTTCTGGGCTACCCATTCGCCCCCTTTACTGAGGGTGCAGAGCTGGGTAGGGATGGGGACCGCTTGACTCCTCACAGGGTGGGGCGGTCCGCATAGTGTGCCCAGCGCTGCAGGTGCCCCCCCGCACCCCCCCCCGGGACCATAGCTTCACACACAAAGAAACCCCACCCCGGCGCCTTGGGAAGCCAGGTCCCTCTACCCCTCCCCACCGCGCAGGCTTCCCCGCCCCTGCAGCTGCCCACCCGCGCCCTCCACGCCCTCCTCCTGTTTGCCCTCCCTTTTCCTAAAACAAAGGAGCTAAGGTCCTACCCCACCCCTCCGGCCGCCTTACCTCCCCGCACCGCGCCCCAAGACTAGCGATTTTTCCAAGAGAGACAATACCATTAAATGTGCCCACTCCCCTCCCCCGTTCCCACCCATCTCTCAAACCTCCCGGATGGGACCGCTTTGACTTTGCATTTTCTCTTTTATTCCAGTATCACCCCTCCCGTTCCTATTTTCTCTTTAAACTACAGAATAAATATAGGGCGTTCCAAACCACTCCGAAATGTCCCTTCACCTTACTGAAGGCAGATCGTTAAGGTAGCCCCTCCCTTCTTATGGCACTTAAATTTTAAATATGGAAGCAGAATAAAATTTCTGCCCATCGTAGGAAAACTTACCTGCTTCTATCTTTTAAAAAGAAACCATCTGCTTTAGTTTTTCAAAGACCCCCCTTCCCCTTTGGTCTCTTATCTACTCTCAGAGCTCCCTCCGACCTTCCCAGCTCCTGTGTCACGAATGTCTTTCCCTTTATAAAATATCTTTTAATGTCTTCAGAGAAAGGGAGAGATTGCTCCAGATAGAGCCTGTGGGGAGCGAAGCGCGATTCTTACCCATTGCTGTTTTAGCCATTGTAGGGATGTGCACGCTCGGAGCGGTGGCGAAGGCGAAGGAGAAGGGTCCAGCTGTAGCCGCGGAGAGAGCGAGAGAGGAGTCTGAGTAAGGCACTGAGTCTGCAGAGTGGGACCGTGCTAGAGAAAGAGCGAGAGGCAGGAGCCCATGAATAATTATCACGCAGAAGCTCAAGCAGATTGGCTCTCAGGGTCCCCTGACATGACTCCTGCAGAGTCAGAATCTCCAAGCATTAAATATTGATCGGCCAATGGTGCTGGAGTACAAAGTACCAGAATGCAGTTTGAAATGGAAATCAGCTCCTGCCTGGAAGCTCCCCCCCATTTTGGAGCCCAATAGTACAGTCCAAGTGGAGTGGTGCCTTAGCCTGGAAGCCTCCTAGGAGCTAAGGACTGGGCTGTGCTTTTCTATACCCAGGAGGCTATACTTTGCTTCAAACATGTGTCACTGCATAGATTGGCAAAGAGAAGGAAAAGACCCAGGGGCCTGAGAACTCACCCCAGTGTGCTGAGTGTCGGAAAAATGGTTTAAAGCTTATGTTATTACTGTTTCTTGTTTTCTCTTTCACCTTTGGCCTTGCCCTTGGTGGATCCTGACCTCCCTAATAGGTGATGAAATTCCCAAACTAGCCCACGTCTGACTGTGGTAGTAGCTCAGATATGGCCAGGGCTACTGGTCTTCCCTTCTAGCATAGTTGGGCTCCATAGTCCATAATCTCAGGAAAGTTTCCTAGTAGAGGGGGGTGGCCTGGCCTTTCCTCTCTAGCATAGAGGAGAGAACTGTTGGCTACTTGGGCACAGGGATATAAATTCCATCTAAGGACATGATGCAAGGGAGCAGGAGAACCTGGACTAGGAATGGTTTCCCTGCATTCACAGTCAGATTAAGCAGTATGAAGTGCAACGAACTTTGAAACAAATTATAAACAAGGCATTTACTTATTCATTTATTCATTCCCTTAAAAAACATTTAGCAAATGTCCACTTTTTTTCAATATATATATATAAATATATACTGAGCATGTGCACTGCACTGGAGAAAAAGCCTTAGGGATATAAGTCCTAGGACTTTTAATGTACAAGACTGAACTTTACGGTACTAACATTGTATCAGCCTAAACTCATGTAGGAATTGTGGTTGAGGTATTTAAAAATAGCAAGAAATAGATAATTCCATCTCAGAGATGAAAAAAAAAAAACATCGTGGCAATCATGAACATGTATGAAACACTGTCTAATTTTAAAACTAAGATTTTGCCCATTGGTAAGTTTTTTGGTAGCTACTAATTTACACCTTAAAATTTCTTTTTTGTTTCCTGCACAGTCCGAAGTGCAAATGCCAGTGGTGGAAGAAAAGCAGAAGCACTCTCCGTGGTGCTGAAATGGCTTGGCACTTCCTTTTACTTTGTAAAGGCATTTTCACACTCTGGATGACTTGCTGAGCGGCAGGAAGCTACTGAAAAGGGAGCATTCCTGACCTGCTGAATCATGGGAAAAATAAAAAAAATGAAGATCAATAAAATTATTTCTTGAGCAGGAAGATGAGAAATTATTTTTCCTGTCATTGAACAGGCCCATGACTATGATACAGATAGCGTACTGTATGGAAATGGCAGGGTTTGGAAATAAATGATCATTTTCTCCTTCCCAAAAGCCATTTCTCAGTATAAATGTGAGAGCTTCTTCCTTCTCAGTAGGCTAGTTAGTAGCCACACGATGAGGACTCTTCAGCTCGCCTGTGTGACTAATACTTCCCTCACCACACCCTTCTTCCCAGGCTTGTGTCATCTACATACATTCTTCAACTTCCTCAGAGGACCGGTCCTTCAACCACAACGACAGAATGTCTTTAACAACAACTGGCGATTCAATGAGATCTATTGCACTTGCGAGCACAGAATGCAACACAACTTCCACTGTCCTCATTTTTTACTCTCTAGTGAGTATTCCTCCCTGACAGACAGGAACGTGAGAAGGAGGTCAGTGTGTGCAGGGGCAGCTATCACATGAGTGGCTTTTAAAAACAGTTGTGGCTTTTTGGGAGTTCCATCCACTTCACCACAGCTCTGTATGATTTTCCAAAGAGGGGATAGGTTAGTATAAATTACTGTAAAACAGATGGTGAGTTATTATTGATTGGATAAGAGAGTGAGATGGATTAAAAGATTCATATCTATTTTGACTGATGCCTTTTATTTTCTTTGACACCGCAATGTGTTATCATGCTTCTTGTTCTGGGAAATTATGGCAAAATAGGAATTGGAAGATTATTTCATATTCAGTACATCGCTTTCTTCTTCAGCTAGTTCATCTATTCAACAGCTACTTATTTAATGATGTTTATATTACAAACTTAGGTAAGCTGCTCTTCATTGCCTAAAAAGTATAAGATAAAGAAAACATAGACTTCTTCCTGAAATAAAATGCTATTAACTTTGGAAGATGATGACTATCTTTTGAATCAATTAGGCCACCCTTGCTTGCAAATAATAGAGAAAAAAAAAACCACAACAAAACAACCACACATTGCCTCTGAAAATGAAGTGGAATTTCTTGGCTCATGTAACTATAAAACAGAATGCATTCATTCTAGTCATCTCTTTCTGAAGCAAGTGCCTTGCATGATTATTGGTAACCACTCAGAGGAAAGAGTAGGCACCCCAAAAGTCCACTGTACAGTAAGAGCAGTGACACAGGGATTTGGGTGAACTGGCAGGTTATCCTATATAAGTGTCCTGCATCACCATAGCTATACAATTAACTGTAGGTTTTGTGACTGTGTTTATAGCTTCTAATACATTTAAACACTTTTAAAAATTTACCTTATTTCCTTTTTTAAAAAAAGATTTATTTATCTTATGTATGAGTACACTGTAGCTGTACTCATCAGAAGAGGGCATTGGATCCCATTACAGATGGTTGTGAGTCACCATGTGGTTGCTGGGAATTGAACTCAGGACCTCTGGAAGAGCAGTTAGTACTTTTAACCACTGAGCCATCTTTCCAGTCCAACTGTTGGGGAGTTAAAAGTAGTATTAATGGCACTTTTTAATTTCTAGATCAGTCTATTGCACATTGTCTCTGAGAGGAGGTCAATGGGATTGGTTTCCTTCCAAACTGGAGAAAAACAGTTGCAGTAGATGATGAAGTGATCTAATACAATCGCCTGATCTTGCTATTAATAAATCAAATGTCTGGGAAAGAATCCTATAGTACTTATTAAGAGATACTAAGATATGACAAGTCATTGCTACACTTGAATTGTTTTGATTTGACCTTATGTGACTACAAGAAAAGAGCCGCAGATATTTTTCTGGGTGTTCAGAAATTTAGAATATTTTTTAGTTACAAAACTACACATGAAAACTAGTTAATTTGCTACCAGTTTTGTTGTCTTGCTATATTTGTATCCTTATAGATTAGAAGAGAATAAAAAGCATGTCTTTAAAAGGAAATGTACAATATGACTTATTTGACAAGAGTGCAACTCAAGGAGAGAGGTCTGGTGTTCTTGGTTCAATATGGTAGCATTATTTTTCTCATAATACTTGTCATAGCTTTTTGAGAATTTAATACATTGTATTTTGATTCTATTTACCACTCCACCACTTCTCTCACTCTACCTCTTTCTTACCCACCCAACTTTTTGTCCCTCCTTTTATATTTTAACCCATTAAGTTCAATTGTAGTGCTCATATCCCCTTGGGTGTTTGTCTACCATTGAACCTTGGTTGACCCGCCAGGAGCCACATCCCTAAGAAAAATGGTACTCCCTTTCCAAGGAGTATCAATTGCCAAAAGCTTCTCCTCCTGGGGCGGGGACTCCGTGTCTACCTCCTCTCTCTGCTCTGATACTTTTGTCTACTCTGAGCTTTTGTACTCTGCGTGTTGGCAGTTGCTCTGTGAGTTCATATATGCAACTTCTCTGTTGTGTCCAGGAAACATGTGTAGTCATTCTCCAGCTTTGGCTTACACCCTTTCCATGTTGTTATTAGCACTATTTTTGAAATGAGGAATAAACACTATTTTATTGTTTTCCTCAGAAATTAACTGTTAACATCTGAAGAACGTTTAGTTAATTTACATTTCCTTTTCTGTACCTAAGGTTTTTAAACTTTATGCCTCTGTGAGGGTTATGCACATTAGTAATTAATATAATTCACCTGGAGGCAAAGGGCCTTACTGAAATTATCAAATCCTATTGCTGGTTTTGTATTTAAACTCCTAGGGATGAACTTGCTCTAATCATAAGAGACTGGTATAGACCTACGAAGCTTAATCTTTACATTAAATTGGTGATGTTGAAAAATTATTTGTCATCTTGACAGCCATTGCTGCAACATTTCTCTCCTCTTTGTGAGTCTCTTTACAGCCTAAAATCGAGGGAGAATATTAGTTGGCCATTATTGAAGCTAAGAAGTAGGTTTCCCTGGGGATTCCACCCAGCTTTGAGTTTATGAGTCTTGCGTGAGGACACAAATGTGATGATTATAAAAATGCTGAGCTACTCTATGATCATGGTGAGGTTTGACTAGCATTAGTTGCCTAAAAATTCCTCTGTGTCATAGAGGAGGGGAAGGAGAACTTAAGAGAGAAAAATGACCTTAACTCTAATCCTAAAGAGGTTCTACAGTACTGGCTTCCAAAGAGATTTTCCTGTGAGTCTGTTATTAACTCACCCTTTGACCTTCTGAACTCCCCTGCCCTGTCTCCCCTAGTCTATTGTAGAATAGAATCACATTAGCAGACATAGGTAGCATTTTGGAAAGCTTCTTGATAAAAAAAAAATCTACTCAATAATAACAGAATCTTGAATGACCATAGAATCTTAATCTAAACTTCCTTGTCTTTTCACATCTTGCAGAACTTTTCCTATTTTCTATTTTTTTTTAGTGTGTGTTGGTTGATTATAAATTATAGGTGGAGAAACCACTCCTAAAATTTTTAGGATTCTATTCAGCAAAACCAGAGCAATGTGCAATTTTCTCACTTATTGTAACATAAAATAAATTGCTGCTGTCTTATCAGATATGTTGTTGAGTTTTTTTTTTATTTAGAATGCACAAGGAACTTTCTCTTCTGAAGGAACACTCCAAGAACTGTGAACTCTCAAATATTTATATCAAAATATATAAACATCAAAGTTACAATTTTATCATGGTCTATTTGATCAGGTCTGAAGAAGGGCAGAACACAGTGTCAGCAAAGTTTAACGGTTGCCAAGGTGACCCAGATGACTCCTTTCCACAGCCACAAGGCATGGGTAGGGCAGGAGACACCTCGATTCCCAGTAGCCTCTTAGATGAGCAAGTAAGTGTGGAGGGTGGGAGAGAAAGAGGAGCAGAATGCTGTGTGCACAGTGCAGACGCAAGGGTTGTGAGGAACAGCCTGATGTGAACAGCCTGTGCTGTACCTGAGATCATTGTAAGGCCCCATTTTGCCACCAGGGACCATGTCAGGTTTGTGGTCTTGCAGCATCAGGGGTGGGTGGGGATGGGTCTCTTTTGATGTTACAGTCAAAGGCTGTGAAGAGGTTCCTGGTCTGGGCTGCTGTCTGGGGCCATGTTGATGTCCAAGGGTTGTGCAGAGCTGGCTGCAGCACTAGGATAGCTAGCCCCAGCCCTAACTTGGGCAGCGTGTGAGAGTTGGCCACACCCTTTGCCAGCTACAACACTCATGAGAGTGGAGTCTGCACCTCATCCAGGCAGCACAGTCGAGCTGGTCCTGGTGGCAGGGGCACAGCTGACCTGGCCCCACCCTTTGCCAGTGGTGGCACTCCAGTAAGTTAGAGCCATCCCTTACTGGCACATTGCTGAAGAGCTGGCCTGATAGCCTGAGAGAGGGAGAGCTATCTGGTTGACCAACTCAGCTACCAACTGGGCACAGATCCTGGGCTTTGAGTTGTCCCCACCCCAACATTTACCCTATCTATAAACTTCTGGAGCACATGAAGGGACCAGTCCTTCAGGATCTCCATGACACATGACAACATATAGATTATATATAATAACTATAAATTATAATTTATCAATAAATTATAGTTTATCAATACTATCTAATACCCAGTCTACAATCACCATTTTCTGATTATCTCAACAATGTTATTCTATAGAAGCCTTTTTGAATTAGGATCCAAATACCACCAATTTGGCATATCTCAAATAATTTTATTCTGTAACACAGCTCTTTTCCTTTTTCCAGATTTGTTTATTACAGAAAGTAGGCTAATTGTTTTAGTGAAACTTCTTACAATTTGGATGTGATTGTCTGCATCCAGTGTGATGCTCATTTAATTTGTCCCAAGGCTTTCTATAAATGGGAGCCAACCATTGAGGTTTTAGATGCAAGATCATTTTATGAAAGAATGACTCAGGTGGATTATCTTAATTAAAAGCACAGCCAAGATTTAGTCACATGCACCAAAGGTCAGTTACGGTACCAAGGAAAGAACTATACCACAGCACTCACTGCAGACATAGGAACGATGAAATGCAGTTTTGTTTACGGGCAAGATAGTTAAAACATGTGAGTGGAGGCATTTACCAGGGAGTTTACTGCAAAATATTATGGCTGGAAGCAGCTCAACGTAATGAATTACTTCAAGATGTGGCTGTTGTTGAATTAGAAGCTGTTAGGCTTCTCTGAAGGCAACTATTTCTGGATTATGATGATTTTTGGTTCCCTTTGGGTTAAAGTTTGCAAGTTGAGCCGTGATGTCTTAATATTTTTGCAGTGTCTGTATAACGAAGCTATGACAGAATTAGGAGGTGACAGCACCAGAGAGTGACTGGGTCATGAGAAAGGGTTCTCGTAAATGGAATTGAAAAGAGACCCAGGAGATTTTCCTGGCTACTTCATGTGTGAGGCTACAGCTAGAAATCTGCACACAGCCTTTAGCATCCTACTTTTCAGAACTGTTGTAAACAAATTTTAAATGATCATGAACCGTCAGTTTATGGTATACTTGTTATAGCAGCACAATGAGGCCATGTTGTGGGCAGCATGGCATAATGGCAGTGGACCGATTTTCAGAATCTTTATTTTTTAGTAGAAAAATAAGTATGAGGGCAATCACGAACATTAAGACATACCCGAGCTGACTCTGGCAGTGCCGGCGTCCAATCTCAGCTACTTGAGAGGCTTGCAGGAGGGTTTCCAAGTTCAAGAGCTGACTGAGCTAGAAAGCAAATTGAAGACCAAGCTCCAGCCTGGGTAACTTAGTGACAGCTTTCAATACAAAAAATGCACTGGTGGTGATGGCATGTATCTTTAAGCCCAGCACTCAGGAGGCAGAGGCAAGCAGGTCCCTGTGAGTTTGAGGCCAGCCTGATCTTCAGAGTGATTTTCAGGAGAGCCATGGCTACACAGAGAAACCCTGTCTTACAAAACACCAAAAACCAAAAAAACCAAAAACGAAAAACCAAAAAAAAAAAAAAAAAAAAAGAAAAGAAAAGAAAAGAAAAAGAAAAGAAAAAAAAAAAAAAACAGAGACAAAATCAAACCAAAACGAACCAAAAAACTATAATAGACACTAAGGGTATAGTTCAATGTTAGAGCCCTTAGCTAGTATGAAACTCTAAATTCAACCCTCAGTCAAAACAAAACACACACACACACACACACACACACACACACACACACACACACACACACACACACACACACACACATTTGTAATACTAGTTTGTATCTAGTTTTCAATTGACCTAGAACTAAATAGGAGAGCAAAGAGTAGTCTGGCCAACCTTGAATAAGTGTGTGACTTTTCCCTTTCTAATTAACGTTTCTCTTGCCTTGAAGTTTTTAGACAGGTGTTAGTTATTGTAGTGCTGGTCTATAAATAATCTGAGACAATTTTATTAAGTAAGACTGTCCTAACCAATACATTTATGTGGCTGGACTTCTAAACCTTGGGTTGTTTTATTTGTCTTTAGTCATAGTCTGTAATAAATTGTAGGCCACATATTTCAGTCCGAAGAAGGAATTCTAGAAGATATATGGTATTTTGAATCCTTTCTGATAAATCAACACAAGTCTTCCTCCAGATACAAGAAACAGAAGGTTTATTTTCAATTCTTGCAAAGGCAGAGTGATCTTGACAAAGCATAGGTCACATTTTGATGACAGTAGCCTAAGAAGAACATCTAATCATGCAGGAAAAGTGATCGCTTGGGTGTGTGTTGAGAGAATGTGATGGTCATCATTGGTGTCAGTTGCTAACTGAATGCATCTTGGTCTAATTCCAAAGAACAGGCAGCGAGGTCAGCTCCAGTGAATCAGGTGATGCTTCTGAACTGATTGATTGATGGGAATACAGTGACCACATCTTGCAGCATTAGTCATCCTTTTCCTTCTGTACCCTGACAGAATCCTGCTCCATTTGAGGCTCCTAATCAATAAATTATATTAGTGACTCTGGGGTGAAGCTAGAATTCACCTGCGGTATATGAGTTAGATGTGCTGAGCTTAATGCTTTCAGAAGAACAAGGGCCATATAAGAAATCCATAGTCCACAGGTTGGCTGCTAACCACCTGGCTGTTTATCTCTGTCAACTTCTTGCTTCTGTAGATATTTAATCAAGTTTAAGTTTAGATCTCCTGTGTTGACATATATTCATCCAGTAAGATCCTTTTATTTAAAAAAATTTACTTATTTACTTCTGGCCATCTCCCCTATCTCTCCCCACACCTGATTCTGACCCCTGTTCCCCTCCCCATCCTCTTTTCCATCCAATACTCTCCTTCCCTCCCTCTGCCTCCCATGACTATTTTATTCCCCTTCTAAGTGAGAATCAAGTGTCCTCACTTGGACCTTCCTCCTTGTTTAGCTTCTTTGGGTCTGTGATATATAGCATGGGTATCTTATATTTTATGGCTAATATCCACTTATAAGTGAGTACATACCATGCATGTCCTTTTGCGTCTGTTTTACTTCATGCAGGATGATATTCTCAAGTTCCATCCATTTGCCTGCAAATGTCACGATGTCTTTATTTTTGATAGCTGAATGGTATTCCATTGTGTAGATGTACCACATATTCTTTATCCATTCCATTCTTCAGTTGAGGAAGATCTAAGTGGTTTCTAGTTCCTGGTTGTTATGAAGAAAACTCTTATGAACATAGCTGACCTTGCTTCTTGGGTCTGTTTGCTTGGAAAACTTTTTTAGTGTCTGCAAATGGGATGCATCTCGAGGTCGGGTGGTCTTTGGATGGTCTTTCCTTCAGTCTCTGTTCCTTTTTGTGTCCCTGCCATTCCTTTGGACAGGAACATATCCTGTGGCCAGAAGCAGACTTAGGGTTCTTATTCTCCCCCCATTGCATCCCCACCTAGAGGCAGCTTGACTCCCAGTCTAACTGGTGTTTTATAATCTTCTTGTATGTTTAGAGGCATCTCATTTCTCTCTGTCTCCTTGTCTCTCTCTGACTCTCTGTCTCCCTGTCTCTCTGTCTCTCTGCCCTTCACTACCTTTCTTTTGAGTTATGGAAGTTTCCTCTGATTTTGTTAAAAATGTTTTCTGGGCCTTGGAGTTGGGACTCTTCACCATCTTCTATTCCTATTATTCTTAGGTTTGGTCTTTTCATGCTATCCCAGATTTCCTGGAAGTTTTGTGTCAGGATTTTTTTTTTAGATTTAACATTTTCTTTGACTGATGTATCAATTTCTTTTGTTATATCTTCTATGCCTGAGGTATTCTCTTCCATCTCTTGTATTCTATTGGTGACGCTTGAATCTGTTGTTCCTGTTCTCTTCCCTAGGTTTTCCATCTCCAGGATTCCCTTGGTTTGTGCTTTCTTTGTTGCTTCTATTTCTGCTTTCATGTCTTGGAATGTTTTATTTATATCCTTCACCTGTTTAATTGTATTTTCCTATATTTCTTTAACAGTTTTGTTTCCTCTTTAAGGACTTTACCTGCTAGATTGTATTTTCTGTATTTCTTTAAGGAATTTATTCATTTCTTATTTAAAGCCCTCTATCATGTTATAAGATCAAATTTACATTTTCTTCATAATTTATTATAGAGTTTTAAAAATTTAGACAACCTCTTTGCTTGTATGCTTTGTTTGTAGAACCATATGAATGCTGAATTTCCCTTCTGAATTAAGGGTCCAGTGTCTGGTTATCTGTACTTCTAAAAGTCATCTCCAGTTCTTTTGCCCGAAGTTTGCCATCCTCTGCACCCCCATCTGGGAATCCTGTACCCGGAACCTAACTGGACCCCAATTCTCCAAGAACTGAGAATTTGAGAATTGAGAAATGGCCAGTCCAGCTTCCAGAGCTCCTCACAGTTTGGTTTGAGGTCCTGTTTTCTGACATGGCACAGTTCAGTATCATGCTCTGCCAATCTTGCTTTATTTTTCTCCTTTTACAGATGTACTCCATTGCACACCTCAATAAATATCCCTTACAAAGTACTCTGTCTTGACACTGCCTCATGGTGACCCAACAACAAAACTGTTGTGATAAATCCTCATGTCATGCCAACTTTTGTAAGATGGTTTACAGAAAATAGGCATGTGGCACAACAATTATATGGCTTAAAGACATGAATTATTAACCAAGGATACATTGAGGGTTCTAGGAAAACATTAGGCAAGTTAGGATAAGTCAGCTATTAAATTGTCACTTCATCAGGAGGGGAAAAAAAAGAAACCAAGGGAGCTCCAATAAAGTTGTGAAGTTGTTGACTATTAGCAACAGAAAAGGTTAGAAGTGGGGAAAAGGTTGCTTAAGCAGTGGAGGGTGTTGTTTAGGAGTTGTGAGGCTTCTTCTAGATTAAGAAGTCAAGTGTGCTAAGTGAGGCTGAGACACTATGGAGGCTCCGTCCAACTCAGCCAGTGCCACTAGTACCTGTAAGCACAGTGGAGAGCTGAATGCTGAAGAGTTATGCCAGGGAGAATAAACTTGAGGAAGGACATCCTGCGAAATAGCCTTCACTATAATAAGGAAGATTTTTATGTAGTTGGAGAATTTATTAGTCCTTGTATGAGAAAGCAAAGAGAGTCTCTGGTACTAGAGAGTTACTAAATTAGCTTGCTTTGGTGACCAGAGAATAAAATGAACATAAGAAGACCGATTTTACCAGGTTTTAATTAGTTCCAACACCCAAACACCCACCCTTTATAATGTTGAGGAGTAAATTCAGTGGTGCGAGTAAGAAAGTGAAATCTGAAGTGAAATAATCCAGGCACGTGTGTGTGTGTGTGTGTGTGTGTGTGTGTGTGTGTGTGTGTGTGTGTGTGAGAGAGAGAGAGAGAGAGGAGAGAGAGAGAGAAGGGGGAGAAGAAGAGGAGGGGGGAGGAAGAGAAAAGAAAGAGGAGGAAGAAGAAGAAACCAAATATCTAGATATAAAGATGAAAATAAACTAATTAGCTATCAGAGTCAGAATGGCAGCAGAGAGGTGTGATGAGGACACCTAGAAAGGCCTAAGAATAAGATAAGGACCATCATTAATGATTGTGTATTATATTCAGGATTTCATTGAAGATAAGGTCATGTTATGTCTCACTACTCTGAGCCTACTCTGAGCTCACTGTGTAGCCCAGGCAGGCCCCAATTCTTAATCCTCCTGCTTCAGTCTCCCACATGTTGGGATTCCATTTTGTGTTACCATGCCTGGTTTATATTTAGGATCTGTGCTAAATGTGTAGTTTCAGTTGCTTTTTTTTTTTTTTACCACAAATGGGGACAATTTCACAGCTGTATGAAATGATGGATATGTTAATTTGTTTTACCTTAATAACTATTTTACTATATATGTATCTTATAACATCATGTCATATATCTTAATTTATTTTAAAAGAACTGTATTCTTATTTTATGGCTTATTCTGAAGTCCAGAAAGCCACTGTTAAAAAGGATTTTATAGGAAATTCATCATCATGTTAGCATAGAGCCATACATTTTGGTACTTAAATCTAAGATTTCTTTTCATTGCTTTCAAATAGACAATATATTTAAAATGAATGTAACAGCAAGCATAGTACAGATATTAGCAACCACGACCTTTTCAGAAGCAAAGGTTTTTCAGTAGAAATGATGTGTTCTATATACTTTCTGACGAGCCCTTGGGTTTTCTCCATACCTGGGCTAAGCAAGGAGCCTACAGATGCAGTTCTCTTTGACACACTGGCTCCATTGCCAGCTCCTAAGTTCAGAAGGTGGCTATGTTACAAGACCATTCTACACTCGAGGCACTTACTGCAAGCCATAATGGCTGCACATCAATATCACACGTAGATTCTCTTCCCTACGTTCTTGCTAACACGCAGTCCCTTTGTCTTTTGGAAATAACTCTAGGAGTAAGTTTGCCATGATACCTCCTTGTGTCTTTATTTGGACTTCTCTGATGACTGAGGCTGATCCTCAACTCTCCTTGTACCTTTCAGGCATTCTATTTTCCTTTTGTGGATGCCTATTCACATACGCTACCATTTGAATGTGAAATGTCACCCACAGACCGCTGCGTTTAAGCACTTGGTCCCTGGCTGGTGATGCTGTTTTGGAAGGTTGTGGCACCTTTATGCACCATGGCCTGACCATCAGAGGTAGTGGAATGGAGACTTAGTTCTCTATGCTTCCTCTCACCCATGACATTCTGCAATAAGGGGATTCAGCGAGCATCCTTCCTACCCTGCAACTGTGAGCACCAATACATCTTCTTTGCCTAAGTAGTAGGAAACCCTCCCTGAGACTGTGAGCTGACCTGAGCACTTCTCCTACGCTGCTTCTTCTTAGGTATCTGTCATAATAGTGCAAAAAGCTGGAGAATGTTGAGAGCAATATGGATGACGGAGGCCTAGCTTGGGACACCTCAGAGGGGAGTAAAGACTCTAATAGGGCCATGTGAGCGGTATTTTAAATTAAGACTCTGTGGTTCTGGTCATCTGGGCTTGAAGCACCGCCTGATTAATGAGAGACTAGAGCCACTAAAGTGAACTTTTTTGCTTTGTTAGGACAATTGGCACTAGCCATCTGGGACTGAATAATTAGCTGTGATTAGGAAAAGACCAGCATCACAAAGGCAGAACCTTCTGGGAAGTGCTTTCTTGGCACCGGCACCTGGAAAGCTGTATTTCTGTAGCATTTCTGGGAATGCTCACCCTTGATTCACTTCATAGCCCCGCAGCCTGGGTTCTGAACACAGCACTGCACCATGGGGGTTGTGAAGCTAGGGCGCTCCAGCAAATGTGCTCGGATGTTTCAGCTCAGACTCGACTATTGTACATTAGGAACTCCATGTTTTTGCTGTAGATTCAAAGTTTTCTGCTCTCATAGAAACCTAATGGTTTAATTATAGAAAACAACAATTATTCTTCAGTGTGTAATTACCAAATTGATAAATCTTTGACTGTGTTAGAATGTCAGATTTTAAAAAATGCAGTTGGAATTACTTATTTGGCTTTCATAAAGATTTGTTAAATCATTGTTGTCTTGTGTTAGGACAAAATTTCATTAGTTTCTGAAATGTCTTGAAACAAAGTTCTGCCATTTTGTATTACATATTTATATGAAGTTAATGTTGACCAATAAAATATCAAAATATTGCTCTGCTCCGAAAATACTGAAGGTGCTTTGTGTTTTATAGTATCAGATATTCAGGCATGATTTAATCCTTATGAAAAACAAGCACGCACATTTATCTCATCACTATAATAAATGGTAAAATTATGTATACAAAATAATTGTTTAAAAATTTCCTTATGATCTATAATCAGCAAATATCTAGTCTGTGCATCTACTATTTATTATTTATGTATCATATCAATATCTAATTTGTATACCATATTGAAAGCATATAGTTTATACACATATATCACATATACATACATACACACATATACACATATAAACAAACTAGGATTGTTTGAAACTTTCTTGGGCAACAGTGTCAAGAGTGGACATAGTGGTTTGAATAGGTTTGGCCCCATAGAGTCATGTGTTCAAATGCTTGGCTCACAGGGAGTGACACTATTAGGAGGTGTGTCCTTGTTGGAGGAAATGTATCACTGTCAGGTGGGCTTTGAGGTCCTATGAGAAGGTCTTCCACCCAGTGTGGAAGAGACAGTAGGTTACCTGTTTTGGAGTTGTTGGCCCAAACACCTCCTGTACACTACAGTCACTTGCTGTCACGTTTGTTTACTGTGTTAATCACTTTCTGTAGTTGTGATAAATACCATGACTAAGATAATATATAGAAGAAAGAGTTTACTTTGGCTTATCTTAAACAGGGACAAGAGTCCATCTTGGTAGGGACACTTGGCAATGGTGGCAGGCATGATGGGAAAGCACAGGAATCTTGGGGCTCACATCTTTAAATGACAAGTATGACATGAAGTGAGTTGCAAATAGCACAAGGCTTTTCGTGTCTAAGTCCTCCCCAACTGATTTATTTCCTACAGCAAAGCTGTAAGACTACACCACTAAAACCTTGCCAAACAGTGTGGTCCACTGAAGACCATTCAAGTACCTGAATCTATGAGGGGACATTTATCATTCGAACCACCAGAGTTACTCTCCAGAACTTGATGGCAAGATCTTATTGCAGAGGACACTACATGCTTGGGTTGTAGAACACTGGTACTCATGACAAAGATTCATTTGCTGGTTAGCTTTCACAGCTCTGAACAGTGCTATGAACGTTATAAAAAGAAAAAAGTAATTATCAGTCTTAGCTATCTTTGAATCCAGTGTGCTACAATAACTACTGACCCCATAAGATATGCCCATTGGCCCAGCAATGTCACGGAGTTACCAGTTGCTTTCTGAATGGCTTTACAGCCCATTCCAGAAGATGAAGCCCATACCTGGAACCATTATTGGGACTAAAAGCCTGTGGCTACATCAGTCATAGACCAGAGGTGAGAAACAACTCTTATTATTCTGTTAAATGGGCATTGTATTAAACTGATTCCTAATGACTTGTCAATACACATAGACTGGTATATCTCTTGATCCTTATTGCAGAAAATTCTTGCAGTAGATAGTGATTGACATAGACCTACAACTGGTCAAGATGCGGACACTAGGAGTTTGCAGAATGACCATCTCTAAATAGGACATCTTTTTTTTTTTTTTTTATTAACTTGAGTATTTCTTATATACATTTCGAATGTTATTCCCTTTCCCGGTTTCCGGGCAAACATCCCCCCCCCCCCTTCCTTATGGGTGTTCCTCCCACCCCTCCCCATTGCTGCCCTCTCCCCAACAGTCTAGTTCACTAGGGGTTCAGTCTTAGCAGGACCCAGGGCTTCCCCTTCCACTGGTGCTCTTACTAGGATATTCATTGCAACCCCACGAGGTCAGAGTCCAGGGTCAGTCCATGTATAGTCTTTGGGTAGTGGCTTAGTCCCTGAAACTCTGGTTGGTTGGCATTGCTGTACATATGGGGTCTCGAGCTCCTTCAAGCTCTTCCAGTTCTTTCTCTGATTGTTCAACAGGGGTCCTGTTCTCAGTTCAGTGGTTTCCTGCTGGCATACGCCTCTGTATTTGCTGTATTCTGGCTGTGTCTCTCATGAGCGATCTGCATTCACATTTTGATCATCCGTCTTGAGTTTCATTTGTTCTAGGCATCTAGGGTAATTCAAGCATTTGGGCTAATAGCCACTTATCAATGAGTACATACCATGTATGTCTTTCTGTGATTGGGTTAGCTCACTCAGGATGATAGTTTCCAGTTCCAGCCATTTGCCTACGAATTTCACAAAGTCATTGTTTTTGATAGCTGAGTAATATTCCATTGTGTAGATGTACCACATTTTCTGTATCCATTCCTCTGTTGAAGGGCATCTGGGTTCTTTCCAGCTTCTGGCTATTATAAATAAGGCTGCGATGAACATAGTGGAGCACGTGTCTTTTTTATATGTTGGGGCATCTTTTGGGTATATGCCCAGGAGAGGTATAGCTGGATCCTCAGGCAGTTCAATGTCCAATTTTCTGAGGAACCTCCAGACTGATTTCCAGAATGGTTGCAGCAGTCTGCAACCCCACCAACAATGGAGGAGTGTTCCCCTTTCTCCACATCCTCGCCAGCATTTGCTGTCACCTGAGTTTTTGATCTTAGCCATTCTCACTGGTGTGAGGTGAAATCTCAGGGTTGTTTTGATTTGCATTTCCCTTATGACTAACGATGTTGAACATTTCTTTAGGTGTTTCTCAGCCATTCGGCATTCCTCAGCTGTGAATTCTCTGTTTAGCTCTGAACCCCATTTTTTAATAGGGTTATTTGCCTCCCTGCTGTCTAACTTCTTCAGTTCTTTGTATATTTTGGATATAAGCCCTCTATCTGTTGTAGGATTGGTAAAGATCTTTTCCCAATCTGTTGGTTGCCGTTTTGTCCTAACCACAGTGTCCTTTGCCTTACAGAAGCTTTGCAGTTTTATGAGATCCCATTTGTCGATTCTTGATCTTAGAGCATAAGCCATGGGTGTTTTGTTCAGGAAATTTTTTCCAGTGCCCATGTGTTCCAAATGCTTCCCTAGTTTTTCTTCTATTAGTTTGAGTGTATCTGGTTTGATGTGGAGGTCCTTGATCCACTTGGACTTAAGCTTTGTACAGGGTGATAAGCATGGATCGATCTGCATTCTTCTACATGTTGACCTCCAGTTGAACCAGCACCATTTGCTGAAAATGCTATCTTTTTTCCATTGGATGGTTTTGGCTCCTTTGTCAAAAATCAAGTGCCCATAGGTGTGTGGGTTCATTTCTGGGTCTTCAATTCTGTTCCATTGGTCTATCTGTCTGTCTCTGTACCAATACCATGCAGTTTTTATCACTATTGCTCTGTAATACTGCTTGAGATCTGGGATAGTGATTCCCCCTGAAGTCCTTTTATTGTTGAGGATAGTTTTAGCTATCCTGGGTTTTTGTTATTCAGATGAATTTGCAAATTGTTCTGTCTAACTCTTTGAAGAATTGGATTGGTATTTTGATGGGGATTGCATTGAATCTGTAGATCGCTTTTTGGTAGAATGGCCATTTTTACTATATTAATCCTGCCAATCCATGAGCATGGGAGATCTTTCCATCTTCTGAGATCTTCTTCAATTTCTTTCTTCAGAGTCTTGAAGTTCTTACTGTACAGATCTTTTACTTGCTTGGTTAAAGTCACCCCGAGGTACTTTATATTATTTGGATCTATTATGAAGGGTATCATTTCCCTAATTTCTTTCTCGGCCTGTTTCTCTTTTGTGTAGAGGAAGGCTACTGATTTATTTGAGTTAATTTTATACCCAGCCACTTTGCTGAAGTTGTTTATCAGCTTTAGTAGTTCTCTGGTGGAATTTTTGGGATCACTTAAATATACTATCATATCATCTGCAAATAGTGATATTTTGACTTCTTCTTTTCGATCTGTATCCCTTGACCTCCTTTTTGTTGTCTTATTGCTCTGGCTAGAACTTCAAGAACTATATTGAATAAGTAGGGAGAGAGTGGGCAGCCTTGTCTAGTCCCTGATTTTAGTGGGATTGCTTCAAGTTTCTCTCCATTTAGTTTAATGTTAGCAACTGGTTTGCTGTATATGGCTTTTACTATGTTTAGGTATGGGCCTTGAATTCCTATTCTTTCCAGGACTTTTATCATGAAGGGGTGTTGAATTTTGTCAAATGCTTTCTCAGCATCTAATGAAATGATCATGTGGTTTTGTTCTTTCAGTTTGTTTATATAATGGATCACGTTGATGGTTTTCCGTATATTGAACCATCCCTGCATGCCTGGGATGAAGCCTACTTGATCATGGTGGATGATTGTTTTGATGTGCTCTTGGATTCGGTTTGCCAGAATTTTATTGAGTATTTTTGCATCGATATTCATAAGGGAAATTGGTCTGAAGTTCTCTTTCTTTGTTGGGTCTTTGTGTGGTTTAGGTATAAGAGTAATTGTGGCTTCATAGAAGGAATTCGGTAGTGCTCCATCTGTTTCAATTTTGTGGAATAGTTTGGATAATATTGGTAATGAGGTCTTCTATGAAGGTCTGAGAGAATTCTGCACTAAACCCGTCTGGACCTGGGCTCTTTTTGGTTGGGAGACCTTTAATGACTTCTTCTATTTCCTTAGGAGTTATGGGGTTGTTTAACTGGTTTATCTGTTCCTGATTTAACTTCGGTACCTGGTATCTGTCTAGGAAATTGTCCATTTCCTGCAGATTGTCAAGTTTTGTTGAATATAGGCTTTTATAGTAAGATCTGATGATTTTTTGAATTTCCTCTGAATCTGTAGTTATGTCTCCCTTTTCATTTTTGATTTTGTTAATTTGGACACACTCTCTGTGTCCTCTCGTTAGTCTGGCCAAGGGTTTATCTATCTTGTTGATTTTCTCAAAGAACCAACTTTTGGTTCTGTTGATTCTTTCTATGGTCCTTTTTGTTTCTACTTGGTTGATTTCGGCTCTGAGTTTGATTATTTCCTGCCTTCTACTCCTCCTGGGTGTATTTGCTTCTTTTTGTTCTAGAGCTTTTAGGTGTGCTGTCAAGCTGCTGACATATGCTCTTTCCTGTTTCCTTCTGCAGGCACTCAGCGCTATGAGTTTTCCTCTTAGCGCAGCTTTCATTGTGTCCCATAAGTTTGGGTATGTTGTATCTTCATTTTCATTAAATTCTAAAAAGTCTTTAATTTCTTTCTTTATTTCTTCCTTGACCAGGTTATCATTGAGTAGAGCATTGTTCAATTTCCACGTATATGTGGGCATTCTTCCCTTATTGTTATTGAAGACCAGTTTTAGGCCGTGGTGGTCCGATAGCACGCATGGGATTATTTCTATCTTTCTGTACCTGTTGAGGCCCGTTTTTTGACCAATTATATGGTCAATTTTGGAGAAAGTACCATGAGGAGCTGAGAAGAACGTATATCCTTTTGCTTTAGGGTAGAACGTTCTATAACTATCCGTTAAGTCCATTTGGCTCATGAGTTCTCTTAGTCTGTCACGTCTCTGTTTAATTTCTGTTTCCATGATCTGTCCATTGATGAGAGTGGGGTGTTGAAATCTCCTACTATTATTGTGTGAGGTGCAATGTGTGTTTTGAGCTTTAGTAAGGTTTCTTTTTACGTATGTAGGTGCCCTTGTATTTGGGGCATAGATATTTAGGATTGAGAGTTCATCTTGGTGGATTTTTCCTTTGATGAATATGAAGTGTCCTTCCTTATCTTTTTTTTGATGACTTTTAGTTGAAAATTGATTTTATCTGATATTAGAATGGCTACTCCAGCTTGCTTCTTCTGACCATTTGCTTGGAAAGTTGTTTTCCAGCCTTTCACTCTGAGGTAGTGTCTGTCTTTTTCTCTGAGGTGTGTTTCCTGTAGGCAGCAGAATGCAGGGTCCTCGTTGCGTATCCAGTTTGTTAATCTATGTCTTTTTATTGGGGAGTTGAGGCCATTGATGTTGAGAGATATTAAGGAATAGTGATTATTGCTTCTGGTTGTATTCATATTTGGATGTGAGGTTATGTTTGTGTGCTTTTCTTCTCTTTGTTTTGTTGCCAAGACGATTAGTTTCTTGCTTCTTCTAGGGTATAGCTTGCCTCCTTATGTTGGGCTTTACCATTTATTATCCTTTGTAGTGCTGGATTTGTAGAAAGATATTGTGTAAATTTGGTTTTGTCATGGAATATCTTGGTTTCTCCATCTATGTTGATTGAGAGTTTTGCAGGATACAGTAACCTGGGCTGGCATTTGTGTTCTCTTAGGGTCTGTATGACATCAGTCCAGGATCTTCTGGCCTTCATAGTTTCTGGCGAAAAGTCTGGTGTGATTCTGATAGGTCTGCCTTTATATGTTACTTGACCTTTTTCCCTTACCGCTTTTAATATTCTTTCTTTATTTTGTGCGTTTGGTGTTTTGACTATTATGTGACCGGAGGTGTTTCTTTTCTGGTCCAATCTATTTGGAGTTCTGTAGGCTTCTTGTATGCCTATGGGTATCTCTTTTTTTAGGTTAGGAAGTTTTCTTCTATGATTTTGTTGAAGATATTTACTGGTCCTTTGAGCTGGGAGTCTTCTCTCTTCTATACCTATTATCCTTAGGTTTGATCTTCTCATTGAGTCCTGGATTTCCTGTATGTTTTGGACCAGTAGCTTTTTCCGCTTTACATTATCTTTGACAGTTGAGTCAATGATTTCTATGGAATCTTCTGCTCCTGAGATTCTCTCTTCCATCTCTTGTATTCTGTTGGTGAAGCTTGTATCTACAGCTCCTTGTCTCTTCTTTTGGTTTTCTATATCCAGGGTTGTTTCCATGTGTTCTTTCTTGATTGCTTCTATTTCCATTTTTAATTCTTCAACTGTTTGATTGTGTTTTCCTGGAATTCTTTCAGGGATTTTTGTGACTCTCTCTATGGGCTTCTACTTGTTTATTTATGTTTTTCCTGGAATTCTTTTAGGATTTTTTGTGACTCCTCTCTATGGGCTTCTACTTGTTTATTTATATTTTCCTGGAATTCTTTTTAGGAATTTTTATGATTCCTCTCTGTAGGCTTCTACTTGTTTATTTATGTTTTCCTGTGTTTCTCTAAGGGAGTTCTTCATGTCTTTCTTGAAGTCCTCCAACATCATGATCAAATATGATTTTGAAACTAGATCTTGCTTTTCTGGTGTGTTTGGATATTCCGTGTTTGCTTTGGTGGGAGAATTGGGCTCCGATGATGCCATGTAGTCTTGGTTTCTGTTGCTTGGGTTCCTGCGCTTGCCTCTCGCCATCAGATTATCTCTAGTGTTACTTTGTTCTGCTATTTCTGACAGTGGCTAGACTGTCTTATAAGCCTGTGTTTCAGGAGTGCTGTAGACCTGTTTTCCTGTTTTCTTTCAGCCAGTTATGGGGACAGAGTGTTCTGCTTTCGGAGTTTTTTTTTCTCTACAGGTCTTCAGCTGTTCCTGTGAGCCTGTGTCTTGAGTTCACCAGGCAAGTCGTTTGTAGCAGAAAAGTTTGTCTTACCTGTGGTCCCCAGGCTCAAGTTTGCTAGTGGGGTGTTGCCTATGAGCTCTCCACGGCCTCAGCAGCCAGGAAGATCTGCGCCGCCCCTTCCGGGAGGTTCCGTGCACCAGGGTTCCAGATAGCTTTTCTTTTCCTCTGGGGTCAGTACTGTGTGCAGCGTGCAGTCTCTTCTGGTTTCCCAGGCGTGTCCGCCTCTCTGAAGGTTTAGCTCTCCCTCCCACGGGATTTGGGTGCAGAGAACTGTTTATCCGGTCGGTCCCTTCAGGTGCGGTGTCTCAGGCGCAGTGGATCTGCTGCTCCTGGGCCCTCCTCACGGGTACCCAGAGGCCGACACAGTATCCTCCTGGGCCAGGGATGTGGGCAGAGGTGGGCAGCGTTGGTGGTCTCCTCCGCTCTGCTGCCTCAGGAGTGCCCGCCCGACCAGGGGGCCAGAACTCCCCTCCGGGGGGCCTGGGAGCAGAGAGCTGCTGAAGGCAGGGATCCTCCGCTGGTCCGGGACTCTGGCCAAACACCGGAAGTGTCCGGCCCCAGAGGAACTCCGCCTCTGTGTGACCCGAGATCACCAGGCAAGTCGTTTGTAGCAGAAAAGTTTGTCTTACCTGTGGTCCCCAGGCTCAGGTTTGCTCGCGGGGTGTTGCCTATGAGCTCTCCACGGCCTCAGCAGCCAGGAAGATCTGCGCCGCCCCTTAAATAGGACATTTCTATTACAGATCTTCTTCCTAAGGTTCAGAGATCATTGAGGAAAAGGGCATGGGAATATTGTTAGACCAGAGGCGGATGACTACAAGGAAACTGTTTTTCAGGAACATCACGGTAGCTGCACATATGAAACCACAGGTTGTGACAGCATGCACAAGACATGTGCAAGCTCAAGCAAGGGAAAGCGCAGTATGAAGAGAGGAGGTGGGCACAAAGTTCACCCTAGCTGAGAAGCTGTTGGCACTCAACAGCTTCAGGGGGAGGAATTCCCAGTTTTCTGTGAAGGTGTGGCCCTTGGTCTGTAAACTATAATCCAGTGGTGGCTAAACACCAGGCGTGCATGGGAAGCATAAATTTGATTTAATTTTTTAAAAATGAGAACACAAAGAGGGGTGATTAGAGAAGTGGGTCTGAAGGTGGGAGGAGTAGGAGGAGAGAAAGTGAAAATTGATCAAAATACAAAGAGCTAATAAAACACAAGGAGAAAAAATTTGCCTTGAATGAGTCACAAGTGAAAGGTTTTAAGCAGCTCTGCTTTGAGTGATCTCCAGGCTATTTCTAGTACCTAATACAATATGAATGCCGCACTCATAGATTTTATACTGTGTTGTTAAATACAGTATAAAATTTCATCTATATTCTTCCATACAGCTGAAAATTCCCCCAATGTTGAGTCTGTTTGTAGGACACATGGATGAAAGGGCCCAGCTGTGTCAGCCTGTAATGTTGAGGGTTTTTTTTTTAAAGTTGCTGTAGCTGTTCAGAATCCCTTCTAGTCACAGAAGCATTTCGGAGTTCTATTTTTGTAAAATTGTTATTGAAATTTTGATTCTGATAGCATGGGATCTTGAGAAGTGTTTGGGTACAACAAGGCCATACCTCCTAATCCTAAACAGTGTGCTAGCTGCAGAACAAACATTCAAATATGTGAGCCTGTCCAACGCGCGACTTCTAGCCGGCAAGAAGCACGCGGACATTGAAATTCTTACTATAGACAAAAACTTTATTCCTCTCTTATGGTGGAAGCCCCGTGCACCGGCCAGGCGCACCTATTTATCCCCCGTGTGCGCACCCACACCTGATTGGTTGCTTACTCATGACCTCATCAGGCACGTCCCGGAAATGGGCAAAGACCTGCCAGGAAGGCACTCTTTCACATGCGCACACAGTTAATCTCCCGTTAGGGAGTCGGCTTGCGCGGCAAAGGCTAGCGCCATCTTGACTGACTTGGCTTTCCACGTGGGGCGCAGTGGAAGCCAGCGCCATCTAGTGGTGGCGAATGTTATTGCGGCCCTTTACATCTCCCCCTTTACTTTTTATTAATAAATAGCGGTAAATTATTGTCTAGGCTGGTCTAGGTCCCCGCAGTTACGTCCATCTGCTTTGGCTCCTGTCTTAGGTCGTTCCTCTATGTCACAGCCTTATCCGTCGAAGGGTAACCCTATCGCCACCGGGCCCTGTGTCTTAGATCGGTCTGTGCATGAGGAAAGTTGCCCGTCTCTGGATACCACAGTGCTGTGTGACAGTAACTGAATAATGACCTAGGGCGAACTCTAAAAAGAGGCCAGCCAGAAGGTGAGTTAGTGGGGAGATCATGATCCCCTTATCGCGTGCGATGAGGAAACCTCAGCGATGTAGAAGGGCTGATCAAAGGAATCTTGAGTCTCTCTCTCCCAGTGCAAGTGGGCCCACAGGCCCATGGGGTGCAAGAGCAGAGAACTCAGATACCGACTAATTTTTGAAGATAGATAACCAAATTTTAGGGGAGGCCCCTTGTTCAAATGGCTGCAAGTGCTTGAGTGAAAACGGCCTTGTCACGTTTTTGTTGAGGTCTGAGTTTGCAAACCAACCATAGCATGAATACTAATCCACAGCATAGGGCTGCACCAAACAGAGCCACCCCCACCCATTCCTAGAAGTACTAGGAATCCAAATCCAAAGAGGTAGTGTGAGGACTAGAGGTAGTTTCTGAGGGATCCATCCGCGAGTCATTTCTAGGCGTCAGGATTCTCCGTGTCAGTCGTTCCGGTAGCCAGAATGGATTGTCTTCTTCCTGTGGGAAAACACAAACCGCTCCCCTGGATCTTATTAAAATAGGATCCGGGCCTTTCCATAGACCAGTCAAAACATCTTTCCATTTTACCATCTCTTTTGGTCTATCAGGTTCTGAATAGTGACGTTCGGCCGCAGTATGGCCTTGGGCGTCAAGATTTAAAAAATTAAGGGTGAAGAGTGCTATGGAAACAGCTACTCTTGGTACTGAGGGTAGAGTCTCCTCGACTCCCCCTTTTTGTTTAATTAAATAGGATTTGAGAGTGCGATGGGCACGTTCTACAATGCCCTGTCCCTGAGGATTATACGGGAGACCAGTCAGATGAGTCACCTCCATCTGGTGGCAGAACTGTTGAAATTTTTGAGAAGTATAAGCTGGTCCATTGTCTGTCTTAAGGAGTTTGGGTTTACCCCAAGCGCTCCACGCCTCGAGGCAATGTTGAATTGCATGTGAGGCCTTTTCTCCTGTTAGAGGTGTAGCAAACATAATGCCAGAGCATGTATCAATAGAAACATGCAAATACTGAAGTTTTCCAAAAGAAGGGATATGAGTAACATCCATTTGCCAAACCTGTAGCGGTCGGATTCCTTGTGGGTTAACTCCCACATGTGGTACAGGCAGGAATTGACAACAATTTTGACATTGGGTAACTATCTCCCTAGCTTCTTTTCTAGTCAAAGCAAATCGGCGGCGTAAAGTTTCAGCCGTTACATGAAATCGTCTGTGAAATTCTTTTGCTACGTCTAATTGAGGGGACAAGGCAACTGCAATCACTCTTGTAGCTTTGTCCGCTAGGTCATTTCCGCGGGACATTGGCCCAGGAAGGCCCGAGTGAGCTCTAATATGTGTTATGAATACAGGGGATCTCCTGCTGAGAAGGGTAGATTGAATTTGTTGAAAAATCTGAGCAAGTTTGCTGGAAGGCCTGATTAATCCAGCCACCTCAAGAACCTTAACTGCATTAACCACATAAGAGGAATCTGACACAATGTTAAGCGGGCCTGGGAAGGTCTCGAGGACCTCTAGCACCACTAAACATTCTACAACTTGAGGTGAGGTTTCATTATACTGTTTAGATACTACCTTATTATTGACCACATAAGCACCTATACCAGTTTTTGACCCATCTGTATACACTACAACCCCATCAACAAGTGGTTTCTGAGACATTATGCGTGGAAACACAATGGCTTGGCTTAAAGCAAACTGTAGGATCGGGTGTTTTGGATAATGATTATCAATCTGTCCAGCAAAGGAAGTAACTAACACTGCCCAAGCATTTGAGGTAGCAGCTAATGTTTGAACCTGAATGGCTGTATATGGTACTATCAAAGTTTTGGGTTCTTTCCCAAAATGAGTAATAGCTGCCTTTAACCTGCGGAGTGCAAGCTGAGCAACCGCATCGGGATACCAGTCAATAATCTTAGCAGGAGATGCATTCATTGGGATGGGCCCATAATAAAGGCCCATCCTGCCACAAAACAGCTGTTGGCAATAGCATAGTTTTGAAAACACACAAATCAAAAGGCTTGGTCTCATCAATGCGCTGCAATTGAGCATCCTGTAAGGCTTTTTCTACAACTTGTAAGGCCTGGTTTGCGGCTGGCGTCAATGCTCTCGGAGAGGAGATATGAGAGTCCCCCTCCAAAATATCAAATAAAGGTTTCAACTCAGCAGAGGAAACCTTTAAAAATGGTCTCAGCCAATTTATATCTCCCAATAATTTTTGGAAATCATTTAAGGTATGTAAATGATCTCTACGAATCTCTAATTTCTGGGAAACTATTTTTTCAGGATAAATGACCGTTCCCAGAAATGAGCCAATTTCTGCAATTTGAACCTTTTCTGCAGCGACTTGTAGTCCCCATTGTCCCAATGTTTTGATTAATATGGGATATGAGGTCTGTAAGGTGGTTAAATCTTTGCCACATGCTAGGATGTCATCCATGTAATGAGCCAGCAACAAGGAAGGAAATTGCTTCCTTATAGGTTCAAGAGCTCGTTGCACATATAGTTGGCAAATAGTGGGGCTATTGGCCATGCCTTGAGGCAGGACCCTCCACTGAAATCTCTTATCAGGTTCAAGATGATTAATAGCTGGTATAGTAAATGCAAACCTCTGTCTGTCTTGTGGACACAAGGGGATGGAAAAGAAACAATCCTTAATGTCTATAATTATTATCTTCCATTGCTTAGGTAAAGCAGAGAGTAAGGGTAGGCCTCGTTGGATCGAGCCAAATAAACGCATCTGTGCATTAATGGCTCTCAAATCATGGAGAAGTCTCCATTTTCCTGATTTTGTCTTTATCACAAAAATAGGAGTATTCCATGGTGAAGTAGACGGTTCTAAATGACCAAGCTGTAATTGTTCATTAACCAATTTAGTGGCAGCTTCTAATTTTTCAGAGGATAGATGCCATTGAGGAACCCATATCACTTCCTCTGTGAGCCAGGGTATGGGCATAGAACCCTCAATGGCACTTAGGAAAAACCCAGGTCCTGCCTTCCTATATTACCTTCTTGTGGAACCGGTTCTAATTTTCCTTGTTCCTTTTTTCCTAATCCCTTCCTAATCTCGACAGCTTGTCGAGAGTACTCGTTGGTCAATGTCAGACCTAGACCCTGTAAGACATCCCTCCCCCAAATGTTAACAGGAAGAGGGAGGACATAAGGAATAAACTTTCCTGATTGGCCTTCTGGAGCATGCCAAATCAAGGAGCGTGAGCTGATAGTGGGGCTGGCCTCATACCCTAGTCCTTGTAAGGAATGGGATGATTGAGTGACAGGCCATGCCTTAGGCCACCACTTGGAGGAGATAATGCTCTTATCAGCCCCTGTATCTAGAATTCCCTTAAAATTTTTCCCTTCTACATTCAACTCTAAAGAGGGTCTGGAATTAAGGTCCATCATTAAATAAGCAGAATCAGTCCCGGAAGAGCCAAACTTCGCGGTTCCTCTAGGGACCCCGGAAGAAGGAAAATGATCATGTAAGCTTGGAAGAATAATCAACTGAGCAATCCTATCACCTGGGGAAATGGAAAAAACGCCTTGAGGGCACGAACAGAGAACTTGAAGTTCTCCCGTGTAATCTTGATCTATTATTCCAGGGTGAACAATTAGTCCCTTTAAAGTTAAGGAGGACCGTCCCATAATAAGGCCAACACTTCCCACGGGTAGGGGGCCTTTGTAGTCAGTGGGGACGGGTTGTACACCCATCAGTGGCATTAATATGAATTGGGTGGTGGAACAGAGGTCCACTCCTGCTGAGCCTCTAGTGGCTCTGCGAACCGTGGAGTCCGTCTGTTGTAAGCTGGAGTCCCATATGTTTTGGGGCCCTGAGACCTGGGGCCCAGATACCCGTTTTTTGGAATGTTTTCACTCTCTTCTGTCTGGGGAGGCCTGGGCTGAATAAGCCTGCCTCTGATATCTTTAACTGAGCGACATTCACTAGCCCAATGATAGCCTTTCCCACACTTAGTACACAGTCCTGGTGCTCTCTTCCTAGTGAGGGCTTGACACTCCTTTTTCAAATGTCCTGGTTTGCCACAGTTATAGCAGACCTTGTGATCACCTGTACCTGAGCACTTTTGGCTCTGTAGGATAGCAGCCGCGAGGCCGGCATTAGTAAGCGGGCCTCCAAGTTCTCGGCAAACTCTCAGCCAGTCCTGTAATCCTTTGCCCTTCCTAGGCGTAATAGCTGCTCTGCATTCCTGTGTGGCTTGCTCATAAACCAACTGTTCTACTAAAGGCATTGCCTGTTCAGGGTCTCCAAAGATCCTGCCTGCTGCCTCCATCATCCTAGCCACAAAGTCTGAGAATGGTTCCTGGGGGGCTTGTATGATTCTCGTTAAGTGTCCCCCGGACTCTCCCTTCTTGGAAAGTGCCTTCCATGCCTTAACGGCGGCAGCGGAAATTTGAGCGTATGCTCCCCAGTCATAGTTAGTTTGATTATTGGCATATTGCCCTTGTCCTGTTAACAGATCAAGCGTCCAGTCTCTCTGATTGCCTTCAGCAATGGCATTGACTTTGGCCTGTGCCTGAGAGGCATCATACCATAAGGCTTTCCATTCCATATATTGTCCCATATTGGGAAGCGTAGCCTTCACTGTTGTCTGCCAGTCTCCTGGAGTCATGGCCAGAGTAGCAAGCCTTTCGACTTGAGCAATAGTAAAATTGGCACTAACTCCATAGTTACGGACCGACTCGGCAAGTTCTTTTATTTGAACATATTCTACTGGCGCGTGATCACGGCCTCCATCGGCGGCCTCAAACACCGGAAATGCCAGCTGTATCTTTTTCTGTTCCTCTTTAGTGAGGAAGGAATCTGAGTGGAATCTCTCCATATAAGATGGAGAGGCGCCGGGACTTATAGGCTGGGAAACCGCATGGTTTCTGCCTTCCACTTCCTTTTGTTTACCCAAGCTGTTAGCTCGTTGTTCATCTGGGTAGCATCTTTCTTTTTCACAGCGAGCTGCCTTATCTTCTAAATCCTATCTCTCAGAGGAGCTAAGCTTGTCTGTCCCTGAACTATCAAGCTCTGAAGTCTTTGAATCCTTTACCGGATAAAGACTTCCACTTTTCAAGATTTCTTCTCCCTTCTGTTTTAACTCACCCGGGGCGTTTTTTCCCCACTCTCTCTCTCCCTCGGTTCTAAGGTCCTCGAGAGGGTCTCTTTTTTAAGTGCACTTTTTCCCTTTAAACTCTTTGAATCGTTCTCTAACTCTGTTTCTGATGCACTGTCTCGCCCTACCCCCAACGCTCTCCGCTTTGCTGTTAGACGCCGTTTGGCGGTAACTAGAAACTCAAAGGTCAATAGAAACAACCCGAGGGCTGCCAAAGCAACCATAACGGCACCTGCCGCGTCCGGCAGGGGACTGAGTCGGAGCAGGTCAAGGCTAAACATTGTCTCTCAGAGTTTGACCTGCGTCCTATAGCTTCTGAATTTCTTCCGTGAAACGGAGGCTTCCGTGGCGCGGACGAGGCGATGGTGTGGCCTCTGGTCCCGGGGTCTCAGCACCAAATGTCCCACACGCGCCTTCTCACTGGAAAGAAGCACGAGGACATAGTTAAATCCCCCTACTCAACTTGATTGGATATAAGATCAACTAAGACACATGCTTCCAGTGGGTCTGTGAGAAAATGATTAACTTCGGTGAAAGACGTTCCCTCAGAGTGGGCTGAACTTCCTGACATGACCCAGATATGAAGAGGGAAAAGCAGAGCTGCTCTTCTCTTCCCTTCCATTGTCCTTGTGGATGGTTTTACTTTTCTGCTGCTATTGCTGCCATACTTTGTGACCTGAAAAACCAGCTTCTTCAGCTCCAATATGGACTGATGAGAAATAGCTTTGCAGGAACCCTTCAGAATTCACCACCAGGTTGGAACTGGTAAGGCCTCCAGTCCAGACAGCCCCACTGGGTCCTCAGCCTCTAGTGTACAGACAACCATTGTGGCACTACTTTTACAATGTTTGGTCCAATCTAATAAACTCCCCTTGTAATAGACAGTCATTCTGTTGGACTTGTTCCTTTAGAGAATCATGGTTACTATGTGACTAAAAGACAAATTTCATATTGTCTGTCACATATACAGAACACACATACACATAAACTCATAAAATGCATACTTGCATTGATACATGGCACAAAACCAAAGGAATACTCTTGGGGACAGATGGGAACCTGTGTGTGTGTGTGTGTGTGTGTGTGTGTGTGTGTGTGTGTGTGTGTTAAAAGCAGGTCATAGAGATGAAATATGTGGAAAGGTCAATTTTATACATGTGTAAAATGCTATTATTTTGCATACTTATAACCAATAATGCCAATGATTTTTATATACATTTGATTATATACGTGTTGATACATTATATACATGATATACAACTTTGCTGAATTTATGCAATACTTTTAAGTGTTTCACTGGAGACTTTAAGGTCTTCAGTAAATAAGATTATGACACTCACAAAACCAAATGAAACCAAACCAGAAAACCATGACAACTTGACTTCTTCCTATCTTTTTGGAATCCCTGTTATTTCTTTTTTCTCATTTAGTTGCTCTGGCTATGACACCCCGAACTATGTGGAAGTGAAGTCATGGTGTGGTCATATTTAATTTGATCCTGATCGCAAATGAAAGTCTACAAGCATCTCGCCATTGATGTACTGTTAGCTGTGGGTTTGCTCGTCATGGCCTTGGTTGTGTTGAGAATCGGTTCTTCTAGATCCAATTGTCAAGAGTTTCAATTATGAAAGAATGTTAAATTTCATCAAATGATTTTTCTCCATCTTTTAAGTGTTCACATGATTTGTCATTTGTTCGGTAGTATATGACACTTATTGATTAGTATGTGTTAAGCCTTCTGGCTACTTTTTTCCCCTCAGCTTGACACTAGCTAGAATTATTTGGGAAGCAAGACCCTCAATTGAGAAAATGACCTCACCAAATTGGCCTATGTGAGCATTTTCTTGATTAATGATTGTGGCAGATGGGCGTAGGTTACTAGGGGTGGTGCTACCTGGGCAGATGGCCCTGGATGGTATGAGAGAGAGTAGATTGAGTGAGCCAGGAGAAGCAAGCCAATAAGCTACATTCATTCATGGTTTCTGCTTCTGTGTCTGCCTCTAGGTTCTTGCCCTGGCTTCCTTCCGTGATGGAGTATGACCTGAGAGTTGCAAGCTGAAATAAACCTGTGCCTCCCTAAGTTGTTTTTGGATATAACCTTTTATCAGAGCAATAGAAACCTTAAGACAGAAATTGGTACCAGGAATAGAGTGTTACATGACAGACCCGACCACGTTTCAGGGAGGATTGTGGAAAGACTTTGGTATTTTGGGTTAGAAAAGCCATTCAGTGTTCAAAACTTAATAAAACATGAGGGAAACTTATAAGATAATGCTGGAGCTAAGAAATAAGTGGCAATTAAGAATAGAACAACATCTTAGAGGCAAAATCTTCTGAAAATATTTCTCAGGGTCAGAGAATAGAATCTGTGGTCCTGAGGGGGCCAAGGCTGTACCCTGCAGGATGTCATAAAGGTAAGGGCGGGGGCAGGTTAGAACGAGGCCTGTCACTGAATGAGAAGGAAGGATGGGTGGGGGGAGAAAAGTTTGAGGGAAGAGGAGGACACTGGAACTGGGGACAGGAAAAGACTGCAGGAGAAGGTGCCACCGAGAGAACATGGAGGCTGATGTAAAGATTCCACTCTGTGTATTTACAGGTTGTTATGAATGTTCTTAAGGGATGGATGTGTACAGGGCTTTGTATGTTTAGCTGGGCAATTATAACTTATTAATTGGATCAGAGGTTATTGTGTTGAGTGTTCTTTCTTGTGGAGAATTTAGGAGAGTGTGTGGTGGCAGAGACACTAGGCCGCCACAGAGTTGGGATGTATATTTCTGGCATGGTAAAGCCTGCCTTGGGAACTAGATAGAGCAGAGCAGGTGAGAGGCTTTGCTAAGGTTAAGATATCTATCAGATATCTTGGGGCACTGCGGTGCCAGATCTAGAGGGGGTAAAAGACAGCACATTTTTTATAATTTTACAGCAATAGTACCCTGTACTGGCAGATGAAGAGTTTCCCAGGAGGAGCTGGTTATGAAGGCATAAAGGAATCATTAACGGATGGTGAGCCTTGGTACCATGAGAAGCCCAGAGAGGCCATTTAAGAAGGTGTAGCCTCTAAGATCAAAAACTCAGGTGACAACAGATGCTGGCAAGGATGTGGAAAAAGAGGAACACTCCTCCATTGTTGGTGGGACTGCAAGCTGGTACAACCACTCTGGAAATCAGTCTGGAGGGTCCTCAGAAAATTGGACATTGAACTACATGAAAACCCAGCTATATCACTCCTGGGCATATACCCAAAAGATGCTCCAACATATAACAAGGACACATGCTCCACTATGTTCATAGCAGCCTTATTTATAATAGCCAGAAGCTGGAAAGAACCCAGATGCCCTTCAAAGAGGAATGAATACAGAAAATGTGGTACATTTACACAATGGAGTAATACTCAGCTATTAAAAACAATGACTTCATGAAATTCATAGGCAAATGGATTGAATTAGAAAATGTCACCCTGAGTGAGGTAACCCAATCATAAAAAAACTGCACATGGTATGCACTCACTGGTAGGTGGATATTAGCCCAAAAGCTCCAATTACCCAAGATACAATCCACAGATCACATGAAGCACAAGAAGGACGGCCAAAGTGCAGATGCTTCTGTCTTTCTTAAAAGGGGGGACAAAAATATTCATATGAGGAGATATGGAGACAAAGGTTGGAACAGAGACTGAAGGAATGGCCATTCAGAGACTGCCCCACCTGGGATCCAGCCCATATCCATACAGTCACCAAACCCAGACAATATTGAAGCCAAGAATTGCATGTTGACAGGAGCCTGATATAGCTCTCTCCTGGGAGGCTTAGCCAGGGCATGACAAATACAGAAGTGAATGCTAGCAGCAAATCATTGATCTGAAAACAGGGTCCCCATTAGAGGAGTTTGAGAATTGAAGGAGCTCAAAGAGTTTGCAACTCCATAAGAATAACAGTACCAACCAACCAGAGCTCCCAGGGATTAAACCACTACCCAAAGGGTACACATGGACAGACCCATGGCTCCAGCTGCATGTGTAGCGGAGGATGGCCTTGTTGGGCACCAATTGGAGGAGAAGCCCTTGGTCCTGCCAAGGTTGGATTCCCCAGCGTAGGGGAATGTCAGGACAGGGAGGCAGAAAGGGGGGGTGGCTGGGGAGGGGGAACAACCTTATAGAAGAAGGGGGAGGAGAGATGGGTGAGGGGGTTTATGGACTGGAAACCGGGAGAGGGAATAGCATTTGAAATGTGAATAAAAAATATCCAATTAAAAAAAAAAGGTGTAGCCTCAGCTGCAGTAGAAACCCCAGGATTGACTGGATCATGAAGAAAGACTGAGGCTTAGTACCATGTGGCAGGGTAAGATTCCTGGAACAGAGCCCAGGAGAGGCTTTGCTGAAGGTGAAGACCAGGTGCAGAGGAGACCCCAGCAGTTTGGAGATGCTAATGCCATGAGGGGACCATCAAGGACAGCAGCTGTGAAGTGGAGCTAGCATGAATCTAGGAGACAAACTGAATGCTTTGGATGGCAGAGATAGAGAGAGGATTCTGCCCAGACCCTTTGGAGTCCAGAGGAACACAAACTCTTAACACTTTTGCATCTTGGTTTAGCTTTTATTTGATTTGACTTTGCCCCAGTTCTTCAATCTTGGAGACATTAAATAATTAAATGATTTAAATTAAATTAATTAAGATTATTTGAGGTTTTTAATTTTATAGGGACCCACAATTATGAGACCTTGTATATTTTAGGGAAACTTTAAAATTTTAGAGAGACTTTGAATGTTCCAAAGAAACTGAATTTTTAAAATATTTAAATTCTTAAGGGCTGTGGGACTTTAAAAAGTTGGAATGTTTATATTATGATATTAATATTAGCATATTATCGTGGGGATAGATGTGGAAAAAAAAGGTTGCCATTAAAATAGTGATGTGTTTGTGTGTCAAGTTGACAAGGGGTCAGTTGTTTTGGTTAGTTTTATGTTAACTTGAAACAAGCTAGAGTCATTTGGCAGAGGGAACCTCAATTGAGAATATCTCCCCATCAGATCAGTCTGTGGGGCACTTTCTAGATTAGTAATTAATGTGCATGGGCACAGATCACTTCGGGCACTAAAACCCCTGGGCAGTTAGTCTTGGGTGGCAATAGAAAGCAATCTCACCAAGCCAGTAAGCATCATTCTTCCATGACCTCTGCATCAGTTACTGACTCTAAACTTCTACCCTCCCTGTATCTGTCCATCTGTCCATCCATTTGTCCCTCCCTACCTCCTTTCCTTCTTTTCCTTTCTTCTATTCTTTCATCTCTTCTTCCCTTCCTTTTTTTCATTCATTTTGGTTATTTAAGATAGAGTCTTTCTACATAGGCCAGGATGATGTTGGATGCTTGATCTTCTATACCAGGCAAGGAGCACTACCTTGAAGACATAACATGAGCTGTACATGGTCATGTGTATCTGTTATCCCAGCACTGAAGACCTGGGATACCTAGTGAATGTGAGGCCATCCTAGAGGCATTGCTAAAACTTGTCTTAAAGCAAAACCAAAGGACAACATCTAAAAGTGCTTTGACAGTGCTATAGTTCTGATGGCATCATGACAATTTTAGAGAACAACAATTCAACTCAAATTGTGCAAAAGTACACGCTGATAGCTCATTAAATTACATGAGTATCACAGGGCTGTTTCTCCTGCTCTCAGCACTCCCCAGTTGCCTGTTGTTGTGTAGGGATGAGGCCTTGTAAGCTTTCTTCATTAGCGCATTTATTGATGTCATCCTTGTTCAGGTCAAGATTAGGCAGCCATGTTGGTAAGACTTCCTGGGTGTAATTTCTCTAGGAGAAATTTCCTGTTCCTTTATCTTTTAGATATTTGATTTGTTAGTGTGAAAAACCTAGTTCTTTTATTTTATGTTTTCTTGCACCGTTTGACAACATCCATGTTTTTCGTACTGATTTACAATGCAGCCTTTATCACGTGAGATGATACACTTTGAAAGTTCTGGTATGAGAGGTAGATGACACTTTAATGTGTGACAGAAACAAAGTGCCTTCATTTTTAAATAATGCCAACTCAAACTCATGCTCAAATTTAGTTACAGCCGTTTCATGCTGGGTCTTATTGACATGCAGACACAGGAGATTAAAAACAGAAGTATAATTTCCAAGGCAATGTCATGCATAATATTTCCAAGAAACTCTTGGCATAGAGTATACTTAGGAGCTTATAGTTAAAAGAGAGTGATTTACAAAGAGTAGTTCATCTGATATAGTTTTTGACATAAAGTCTGTTATTAATCTATGTTCAGGATCTAGGAAGATATATTTGTGGGTATATGTTCTCTAAAATAAAGAGTAAAGAACCAAGAATGCAAAGGAAGATAATTCTGTTTATTATCATCTTTTTTTATTATCATCTTTGATTATTAGGTTATTTGTCCTAATTCTTATTTTCAAAGTAGATCTGAATGACAGGAACTCAGTGACTGAAAGAAGGAAGAACAATGCTCAGACATGGGGGAAGACATAACTTGTTCAGAGGACCACACGTGCTAATGTAGCCTTTGGTTTCTGGGGAAGAAGCTCAGTATCTCATAGTTCATATTAGAGGTCAATGCACATGGAAGCTTTCAATTCTTCCTGTATTTAGTATCTGAAAGTTTAACCATTTAATGGGGGCCCTCCTTTTGGAGAGCTGCCATCCCCAGGGTGGGAAATGCCTTAGGTATTTGGAATGGTTTTTCAACCAAGTGTCAGATGAGCCTGCTTTGCATGAGGATTTAATATTAATGGGCTCACCAAGACTCATTTTCTGGGGCTCAGAGTCTTTTTGTGCTGGGGAAGATTAGCTCCAGCTTTCCACTAGCCCGTTAATTAGAAGACAATTTTTCTTTTTTCTTGTTTGGAATTTGAGCGATTGGAAGAACTTTCCCTCATCTGTCAGATGCTGAGGAAACTAACTGGAAAATGGATTCCCAGGACAAAGACATACGAGGCTGTTTCTTGACTGCAGAAGCTTTCCAGGAAGTGCCTGGGGTGAATGTGTTTTTTTCCTTCAGAACCAGCCTGAGTCCTGACTGGCACTGTGTCTTGAATGCTACCCAGGGGAGCAAGGGAATAGAGAGTTTGTGAAAGAGGCATCTTAACCAGCAGGCTCTGTGAACAACAGCCTGCCATTTCTCAGTCAATGTCAGGCCCAGCTCCTGCAAGGAAATTATTCGTGGGGAGTGGTTATCTGACAATTCATCTATCACTTTGATATGCCATTGCCTCTTGGACTTAGTCAGAGGGATTTAGGGTCTTAATTTAAAAACAGGGACATTTTCGGCTGTGCCTTTTGAGTTGGCTGGAATGACCATATGACATCCTAGATCTAGGCTATGTTTTCATTTACAGAATCACTGCATTTACTTTCTTAAAATTGTGTAAAAAGAAGTATTTGTATCTGCAGCACAGAGCACTATAAAAGTGAGAACCAATGATGGAAAGAAAAATAGAATCGAGTGCCCAGTTAGCAAGTGCTGCCTTCTCTCACCTCCAGCTGTCTGCTGTCTACAGAGCACAGGGGGATTTGTTTTTCCTTCAGTATCTGTGTCAATTCATTCTTTAGACTGTTGGCTAATGGGATAGTAAGCACAATCATTTATATCAGTAATTTTACTTACCTCGTGTTAGTGGTGTAAGACACTTAATTGTCATGTGGGTCTTATGAGAAGATCCTATAGTCTCCACTTTGCATTATGAAATTTTAGGCCTACGGGGATTAATAACTTGAATTAATTAACAAAACCAGTAATATCTTAACTCAGGCCAATCCCGTTCCAAACACATGTTCTCAGTGAGTAACCATTCTTTACTCACGTGGAAACCCAAAAGTGTGTGTGGACTTGAAACTATTTTAGATGGAAAAAGTATGAAAATTTTATGTGGTATTTCTGAGAATGGCGAGAAGTTTATGAACAGCAGTTTAAGACCTGCACATCTGGTGTAGCATGTGGATGCTAAGGATGTATGATTTTACTATGTGTCTATGAAGGATTGGACTAAGCCAGTGGTTCTCAACCTTCCTAATGCTGTGACAGTTTAACACAGTTTCTCATGTGCTGGTGAACCCCAACCAAAGGAACTGAGGGAGAAATAGAGAGAAATGGTTTCCATATTGATGTAGAAAGAAATCCCGCACCCTGGCTAAGGTGGCCATAGCATCTCACAATTATGTGTAGATGAGGATGCACACACATGCACATGTATACAATGGATCTGACAATTAAATGGAAATCAGGATGCATGCACATGTGTCTGCAATGGCAGAAAAATCTATTTTTTTTGCACGATTGGAGATAATCATACTTAATTAAGCCAGTCTCACAAAGATATATATCACACATTTTCTCCCACTGGTGGCTCTAGACTTTCTGCAGATGCATAAAGTTGTGGATGTATATATGGCATGGAAATAGAAGTGATACTGTTTAGGACACAGGAGACTAATGGGAGGGGGAGGGGAGAAAAGGGAAATAAACTCACTGTAAAATAGATACTTGCATGAAAGTTAAAATATTAAAATAAAAAGGAAGAGAGGCTGGAACGACACCTTTGTGCTTCAGAACATTGGTTTTTGCGGGGCTTAGCTCAGTTCCTACCACCTACATGGTGGTTCACCACTGTCTGTAACTCCAGTCTCAGAGGATCTGACACCCTCTTCTGGTCTCTGTGGGCATCAGGCATGCATGTAGTACACATGTATACACGCATGCAAAACACTCACATATGCAAAATGAAAGTTAAATAAATGTTAGGTTAAAAGGAACAAGCAAGCTAGTTAATAATTATGTAAATGAGCTCTTAAGTGTAACTAAGAGGTAAAATAGCTTTGAAATGTTTGATGTCTCCTTTCATAAAGCAAAGGGTTTTCTTTCTAATTATTTGTTTTCACATGTATGTTTTGCCTACATGTATGTTTCTGTGCCACATGGGCATTGTCCAAGGCAGCCAGAAGAGGGCATCATATCCTCCTGGACTCGGGTTACAGACAACAGTGGTGAGGTGCCACCTGAATGCTGGGAACCAAACTTGGGGCCCTCTGGAAAAGCAGCCGGCGCTCTCAATCGCTGAGCCATTTCTCCAGCCTGGTTTGCTGTTTTTCAACTTGTGAAACATCTTTCCACAAAGTAACCGTTCTTAAGGCCTAGACATTACATGCTGCATTTTTCACCACCTAGCATAACTTCTATAATTTGAAGAAAGGAAGAACATTTCGAGACTCAAACCACACGGAGTTGAGTTCTACCTTTCTAAATGACCGAGATGTTAATAAGCAATGTTAATAATCGGCAATGAAGTGACTCCTTTTTGAAGGAAAAAGGTCAAAAGATGAACTGTAAGCTTAAACTAGTTTTATCCTTAAGTAATTTAATTGAAACATTAAAAAGGTTGTTGAAATAATTTGTGAGGCCCCACGTGTGTATACCCAGAACCCACACCCAGCCAGATGCAGTAGGGTGTGTCTGTAATCCCGAACTCCCACAGGTGGAGTCAGGTGAGTTCATACAGCTTATGGGTCACCACCCTGGCACATGCAGTGGTGACAAGAGAGCCAGCCCCTCCCCCATGAAAACAAGTAAAATTGGTATAAATGAAAGAGTGATTTTTATTGCAGACAGGAGAGAGCAGCCTCAGAATTTTGTAGCCGTAGGGCACATGTGCATTATCGAAGCCCACATCCAAGCCATTCATTAGAAGCAATCCTCAGAGGGCAGGAGATTCATCTACAGTCAACTAACAGGGTCAGTCAGGCAGGCAATTGCTTTTCGCATAAGATCAAGGAGAGTATGGCATTTAATCTGCTTTTGAGCCACATGTTTCTAATAATAAGTGTCATGTAAAAATGATGACTTGGGAAGTGCACGGCACAGGACCCTTGTCTCACATTTCTTTTTGAATTGTCACTATTGAGAAGAACAAACGGACTACTTGGAAGAATGGAGGCTATAATAACTCTCCCAGTCACATTTACTTTCTAGAAGACTCTATTTTATTAACATCTATATTACTATTCATGATTGCATTAGTAGTAATTATCCAATGATAAATAGCCAGTGTTTATGGTCTAATATATATATATATATATGTATATATATATATTTTCTTCTGACCAACATATGCCATTTTTTCACAGAAATTTTGACAGTGTCTGTGGAGTGCTCAGCCACAAATGGAACACCTGTATCACCCACTCCCTGCAAAGTCCAGGGAACATCACAGAAGTATAACAAAAAGATGATAAGGTTAGAGGTTTGCGTGGACCAAAGCAAACACATGTCTTCTAGACATGATAAGACTGTTATTTCAGTTGTATAAGCCAATATTGTTAGCTGGAGGAGGAGTCTCTCACCAGCTCTTAGCTGAGGAGTTATTGGTGGTTTCTCGGAGAGGGAGACTCAGTTCTCTTTAGTGATGTAGCTCCTGGTAGGTGGGCCATTCTCCGGCAGTGGATGTCTCCACGCCTGTTATTTCTTTTGGACGACACAATTGGACTTGTTGGGTTATTTAAGAAAAGTAGACACAGTGGAAAAGGAGATGGTGTGTATAAGGTGAACCTGGGAGGAGGTAAGAGTAGGGCAGTGAGTGATCAAAATACACTATATGCAAAGAATTCATATAAAATTATATTCAGAAGGAAAGCTTGTAGTAAAGGGAACTCTCTAATCATCTCTGTTGACCAAGCTTTAGGTTTGTTTAGACTTAGAACTAGTTACAGAAAAGTGGACAGACAGCCTTTCTAGAAGAGTTCATGTCTATGCTCCTTACTGCAGAGGTGTCCTGAGGGCTAAGAGCGCAATCTTCTCACCTAGATTCTTGTGGGAACATCTTTGGTTTAAAGTTGCCCTGGTGGGTTCTGCTGAAGTAAATGAATTAAACATGGATCACTAAGGTTCTTATGGGTTTTCTTAGTATTCTCTTTCCTTTGGAATATATTTCTGTTTTAGTCATTGATCATTTGACTGCCAACAAGAAATAGTCAAATTATTTAAGTGGAAACAGTGTGTATTTTGAAAGGATGCAGGGAAGTGATAAAAGTGAAGCTAGACCTCCCAGGGCTGGACTCTGAAGCAGGAGTCACTTTGTTCTCCTGTGGTTTTGTCTGTGACTGTTCCTGGGCTCACATGGTGTCTCTCAGCACTCTTGATCTCCCCTTCGTTTTTGTATTCCATTTTTCTCTCTTATCAGCTTGACTTACTTATGCACATAGTAGCAAATGACCTTCACAGACTCCCAAATGTCCAATGTTTCCGGCTAGCGGAGACAATGCAGCATTTTCCTAGTAAATTCCTAGGAGAGAAAATCCAAATTGGATTAACTTGGCTCAGGTTTCCATTTCCGGCTCAGCCACCTGAGAGTGAAGGAAAGAATGCTGGCTGAAAAAAGTTCATTGGGGGGACTACAAGACCCCTCTCATCCAATCAAAGCAGCAGCAAGCACACAGGTACTGTCACTGTGACCTGCATGTTGCCTCATAGATCAGTTCCCAGTCAGAAGACACCACCGTAGGCCGAAGTCTTGAAAGAATTCAAAGCAATTTGGCATTCTCAGGAGCTTAACTGCCATCTTTCAGCTTATTCCCTGCTGCTACATGATATCTTAATGTAACCTATTTGTGACAT
Source organism: Rattus rattus (assembly GCF_011064425.1). NCBI lineage: Eukaryota > Metazoa > Chordata > Mammalia > Rodentia > Muridae > Rattus > Rattus rattus. The sequence continues at coordinate 142,642,388 of NC_046156.1, read as the reverse complement.
ATGCTTAAATATTTTGTGCAGATTAATATATAATGAAAACCAGTGATTTTATCTGTGTTCTCTTCAACTCAAGATTTGTCTCAGTATTCTTAACCATTTTTATAATGGTTTTTTTTCTACTCATAAAAATTCTCTGGCAAGAACGTAGACATAGAGATGAGCCAGGAGAGAGGATGAAGCTCAGCTGTCTGCTGTTGGTCTAAATCCCAATCAAGTCCTGCTTAACCTTTTTGGGTTTTGGTTCTGCAAACTAAAGATGTGTATATGCCATGCACAGGGTTAAAAGTTATATTTGAAAGCAATGCCTGGTTGCTCAACTGCAATCCTAGTTGCTTGGGAGGCTGAGGTCAAAGGATTACAAGTTCAAGGCTTGCCTGGGCTACAAAGTAAATTCAAGTTCAATCTAGACAAGTTAGTGAGAATGCATTGAAAAAGAAGTGGAAAAAGGAGAGTAGGGGTATGTCTCGGGGGTGGAGGGCTTGCCCGGCATCACCAGGACTCCCCATCCCCGAAGAACTGTTATCAAAGGGCTCAGCACATCTAGTACATAGCATGATGCATAGGTAGTTTTTCTTTGTATTTATTCTTCTCTCATATAACATATCCCACCACAGCCTCCCCCTCTCCTCTCCTCCCATTTTCCCCGCCCTTCCCCCTTCCACTGCTCTTCCGTTTCCTTTCAGAAGAGAACAGCATAGCAAGATGCAATAGAACTATGTACAAATCCTCATAGCAAGGCTGCATTGGACAACCCAGTAAGAGGAAAAGGTTTCCATGAGCAGGCAAAAGAGTCAGAGTCACCATTTTCCTACTGTAAGGAGTTCCGCAAGCACCCCAACATAACCAACCTTAGCATGCATGCAGAGATCCTAGCACAGACCCTTGCAGGCTCCATGATTGCTGTTCAGTTTCTATGAACCATGCAGTTGTTCTTCTGTTGTTCTCGACCCCTCTGGCTCTTATAATACTTCTTTCCCATCTTCTGTGGGATTCGCTGAGCTCTACCTAATGTTTTCAAAATGTTCTGGGTTAAGGGTGGCTCAGAACTTGTGTGAGTGGCCAGCCAGTGACTGGTTAACTCAAGGTGCACACCATGACATTGCCTGAATGGCCAGCAACTGGAGGCTGGGTGGCCTAGGGACCCAGGGTGGATCAAAATACACTGATAATAGCCACTCAAAGTCAATGGAATGATTTCTAATGATATTGTGCTATCCCTATAGATAAGTTCCTAGCCTAATCTTGGTCAGAGAAGTTTTCCTCAGCAGCTGATGGAAGCAGATACAGAGACACACAGAATAGTTAATTTTTATAAAACATATGTAATGTATTTCTCATGACAGTCACATGCTTCTTGACTTATGATGGAGTTATATTCTAACAAATTCCTTATACATTGAAAGTATTATAAGTTAAACAATTCATTTATTACAACTAACCTACTGATCATCACTACAGCTCATCACTATAAAACAATGTATTAAAGATTTTTCTTTTGAGAAATCATTGAACCTCTGAAAACAGGATCGCAACCTCTGGGTATCCATACAGCATCACTAAAGGAAAGCGAACCCTGAGGACCTTCTAAAAAACAGCAAAGCTAAAGTTAAGACAGGCATTTGTTTCTGCAGCAGCGAAGTGGGTGAACCATAGGATTAGAAGAAACTGACTCCCTGGTAAAAATATGAATCAGAAAACTGAGCAGATCTTGAAGGTCCATGCGATCCAGGGTAGTACAGAGAGAGGAGATACCCTTGTTAGGATGGCTTTACTCTTGGCAGGTTCACCACTTACAGAAAGATTAGAATGAGCCTCCAGCAAAGGTGCCAATTATGCATAGGCAGAATTATCGGGTGAGTAAACTTTATCATTCAAATTCATAGAAACAAAACCTGTTTTCAGTAGAGGGGCACACTGTCATCTTGACAGCACTTCAGCTGAATAAAGGTACAGAGCCAACTTGAGAAGAGGACTTCCTGGTCAGGCTCTTTCTTTTTCTTCAGCTCCTCAGCCCTAGCTGCTGTCTCGAGAGCATAGGTATCAAGCACTGTAGGTAGCTTCTGGAGACCACTTCTGTTTGATTAAAAACGTATCTCTGAAGACCAGTCTTACCTTGACCCTCCTTGTTGTCTGTGCCTAATTCATTTCCAGTGTCCAGCTCATTTCTTCTCAGGAGCAGATCACTGCCTTGTTCCGGTGAAGAACCCCTGCACGTCTCCATTGTGCCATGTGTGATTTTTCCAGTTCTGCACCCTTGCCTTTTCTTATGTCACCATTCCCAGGAAGGATGGTTGACCCAGAATCACAGTGACCATGGCCACATTAGTGACTATAAGGCTCCTGTGAACCATGCTCCATGGGGCTATGAGAAGCCATTGTAAGATCCTTAAGTGGTGTCTTCCTTTGTTATTTAGCATTGTGCCTCCAGGAGCCCGGATAGGGCCTGGCCTACGCTGGGTGTTTAATAAGAATTTTTCTGATTTTATTTTGTTGTTAATAACTGTTCTTGTTATTTTTTTCTGCCTTAATTAAACCATTTTACCTGGTTTTGGTCACCAGATGTCTGACCCTGTCTCTGCTGATCGATTCCCAATTCTGACATGCATAATTCAGTTGGAGTACCATACTAATGCTAATTATCATTCATAGGACTACTTAGCACTTTTCATCATCTAAATGCCTTCAGATTTTAGTTAATTAATCAACCACAGATTTGTGTGGAGGTGACTATAAAGTTTGATGTGATGATAAATCATTGCAGGTATTTCTAACAGGAGAGAGGTAAATGTGAAGAGCGTCTCAGTGAAGCTCTGGAGTCACCATGGCTCCTCTGATTTCTCTTCCCATGCAGAAGCACGCTAGCTACACGAGGCCTCGTTTGCAGATTGTTTGCTTTATAGTCCAAGTGACTGGGGTATTGTCCAGGAAGTCCCTTCTTGTACCTATATCGTCAGATTTTTCAGTGAAATTTTTTCCTAAGAGTTTCAAAGTTTTAGGTCTTATGTTATTTGTATGTAGCACGAGAGGTAATGATCTGGTTTCATCTTTCTACATGTGGATGTTCAGTTTTCTGTGTAGACATCTAAGGTCATTTTTAGCCAATGGACATTAAAATATTTTGTTCTTAACTGATTTTTGAAATGAAACCATTGTGGTTAGATCTAAGATGCCTTAAAAACTATTTTTACTTTATAAAAACTACGAAATGCTGTTGGAGTACAGGCACTTTTCTCCAGCATTCATTTTTTTCTTTTTTGAGAATTTAGGGGTCTGTTTCCTGTGAGCCTTTTCTTCTTTCGGTGAGTGACCAACTTTCTCTCTCTTTTGAGATTTGCTTGCCATTTTTATTTATAGTTTCTCATACAATATATTTTGCTCATATTCTTTGCTCCTCCACCTTCTCAGATCCTTGCAACCTCTTTGCGTACCCAACTTCACATTCTCTCTCTCTTAAAACAAACAAACAAACAAACAAACAAACAAACAAACAAACCTTAAAACAACCAAGAAACAGAATAAGACAAGGTACGCCCTAAAGTAATCCCCCAAAGAGTTGTGCCACTGTACAAGTCTCTCCCTTTAAATTCAGCCAGAACTTCTAACTTGTGCCCACCTAGTCACATATGTGTCAGAGCCATAGGAGGTGGCAAACATCCTGCGGCGGTAAGAAGTTGTATTGGCGGACGGGGGTGGGTATCCTCTGTAAGTCTCAGAGAACTGAGCTGCCTTTAACACAGCTCGTTAGGAGGATGTGGGCAAAGCATAGAGAGCAGTCTTCAGGAGCTGGGAGCAACCCAGGCTCACATGCAGTGGTGAAACAGGTTTACCATGGAAAGGTCTGCCAACTCTGGTCTGGGCTTTCATGACCATTGGAAGCTACACCAAGGATATAGGCTGGAGCCTGGATTTTAGCATCTTAGTGCTCTGAAGAGCGGATGCAGCTGATTGTGGCTTGGATGCAAAACAGAGGATGAATAGGCATGTTTTTTTTTCTGTTTTCTTTTTGGCATATAATATTTTTTCTTTTTTCTTTATTAACTTGAGTATTTCTTATTTACATTTCAAATGTTATTCCCTTTCCCAGTTTCCGGGCCAACATTCCCCTTGCCCCTTCCCCTCCCCTTCTATATAACTGTTCCCCTCCCCATCCTTTCCCCATTACCAATAGGCATTGTTTTAATCTGGTAAGTTTGTGGTATGCTAAGAGAAAACCAATATATATTTCTTTCATTGGATATAATACACAAGTACCAAGTACCCTCACAATGTATGATATTATTTAAGTGTTTTTAACACTTTTATTTCAATATCTACCATATCATCTTGTTATTTATGTGCCTTGTCAGGTTTAATGATCCCTTTTTTTCTTACTGTTTTTGGCACAAAGTTTTGCTTTGTTCCCAAAGATGGGCTCAGGCTTGCAACCATCCTGCCTCAGCTTCTCAATTGCTGGTATTATAGCTCTATACCACAATGTCCAGTTGACCCTAGGTAACTTCTACACAACTAGACAGAGAGTAAGATTGTTTAAACACTGCATATTTACAGAGTGACCCCACGCTGGACATCTACTTGGCAAGATGACACACTTTAATTGTCAGTCTTCCAACTCAGACAGCAGTGCAACACATCCTGATAGCTTCAAGATATCATTTCCCACCAATCCATAAGGAACGAGTATAAACCTTTGTGCCTACTGCTGGAAATGAGGAAGACTGCTTAAGAGGTTTTGAGGTAAAGAAATACAGAGGCAGAACGTAAGCTTCACAATAAGCTTGACATTGTCACCAAGTTCTTTTCACATAACTTTGGATTTTATGTATGAAGAAAATATAAAAGAGTTGTCAGATTTTCCTCAATGGATGTCTTATTTCATTAAAAATAAATGCACAGATATGGCTTTCACATTTTTCTAAGCTTGAAATGAAAACATTTACTTGTGTCATTTAGTGTTTTAATATTCAAGTTCTTCTTTAATGTCTGAAACATTTTTGAAGTTTTTTTTGTGTTGAATGTTTTGGTCTCAATAAATTAACATAAATCATTACCACCCAAAGAAAAGCTCTCCCCACAGAATTAATTATATAAGTCAAATCTTCAAGAGGGTCACTTTTATTTTTATCATATCTGCACATTTCTCCCTCTCTTCTGCTATTACAGATCTAGGTTTGTGTAGTGACTATGCTTTTCTCTTTCCTTCCTTCCTTCCTTCCTTCCTTCCTTCCTTCCTTCCTTCCTTCCTTCCTTCCTTCCTTCTTTTCTCCCTCCTCTCTCCCCCTATCTCTCCCCCTCTCTCTCCCCCTCTGCCTGTCTGTCTGTCTCTCTCTTTCTCTCTCTCTTTCTTTCTTTCTCTTTCTTTCTTTCTTTCTTTCTTTCTTTCTTTCTTTCTTTCTTTCTTTCTTTGTCACTGTCCCTAAAAACCTGACAGATAAGCTCACACCTACTGAGAGCCTTTTCTTCTGTGTTTCAGCATCTTTGATACAAGAAAGTACTGTGCAAGATACCGAAGGTGAAGTGTAAACACCAACCCAGCCACAACTGTCTGCAAGATCTGCTCATGCAATGGTGACGCAAAGCTGGTGAGAGTAACTAATCAATATCTGAGTTGACTGAAGGCACACTCCGTGAGATTGAGTCTATACCAGACACTGCTCTTCGGTGACCAAGAACCTGAGACTAGACAGTCCAGGGACCAGGGGTTAAATCTAATATTGTTGCACCAAAGCGAGTCCTGGTTACATTCTGCTGTACTCATAGACCAGTGCCTTGCTCAGCCGTCACCAGAGAAGCCTCTTTCTGCAGCAGATGGGAACTAATACAGAGACCCTCAGCCAGACAACAGTGAGAAACCTTTGAAGACTCAGTACTAGACAGGGTGTCTCTATCAAATCCTTCCCCTCAGGGCTCAGAAAAACTCGTAGAAAAGAGTGTAAGAACCAGAGGGAATGGAGGACACCAAAAGAACAAGACCTTCCAGATACAACAAAACCAGTACCCATACAAACTCAAAGAGACTGAGGCAGCGGGCATGAGGGCTTACACGGGTCTACACCAGAAACCACCTCCAACTGATAACCACATGCAAATGGAAACTCAGTCTTCTAACTGCTCTTAGGTCCAGGGTGCCGGCCCATGTCGATGCCACAGAAAATGAACTCTCAGGCATCTTTGGAGGCTCCTTGCCTCATAATTTCCTGTCAGGGACATTTTTAAAATTTTCTCCTCCTCCCCCTCTTTTAAAATATCTCTTAATTTAATTTACTTTTACCCCGCAGATCTCTTCTGTATATTACGGCTGTTAGTTTTTTATTTTTATGGGATTCCTAAGGGTGGGAACAAGGTGGGTGGGGCTTGGTATCCGTCTCTGTTTCTTGTGAGTTTTCTCTTCCTTCTGCTTGTATGTTTTGTCTCATTATATTGTATTTAATTATTATCCCTTAACAATTATTTTCTCATTTCTAATGAAAGGCAGAAAGGAATGGATCTGGATGAGGGGTGAGGTGGAGAGGACATAGGAGAAGAGGAAAGGGAAACCACCATCAGGTGATATTACATGAAAAAAAAAAACCCTATTTCAATGAAAGAAAAAAAAAGAAACTTTACTGAAAACAAAACAAGACTAACAGAGACCACATATGGGGAAATAACTTGGTCTGGCTCAGTTTCAAAAGAGATTTAGGCTACCATGTCAGGCCATGTGAGGACCAAGGGGTGCAGGGCACTGTGGCTTGAGTCATAGGCATCGGGCTGGGGAGCAGAGAGAGCCATGCTTGAGTTAGAACTGGGTCATACCCTCAAAGTCTGCCCTCATAACCTGTGTCCAACAGCCTGACCCATCCACTAAGGCAGTGATTCTCAACCTTCCTAATGTTGCAACGCTTCAACGTGGTATCTCATGTTGTGATGACCCCAAGCCATAAAATTGTTGCTACTTCTTAACTGTCATCTTGCTACTTTTATAAATCATAATAAACTTCCAGGTTTTCTGATGGTCTTAGGTGATCCTATGAAAGGGTCGGTTGGCTCCCAAAGGTTGAGACCCATAGGTTGAGAACCACTGTACTAAGAATCCAAAGTGGCACCCCAAGATGGAAACAAGCGCTCAGGGCATAAGCCTATGGGAATTGTTCAGATTCCAACCACAACAGCTTTCATTTGTACAAGGTAGAAGCAACATGATTTCAAATAAAAATGGATGGAGCGCTGTCTCCCTCATATCAAGTCTCTGAACAAAGACATCATCCCAAGACACATTCCATCCTCCCCTTCTGTCACTCCTCCTTTAACTTAGGAATATAAGGGATTTATTGAGGATTTGAAGAAATTCTAATTCCTGGCCATTTAGGGTTTCCAAAGACATTCTTTATGCATAGGCTTCTTTATGTTGATGCCCACCTGCCTTGGACCGCTCACGACTTCCCTAACAGACAGAAAGACCGGATTTTTCCTTCTTAGACGCTACCTTATGTGGAGGTTTCCTCTTTCTCTGGCCAGGGGCTCCCTGTGTTCTGTGTTCTTAGGGTTTTATTAAATATTTGGCTTAATAAAATTCAATTGATTCAGTTTTCTTTTCTTTTCTTTTGTTTTTTTAAAGAAAGATGTTAAAAGCTTATTTCCCCCTAGAATATATTTTAAGATGCTATTTTAGAGTTTGCTGAATAGTATACTAATCAGTAATCCAGAAAGCAGCTGTTTGTTTTTTACCTTTGCTCAAGGAAAGATGGTGGTGACTGAGGCTGAATAAGGAAGTAGGAGAGAATCTTGGGTTTTGATTCTGGGCCCTTTCTTTCTACTATCACTTCCCTGGCTATGGGTGATTTATTTCCAGCCAAAGAAGACATCACTGTAATTCCAGGCATTTGATTGGTCCTGTGGAAGTGCAGTTGAATGTCCCTTACCCCCTTTACTCCTCAATTGCTTCCAGTTTGTGTACTTTCTGTCTTTCCTGCTTTTCTTAGCACTGTGCATGACAATCACCCATGATGGCAAACAAAACCAAACAGATGTTAGTGTCCCATCTCACACCAGGTCAATTACTATTCCTGTAGACAAGGAATAAACTTGTTGTATTAAAAAAATCTATGCACAATTATGACTCCCATCTCTGGTCAAAGTCTGTCGGGAATGGAGTTTTCTCATGTTCTGAGGACTAGGCTAAGTGAGAATCTCACTAACTTTTAGCAGAAGGACGTCTGCCTGTTGAAGCAGACAGACAGATGCGAGCCCATGTAGAATGTTGCTGGAAGCAAATACGGATCACAGGACAGTAGAAAATTTTGTATGAAGCTACATGGAAGCTAGTTATTTACGCAGATTTCCAGCACTCAGCTAACTGAGAAGAGTGAGTATTTGTGAGAGGGTTGGTAGGGCTATGGGTTATGATAAAATTAAACTGGTGGTTACCACACTGATATATTTATTTCTTTTTTCTCTGTTCAGTCAGATGTTTCTCGTTTTTCCTCTTTAAATGGATGGAAGCTATTTATTTCAGAGGGCAACAGCATACTTACTGTCTATAACAAATCATATGGATTGCATTGGCAAAAGAGCAATTTATTTGCTTATGGTTATGAGAGTCAGCAATCTGGGCTGAGCCCATCTTGAAAGTTTTGAAAGAGTTTTCTGGATCATTCCAGTGGAGATATTATTCATCGATAGCTGAAGTAGAATTAGGTTATTGAAAACAGCTTTATGTTAGGCAGCTAATGGGTTGTCAAGCTGAAATACTCTGTGTTACTTCAAATGGTCTATGCTATGGGAGAGGTTCTTTCACACTGTCCTACTTGAAGTCAATGACCTCAGTGTCTTAAAAAATCTTTGTTTATTGGATTGCTTGCTGTTGCGATGTGAGTAAGGAAATATCTTGTACGTTCATGGTTTTGAACACTTGATCCTCAGCCTGTGCTGCTGTTTTGAGAGCTTGAGGATCCTTTATGAGATGGGGCTTCATTAGTAAGCCATGAGAAGATGGGTCTTGGTATTTTTAGTCTAATCCACTTTCTGTCCCGTCTTTACTTCCAGGGCCACAGAGATTTGCAGAGCACTTGATTGGTCTTGTGAAAGTGCTGTTGGATGCTCCTTACCCCCGTTACTCCTCACAAGCACATGCCCCGCCACCACTTCACCTTATTTTGTCCACCATGAGGGATGGTGTCATCTCCTAAAACCAGTTAAAATAAACCCAGCTTTCCTTAAGCAGCTTCTTGTCAGGCCACAGTGATGAGAAAAGTGGTTAGCACGTGGTATTACATGTTGGCCATAGCCAGTTAAATATGCACATTTAAATTCAAAGAATGGAGGAAGCCCATGATGTTTACAAAAAGGGCCTTATGTATAGCGATGGATTAGATTATTCAAATCATCCCTGCAAGGGAGCTAACTAGCCAGAAAGTAAACTCTGATGTTTTTCATGGATACAGAGAAAGGTAAATGAGAAGTACTCAAGCAACTGAAATGGCAGATTATTGAAATAATGGAGTAGAAGATTCCAAATGAAATGAAATGCAGTATCTATTCTAAACATTGAGCAGATTTGGATTTAAGTAAACATTGTATTGCACATTGCTACATTCAAATTTTATTTTTTCCAACTAAGCTTTACCAATTGGGGAAGATTATATTGCTTGTCGTTGAAATACTTAAGCTTTGCGACACACACCAGGGCATGAATTATATTAGTTTTCACCATGATAAAGTTTGCATAAATGCCCAAACATAACTTTTAAAATTCCTTAATTGAACTAGGAGCATGTCATTCGTTCAGGGCTCTGACTGGGTAATGAGCAGCATCTACTCTTGAAAAGATGTCACTCAGGTAATGAGACACATTAATTCTGAGCAGAGATTCACTTACTGCCCTGAACTTAGTCTGATCTTTTAATTCTCTCTGCCTATAAAATATTCATGGACTGAGGTTTGGTGCACCCTACTGTTTCTAGTAAGGACACAGCTCTTCTAACTTGAAGTGTATTTAGGAACAAAACAGACAGGGAAAATGCTTGATTTTGTTCTAAAGCACAAAGTGCAGGACCGAAAAGCTATTACAGTTAGAAAATCTACTTTATACAAAGCAAAGCACTGCCAGCTGCTCCTTTCTTTTATTCGTTCTTTGAATTGGCTGTGACTTGAGAACTTCTCTCAAAGTTTCATCTGCTGGAAGCTTGGCTCCAGTGGAATTAATGGTGGTGAACCTTTAAGGAGGGTGATAAGGTCATGTGGCATTAGCTTGGAAGGATGTTAATGTAGTTCCAGTAGATTGGGCTGGATCCTAACAAAATGAGTTATAAAAATTCAGCCAGCTTTCAAGCTCAGCCTTCTTCAGGTGTCTCTTTTTCTTTTTGCACCTTTGTCACTGCCATATTTTGATGCAGAGAAGGAAGCCCTTGCCAGCTGTTGGCATTATACTGTTTGGACTGTCAAGTATCAGAACCATGAGCCAAAGAAGCTTCTTTTCTTTATAGATTACCAAGAATTAGACACTGCTTTAAAAACAGCAAACAGAGGAAGGCTGCTTTCAAACTCTCATTTCATCTATATCTGTGTCTCTGGCTTGTTCTCTCTTCTGCTTTCTCAATGCCTTAAAACTCACTCTAGTTTGCTTTATCTGTGAATCTGTCCATTGGACGCTCAGATCCTCTGTTAACTGAACTCCTCCATGTTTTTCCTGTAACATTTAGGTAGAGGAGTGAGTCTTACGTTTTCATTTGGGACTCCATTTTCTTTTCTTTTCTTTTTTATTAACTTGAGTATTTCTTATTACATTTCGAATGTTATTCCCTTTCCCGGTTTCTGGGCCAACATCCCCCTTACCCCTCCCCCTCCCCTAATATATGGGTGTTCCCCTCCCCACCCTCCCCCCATTGCCGCCCTCCCCCAAACAGTCTAGTTCACTGGGGGTTCAGTCTTAGCAGGACCAAGGGCTTCCCCTTCCACTGGTGCTCTTACTAGGATATTCATTGCTACCTACGAGGTCAGAGTCCAGGGTCAGTCCATGTATAGTCTTTGGGTAGTGGCTTAGTCCCTGGAAGCTCTGGTTGGTTGGCATTGTTGTTCATATGGGGTCTCGAGCCCCTTCAAGGTCTTCCAGTTCTTTCTCTGATTCCTTCAACGGGGGTCCTATTCTCAGTTCAGTGGTTTGCTGCTGGTATTCGCCTCTGTATTTGCTGTATTCTGGCTGTGTCTCTCAAGAGAGATCTAGGGACTCCATTTTCTTAAAAAAAATCCAGTATAAACAAAGTAATTTATTTCAAAAGGAACAAAATTCTAAAAGACAGGACTTAGAATTTTATTACCAATCCTGCTTATGGTGTTAATGAAGTTGAAATTTAACAGTATTAGAACAAAATAAAAAGTTTTAGCCTAACTATCATAGTGAGCAGTCATCATGCACCCATTGGTAGAATGTAGACCAGTTTCTGTTCATTGGGAAAGACCTAAAGCAGTGCTTCTCAAACTTCCTAGTGCTATTACCCTTTGATACAGGTACCCAAGTTGTGATGACCCCAATCATAATTTTTTTGTTGCTACCTCATAACTGTAATTTTGCTACTGTTATGAATCATGCAAATGTCTGAATATTTGTGTTGTTTGTTGGTCTCAGGTCACCCCTGTGAAGGGGGTCTTTCCAATGACAAGGGGTTGTGACTCACAGGTTGAGGACCACTATCCTAGAGAATCTGACTGGACAGACTTAGCTCAGAGTCTACTGTTCAAGCTGTAATTAGTAAATGAGTTTCCCTTGGGAAAATAGTTGGGCATAGGGAGTTTATTACATGATTGTTGCCATTGTTGCTTATGTTGTTTCTCAGGGCAGGCTTTTCCTTCAGTAACTGCTTTCTTTCTGGGCTACAGAGTTTTGATGAGGAAATCTACTGACTGGTGAGAAGTCTTCCACTATACATTGACAATAGTTAGTTTCAACCAGATTTGCATCCTTACTGGGTAATTCCTTCTGTAGTCTTATATTATATATTTGTTTCTTTTTTTTCTTTGTTTGTGCATACTTGTTTGTGTGTGTGTGTGTGTGTGTATGTGTGTGTGTGTATGTGTATGTGTGTGTGTATGTGTGTGTGTGTGTGTATGTGTGTATGTGTGTGTGCTTGTGTGTATACCATATGTATGCGTGTGTATATGGAGACCAGAGGACAGTCTTGTTTGTCCTTCATTAGGAGAGATCTACCTTTGTCTTGAGATCTGGCCTTCATTGGCCTGGAACCCACTAAGTGGATCAGGTTGGTTAGGCAGTGAGCATGGAGAATCAGTCTGTCTCTGTCCCTGCAGCACTGAGATTGAGATTACAAGAATATGCCACCTAGCCTGATTGGTTTTGCTAAAAGCCAGAAAGAGTTTTATCACCACCACCACCACCACCACCACCACCATCTCAGAGTTTGTAGATCTTTCCAAAGACTTAACATTTGAGTTGATGAAATAGTCACTAGAGACTAAACCACTAAAGTGCATATAACAGTGCTTTGGAAGCACAAAGTCTGTGTTTCTAACAGGCACCTAAAAATAGTGCTATACAAACCTTGCCTTTATCTTCTGGAGAGACAGCCACTAGTCATCTGCTTTTCTGGACAACTAAAGCAGGACTTTGAGGGATAAAACCTTGGTCAAAGCTTAGATTGTGAGAGCAGACAACACTCGACCTCTGGTCAACTCTGTTAAAGTAACTTTGCATCCTATACCATTTGTGTCATTGATAGAAAGGCAATTAGTTGTGACTTTGTTGCATAAAACAGTGGAACTCTTCTAATATACTGGTGTAGACATGCTTGGCATTTTTATGTGGGTTCTGGGGTCAAACCCAAGTCCTCCTACTTAGAAGACAAATGCTTCATCAACAGCTGTTTCCCAGCCACTCGGTGGCTTAAATGAGGCTTTTAAAATTTGTTTGGTGATTTTATGCATGCATGTAATGCACTTTGATCAAATCCATTTTCCATCATCTGCCAAGAACATTCCCTATTCTCCCCAGTGGGTCTCCCTCCCACCTTCACGTGCTGTTTCTTTTTAAGCCCACGGAGTCCACTTACTGCTCTCTGTTCGAACATGGGTGTATGAGGATTTGCTAGAGTATGGGTAGCCTCTCCCGGTCTCATCCTTGAACAAAACTGACTCCCCTCCCCCAGCAGCCATCAATTGCCAATGGTGCCTCAGCTAGGGGTGTGGCTTCATGAACCTCCTTCCGCATCCATGACAGGATTTCATCTGGCTCCATATTATGCATGTCTTGGACATACAGTCATACTTGCATGAGTTCACATCAACAATTGTCCTGTCTCACCTAACAAACACCATTCTCCACTACCTTTGCCTTTTATAATCTTCCTGTACCCTTTCCTGTGATGATCCCTGAGCTCTGGGGAGAGGGATGTGGTATGGTTGTCTCATTTACAACTGAGCATTTCATGTCTCTTCTGGATGTTGACCAGAACTCTGTATTAATTTTCATTTACTACAAAAAGAAGTCTCTCTGATGATGGTTGAGAGATGCACCGATCTAAGAGTATGAAGATAAGAAATTAAGAGGTTGTTTATCAATATGTCTATTTAGCAGATTAATAATATTAGGTTCTCACCTATGACTTATAATTTAATGAGCCATGGTATTTGGTCTGGCTGACAGTACTAAGCACCAATACTGGTATTGGTTTTAAATTCAATGATAATGGGGTTGATTACTCCTATAACATTTTGCTACTATTGCTCCAGAGGACTTCTCTTGTAAGGCCAATTGTTAGTATAGCTTGCAGAGTTCTCTGATGGGTAAAGGTGTTGATTACTTTTCTCTCGAGCGGCATGCATAGAACCTTTACACTACAAAGGCTAGTCAGTAGACATGTGAGTTTCAGGTTGGTATAAGCTTTTCCCCCCCTGTGTTCTGTGACTGACGTGTGTGGTATCTTCAGGATTAAAATCATACACTTATGAGGGTAATCTAGAGCAATGGCAACAGCTCCATTGATGAACAATTAAAAAAGCAGTAACCCAAACATGGCATATTTGGTATCCCTACTAGACATCAAAGAATTTAAAATTTCCCCTGTACCCATATGCTTGAGACTCTTGTCTACTTTCTCTTCTATTAGTTTGAGTGTATCTGGTTTTATGTGGAGGTCCTCGATCCACTTGGACTTAAGCTTTATACAAGGTGATAAAAATGGATCAATTTGCATTCTTCTACAAGCTGATCTCCAGTTGAACCAGCACCGTTTGTTGAAAATGCTATCTTTTTTCCATTGGATGGTATTAGCTCCTTTGTCAAGGATCAAGTGACCAAAGGTGTGTGGGTTCATTTCTGGGTCTTCAGTTCTATTTCATTGATTTACCTGCCTGTCTTTGTACCAATACCATGCAGTTTTTATCACTATTGCTCTCTAATACAGCTTGAGGTCAGGGATGGTGATTTCCCCAGAAATTCTTTTATTGTTGAGTACAGTTTTTGCTATCCTGGTTTTTTTTTTTTTTTGGTTATTCAAAATAAATTTGAAAATTGTTTTTTTCTAAGTCGATGAAGAATTGAGTTGGAATTTTGATGGGGATTTCATTGAATCTTTAGATTACTTTTGACACGATGGCCATTTTTACTATATTAATCCTGCCAATCCATGAGTGTGGGAGATCTTTCCATCTTCTGAGATCTTCTTCGCTTTTTTTTCCCAGAGATTTGAAGTCGTTGTCATACAGATCTTTCACTTGCTTGGTTAGAGTCATACTGAAGTATTTTCTATTATCCGTGACTATTGTGAAGGGTGTTGTTTCCCTAATTTTTTTCTCAGCCTGTTTATCCTTTGAGTAGAGGAAGGCTACTGAATTGTTTGGGTTAATTTTATACCCAGCCACTTTGCTGAAGTTGTTTATCAGGTTTAGGAGTTCTCTGGTGGGATTTTTAGGGTCACTTAAGTATACTATCATATCATCTGCAAATAGTGATATTTGTGACTTATTCTTTTCTAATTTGTATCCCTTTTTTTGTTGTTTAATTGCTCTGGTTAGGACTTTGAGTACTATATTGAGTAGGTAAGGAGAGAGTGAAAAGAACACCAATGACTTATGGTTTAAGATCAACAATTGACAGTGGGACCTCATAAAATTGCAAAGCTTTTGCAAGGCAAAAGACAGTGACAATAGGACAAAATGGCAACCAACAGATTGGGAAAAGATTTTTACCAATCCTATATATGATAGAGGGCTAATATCCAATATATACAAAGAACTCAAGAAGTTTGACTCCAGAGAACCAAATACCCCTGTTAAAAGTGGGGTACAGAGCTAAAAAAAGATTTTTAACTGAGGAATACTGAATGACAGAGAAGCACCTAAAGAAATGTAGAACGTTCTTAGTCATCAGGGAAATGCAAATCAAAAGAACCCTGAGATTCCACCTCACACCAGTCAGAATGGCTAAGATAAAAAACTCAGGTGACAACAGATGCTGGTGAGGATGTGGAGAAAGAGAAACACTCCTCCATTGTTGGTGGGACTGCAAGTTGGTACAACCAATCTGGAAATCAGTCTGGACGTTCCTCAGAAAATTGGACATTGCAGTACCCGAGGACCCAGCTATACCACTCCTGGGCATACACACAAAATATGCTTCAACATATAACAAGGACACATGCTCCACTATATTCATTGCAGCCTTATTTATAATAGTCAGAAGCTGTAAAGAACCCAAATGTCATTCAACAGAGGATGTGATACAGAAAATGTGGTACATTTACACAATGGAATACTATTCAGCTATTAAAAACAATGACTTCATGAAATTCTTAGATGGATGGAATTAGAAAATATTCTGAGTGAAATATCCCAGTCACAAAAGAACACACATGGTATGCACTCACTGATAAGTGAATATTAGCCCAAAAGCTTGGATTACCCAAGATACAATTCACAGACCACATGAAGCTTAAGAAGAAGGAAGACCAAAGTGTAGATGCTTCAGTCTTCTTAGAAGGAGAAACAAAATACTCAAAGGAGGAAATGTGGAGACAAAGTATGGAGCAGAGACTGAAAGAAAGGCCATTCAGAGATTTCCCACCTGGGGGATCCATCCCATATACAGACGCCGAACCCACATACTATTGTAGATGTCAAGAAGTGCTTGCTGAGCATCTGCTGAGAAGCTGAAGTTCTATTCATGTAAATGTCATTTCTTCAAACCTCTACTAGACATCTGGTAACTTTTCAAACACCGTGAGGTGTCATTAATATAAAAGCTGTACGGAGAGTTTGCCTTCCTATGTTATCTGTGTCATGTTGGAAAGACTGTAGTTCTGAATCTTCCTGCTACTTTAATACCATTGATTAGATCTCAAATATTAATTTGTTGGTCTAGTCCCACTTTTCCCTCTGCTTGTGAAGCACCTTTCCAATACAGAATTCGTGTGACAACACAGTACTATTTGAAATTCCTCAAATAAATAAATGACAAAAAAAGTGCTTGCTGGCATTGAGCCTGATATGCTGTCTCCTGAGAGGCTCTGGCAGAGCCTGACAAATACAGAGGCAGATGCTTGAAGCCAACCATTGGACTGAGCATGGGGACCCAATAGAGGAGTTAGGGGAAGGACTGAAGAAGCTGACAGGGTTCACAACCCCATAGGAAGAACACCAATATCAACCAATCAGACTCCTCCCCCCCCCAGAGTTCCCAGGAACTAAAGTACCAACCAAGAGTAGATATGGAGGGACCAATGGCTTCAGCCAAATATATAGCAGAGGATGGTCTTGTCGTATATCAATCAGAGGAGAGGCCCTTGGTCCTGGGAAGACTCCATGCCCTAGTGTAACGAAATGCCAGGGAAAGGAGGGGGAGTGGATGGGTGGGTGGGAGCACCCTCATAGAAGCAGAGGGTGGGGAGATGATTAGGGTGTTTCCAGAGGGGAAACTGGGAAAGGGGATATTATTTGAAATGTAAATAAATTAAATATCCCATAAAAATAACTTTAAAAATGTAAATTAAGTCTTCTTTGAGATTTCATCTTACCCAAGTCAGAATGGCTGAGATAAAAAAACAAAATGAATGAACCATATCCAAGTGCCAAGGAATGGTGGCACGGGTATCAGAAATGGAGCATTTATTTACCATGGTAGGGAGACAAATTGGTGCAGCCACTGTGGCAGTCAGAGTGCATGCTCCTCATGAAACTAGAAATAGAACTACAGTGTATCTAGCTATGCTACTCCTGAGCACATCCCCAAAGTACTCTGTATCCTACTACTGAGAACCTTGCATGTTCATTGCCGCTCTATTTACTCTCCCCAAGGAATGGAAACTGTCTACATGTCCATTAGCCATTGAGTGACACAGAAACACAGTGGAATATTATTCAGCTGTAAAACAATGAAATTATGAGATTTCCAAGTTAGTAGATGAATCTAGAAATAATCGTTCTGGGTGAGGTAATCCAGATCCATAAAGACAGCACCACATGTTTTCTCATAGGTGGATGCTAGTGTCAAATCTTTGAGTATGTTTAAATGGGAATACCATAAAAGTTAAAACTGGTAAGGGCCTTTTGGGAGTGGATTCCAAGGAAGGGAGACGGAGTGCAGGTGGCATAAAGGGGGGGGGGATGTAGAATAATGGAACAGAAAGGGTTAAATGGGATGGAGGGCAAGGAACAGTTGGGACTATGGGAAGGGATAATTAAAGGTCTTTGAAAAAGCCTGCTACTATTGAAGCTGCCTAAATTATGTACTTTATATAGAGAGCTTAAATGATGTTACCTTACAATGTGGGGACGTTGTTTCTCCCTGACAACGTAGGCTATCAAATTAAATGGGGCTTTTTAGTTCTTCTGAGAAATCTTCCTAAAGAGTTTAGTAATTCCAGTACCATTAACTGATGGCTGCATTGGCATTGAAGTTGAAGGACTCTACATTCTGAGTGATTGCTGTCACTGGTAACATAATATGGTTGGAAAACATTTATTTGTTTATTTATTCAAAATGTGCATTGTTTGTCTGTTCCAAATCTGGGAAAGACTGGAGACTGGGAAAGACTTGGTGACTGAACCAAGCTTGCTATCAAGTTTTTATTCTTAACAATATAACATTTTTATTAATTTTTTGAGAAGTTCATACATGCACACAGTGTGCATTTGAATCTTATGTATTCTGCACCATTACTGACTCTAACTTAGATTTTCTGTAACAGAATTGATCAAATAGAAGAAAGAGTTAGAGAACTTAAAGAAAGGCCATTTGAAGTTACCAGTCAGAATAATAACACAACACCTCCTGCCCCCACATCACCAAAATACCCTAATAAGAAAATCAGAAGAAACAAAACAAGCAAGAAAAGAACATTGAAGTAAGGCTGAGCAACTTAGAAGACCTCTCAGGTGACCTGCGGGTACACTGTGGGAGTTTCAGAAGGAAGAGGCAGGCAGAACATGGAAAAAGCCATAATGTTCCACATTTCCAAAGTCTGAAGATGGGGATGACACCACCCACCACCACCACCACCACCACCACCACCACCACCACCACCACCACCACCACCACCCTACCACCACCACCACCACTACCACCACTACCATCACCACCACTACCACCACTACCACCACCACACCTAACACCACTACCACCACCACCACCACCACCACCACCACCAACAGCAAGAACAACAACAGCAACAACAGCAACAAGAACATCAGCAGCAGCAGCAGCAGCACTTGACAAGAAACAATATTATGAAAATGAAAGCTGTCTTTCAGAGGTATAGGAGAGAGAAAGCTTTTCTTGGGGAAAGAAAAGGTTAGAGTGGCCATTCACAGTAAGCCCGAGACAGATAAAGGGGACTTGCCCCTCTCTGGGGCAGCAGTCAGGTGTGAAGGGTTGCTGGATTATTGTCAAAATCTTTTAAATGACTGTTAACGTTCATGATTACCTCTCTAAGTTTGTACTGTCAGTGCACATCAGATGCTCATTTTCTTGTACATAAACAAAGATATTAAGGAATGACTTAATTTGATTCTTTAATTAGCAACCATTGGGTCCTTCCTGTTGTCATGGCTGCCTTGAGTGAAAGGCTGCCAATCAAGCAGTCTAGCTGGATTACCTTTATGGCAGTACCAGCTGCTCTGAGCACTTCATGGAGACCACAAGGAAGCTACGCAGTGATCACACCCTGCTCCAGATCCTGAAGGTGCATCCTCTTCTGGCGTTCATTTAACCATCATGCACTCGACTTTTTGCCATCACAAGTACTGATCAACAACAACAGATGACCGTGAAGCCATTTCCAGAAGGGGAGCACCTCTGGTGGCCTAGCAAAAGGAGTACTGTGACCGGGCAAAGTGACACAGTGTGGTTATTATCAACATAAGCTTGTATTTGCATGTAAGGCTTGTGCCTGGTGCCTGCTGCCTGGTTGTTGTCTCACTTGGTGAGCAGTCGGGGACACATCCTGTGACATCTCCTCTGCTATTGTGATGTTACGTGGGATAAAAGCCTTCTGTTAAGTGCTGTGATAGAGCAGACTGTAGCACAGCTGCTAATATGAAGAAAAGAAACAGCAGCATTGGGAGGAGCAGAGCTGCAGCCACAGTGGCAGCACTCATGTAGTAGGGCCTAGAACCCACAAATCTCCTGAGTGCTAGGATTATAGACATGCAGTCACCACAATCTGCATTCAATACTAATTCTGGGATAAAACTTAAAAGCAGCAAGAGTAACTGTAATCATAAAAGTTTTCTCTGAATGTACAATAGAAACGCATATAAATTGTAACATCACTGACTTGAAATGTGTGGGAAGTTTAGTGCTATAAATACCAACATCAAAAGAAGACACAAACAGCCTAATTTTATGTTCAAGGAGCTAGAAAGTCAAAGGAAGAACAAACCAAGCCCAAAGATAGCAAAAGGGAGAAGAAAGAATTGTTAAGGCTAGGATAAGATATCTCACTCCAACAGGCCTGTGTGTTGAAGGCTTGGTCACCGGTTGATGGTACCATTGAGGGGTGACTGGATCATGGAGATATGGCTTAAAGCTAACTTCCATCAGTGGATAAATGCTTTGATAAATTTATAGCCAGGTTGGTTATTAGTAGGTGGGGCCTGCTTGGAGGGGTAGCTTGCTGGAGTCATGCTGTTATAGGTTATATTTGTCCATGAACTCTCTGTCCTTTACTGTGATAAGAGCAGCTCCCCTCTGCCATTCCCATCTCATATAATGTTTCTGCCTTATCTCAGGCCTGCAGTGACATGAGCTCAGATCTTCGAAATCATGAGGCAGGTAGGCCCTCCTCCTTCTAAATACCTCCTCTTCTCTGAATGAAGAGCAACGATAGCCGCTGGTACAGAAATGAAAATTGAAAGCAAAGCAATGGCAAAATCACTGAAAATCAAGTAAATTTTAAAAATAAGCTGAACAAAATTGACACCCTTTGGTAGATAAATACTTTTAACTTTTGCAAATAGTATAAGAAGTATGAACTTTTCTAAGATAATTTCGAAAAGGTGATGTTACTTTGGTTTCAATGTCAGGACACTAGGAGACAAGAAAACTGTAATTCTCTATGATCATAGAAGAAAATATCTTCAACAAAATAATTCAAACTGAGTCCAGCGTCATACCCAAAATTATGCACTGTAACCAAATAAGGGATCCAAAGATGATTCCACACACACAAATACATTTATGTTATATATTATATTAATAGAATGAAAGAACTCACACAGTGATCTCAGAAGACCTAGGAAAAGCACTCGATAAGATTCACCATTTTTCAAAGATTAAAAAGGATATATTTCAACATAGCAATGGCAAGTTGTGATAAGCAATCTATCATTCAGACAAACCGAAAGACAAAAATGACATGACCAGAATTAAACACATAGTAAGGGACTAGAGGGTACAGGAGGATCTTGCTAGGAGAGGGAATAGAATAGATTGATCTGGGTAGACTGGGAGAGGCTGGATTGGGGGAATAAATTGGGAAGAATGAATGGAAAGGGTGACAGGGTATAATGTGAGACAGCTAAAACTAAGGGGCATTTGAAGGTTAGTATGAAATTTCATACAACAGAGGCTTCCCAAAATATATACACATATGAAGGCAATCTAAATGAAATCACAGAATAATGGAAGAAGATAACCCAGGTATCCCAGGAACCTAGAGTAAAACTGAATACTACTGTGCTTAAAAAAGTAGCAACAGAATGACTCTTAATGACATTCTGGTGTACACATAGATGAGTCGTTCTCGCCATTATTATCAGAGATGATTCCTTCTGCAGCAGACAGGAAAAAAAAACCAGAGAACTACAGTCAGACTTTATGTAGAGAGAGAAGAAGAGAGGGAGGGAGGGAGGGAGGGAGAGAGAGAGAGAGAGAGAGAGAGAGAGAGAGAGAGAGAGAGAGAGAGACAGAGAGAGAGAGAGACAGAGAGACAGAGACAGAGAGACAGAGAGAGAGACCTTGGAATACTCTGCCCTAAATGGAATGCCTCCATCAATTCTCAGGGGAATCCTTCCAGAGACTGAGGCAGCGTGCACAGGGCCTTCTTGGGGCTGAACCAGCTCCTTTGCATATATATTATGGTTTCCATTTTAGTGTTTTAATGAGATTCCTGTATGTACAAATGAGTGGGTTTCTTGTGCCTTTTCTTGGACTTTTTGCTTCATGTTTGTTTTGTCCTATTCTATTCTAATGTTTTAGCTTTAGTTTTATCTTATCATATTTTATTTTATGTTTTATTATTATCCCTTAGATAATAATAATGGTCTGTTTTCTAATGAGAGACAGAAAGGAAGTAGATTCGGATTCAAGGGGAGTTGGGGAGGAACTGGGAGGATGGGCAGAAGAGGAAACCATGAGCCAGAATATATAATTTGAGAAAAAATATTTTCAAAAAAATTGAAAAAATGAATTCAAAGTACAAAGTTGAGTGGGTAGAAAAGAGATGTGTAGATCTGGGAAGAGTTAAGAGCCAATATTGAATATGATCAAAACACATGGAACAAGTTCTCAATGAACTAACAAAAATTTGAATCCAATTAAACCAAATATAAGGCATTTTAATTCTACAAAACGAAAAAGGCATGATGCAATGAAAGCAGAAGCTGTGACCAATCTTGAATTGTGTGTGTGTGTGTGTGTGTGTGTGTGTGTGTGTGTGTGTGAGAGAGAGAGAGAGAGAGAGAGAGAGAGACAGAGAGAGACAGAGAGACAGAGACAGAGACAGAGACAGAGACAGAGACAGAGTCATTTTCTTGTTCAGGCTGGAAGGAGTTGAGATCAGAGGGCAGATGTAGTTGGACCTAATCTTACTAATGAAGGCAGAAACCTGAAATTGGTGAGTGCCTGCTGGGATTCCAGGTTTTTCAGAACAGAAATCTGATAAGAACAGGAGAATAATGGTGGAGGCAGAGACAGTTTATCAAGGAACACAGCACTTCCAATGGGAGAATTGATCCTGAATGGGAGAACTGTTAGAAACTCAGTGATCTGAATGTCCTCTGATGGCATTTAGGCACCTAGGAGATACACCTTCGGAAGGAGGGTGGTGCTTTCAGAGTGGTTTAAACCACTGTGAAGTGAGAAAACCCATGTGGAATGTGGATGTCATCTTCCCACAGGTGATAAAAAGAAGGTGAGTGGAAGAGCAACATTCAACTCTCTGCCTCCTGACTGTAGACACATGACTGGCTGCCACATGGTCCTGCTGTCACAGTGAAGCCATTCCCACTGCTCTGCCTCCTTCACATGATAGAATGTACCTTAAAACTGTGAGCCAACGATTACCCTTTCTTGCCTAATACTTCTGTCTATTATCTAGTCACAGAAGTAAGAAAAAAGTAACCATTGCACTGTTTGCTCTCCTCCTCCTCTCCTTCGTCTCCCTCCTCCTTTTCTTGTTCAACAATTTACTTTCACTTCTATTCCTATGCTCTCCCAAGGCATTTGCTCTGGATGCAAAACCTTTCATTCTCCCCAGATCAGCTTTGTAGAAAGGTAAATGTAAGGGGAAGTTTCTTTCTGAGATCTTCCTCCCCAGAAGCTTTCTTCCACAGGGAGAACAGGATTGGATCACAGTTCCCAAGTTAGTGGATTCCTCTTGGTTCTTGGCTTAAGGGGAAATATACATCAAGCTGTGTGATAGTGCTTTTCCCATCGCCTCCTTGAAAATTCATTATTTCTTTCATTAAAGTTATTTTAATTATACAGTTATTTAAATAATAGCTTTATTCTAAATGAATGTCTAACTGAATTCTTTATGACCAAGAACTATTAGTTATCATGTTTACTATTGCTTTCCACTAATATTATTTTTAAATATGATTTGGAGATGAAAATATGATGAACTGTCCATATTTGCATTGGACTTAAAGTGACGTAAAAATGTCAAAGCAAAGGAAATGTAATATAACTGACACAGTCATTGGTTTTATTTTAGGTTCAGATACTTCTCAGACATACGTAATGAAAGCATAAAGCTCTGGGAACCAATAGGTCAATTATATTGCTCGATCAAAATTGATGAGAAATGAGTTTTGAAGAAAGGTCGGTTTGAAGTCTGGCAATTTTACCAACACTTAGGTCTTTCCATTTATAGTCTCCTTAATTTATTAGATAATACTGCTTTTTGCAGTGTTAGATGAAAGTAGACCTGTAATGAGTAACTCTAGTTGATGTTTATGCCTGGGCAATGGCACAAACACCAACTTACTAGTATCGTGGATCAAAGTAACGATTACCAGTTTTTGGAGCTGAATCTGACGGTGCTGGCCTGAAATCCCAGCTACCTCAGAAGCTGAGGCAGAAGGATGGCAGGCTTAGAAACTGCCTAAGCTGTCCAGTGAGTTCAAGGGTATCTGAAGCAACTGCCTGAGACATTGTTTGGGAAGTTAAAAACACAAAGAGACAAAGGGAGCAGTGACTGTCCTTCAGTATGACAGTGTTTATTTAGCATCCACACCAGCCTAAGTTCAACCGCACATATGAATTAGTAAAGGATTAAGTGAAAGCTAGTGTCTGTTGGGTGATGTCACAAAGTACAGAACTATAAGTTCTGCAGTGAATACTGGAGGGAGTAGATGCTATCCGTTTCCCTTCAACATTCAATTCAAAAGAAGCCAGAGATATGGATGAAATTGCAGATGCTGCGCTGACTTAATTTTTGGCTTCTGACATATTTTTTTTTATTGTTGATGTCAGAAGACAATATTAATTTCATGTGCCTCTTTAGACTTTATAGAGCTGACATCATAAAAATGTAATAAAAATGTTCCTTTAGCAAGAAACAGTTCATTTGAAGGACAAGTCTGTCTCTCTCACTTCCCGTACTTGGTAATATCTTATTTTGCTGGTTGGGTGAGGACTAGTAGTCACTGCCTCTGGTAGTATACATGGCATCAAAGATTCTGAGAATACCATGATATCTGTTTTACATGTAATGAACATTATCCACTTTAGGAAATTCAAACTTTTGAGCCATATATTGTCAGTAATTTATCAGAAACAGTAGCAGGATAGAAATATATCTTTAAAGTTAGCCCTCTAAATGTCTGAAAGAGTCATAATGAATATATGTTTGTGTATAATGCACATACATAATTTGAATGAAAATTTCTAAACTAGCCGACAATGCACCCTCCAGGAGTCAAAGATCGTCTAACAAAATTCTCAACATTAGGCATAAGAATCCCTCTTCACGGTTGTTGGTCAGGGTTGTCTAAGAGTTTCCTCACATATCCAACTGTTGCTATTTTCCTTCATTGTTTCTAGAGGTAGAAGGAATGTCCTGATTGCTGAAGACACAGGGTCTAGGGGCCACTGAGCTGGAACTGACCTGAATGCCTCCTGCCTAAGGACTAGCTTTCTCGTTATCAGAAAGAGGCATAGATGTGGTAAGTTCTCCAACACAAATAAGCCCGTGCAAAGAAAACACAACTCAATTAATATGAACACAGGCTTCGCACCTCTCTCCCCCCAGTTCTTCAGTTCCACTTTCCATTCCCTTGCCCAACCACTGGCTCTCACCTTTATTTTACCAGTTAAAATGGGTTCTGATGAAGTCACCAGAGTCCTGAGTGTGTGACTAGGCAGCCTTCCTTGCGGAAGTGGAATTAGCATCAAAATACAAACAGCTCCAGGGCAATCCACAACACCTGGAAGCTTCCAAATGAGGCGGGCAAGTAACAGTCCTACCTGGCTGTGATGCCAATGAATCACAGCAGTGACCAACGTGGCACAATAACTCTAAGGGTACAGTAGTGGCACACATACCGTGGGCGTAACCAACCAACCGACCAACCAACCAACCACTGCTCACTATTAGACTTGAGACCTGCTCAAGTAGAGGTAAATCCTGCCTGGTACAAGAAACCTGGCCATCTATCCAGGCATAGTGAGAGTATGAATCTTGGAGGAGAACCTGCAACCACCATTTTACCAAAACAGTACAATCCATAACTATATTCTAAATATTTGTCCTTATATCTATAGGTAAGTGTAGTCCTCACCTCTTATAAGGAATATTCTTTTTTGGATAGAATATTCTTTTTTAGAGACCATTACAAAACCCACATCCATTTAAAATGTACAGTAGTGGAGCCCAGTCTCCATTGATACACCTACAAAATAAATCCCTCATGTAAGGCTCATGGGAAATTGTGGAAGAGGTGTTGGGATGATTGAAGATCCAGAAGATAAGAGAGTTTGCTGTGAGATTATTATCCTAATGATGTCTGAATCTATACCATAAGGTCTCATCAACATGACTGCTTACATGTGAGCTGAAGAAACACAACAACAATAGGTTCAAGTGGATGAGGGGAAGAGCACAAGGTCTAAGCCCTACACAAAGAACTTAGACAACTAAGGAATGCTCAGAGTGGGAGAAATAGTTTCTCAGGTGTACTGGCTGCTTTTGTGAATCAACTTGACACAAGCTGGAGTTATCACAGAGAAAGGAGCCTCCCTTGAGGAAATGCCTCCATGGGACCCAGTTGTAAGGCATTTTCTCAATTATCGATCTAAGGTGGGAGGGCCCATTGTGGGTGGTGCCATCCCTGGGCTGGTGTTATAAGAGGACAAGCTGAGCAAGCCAGGGGAAGCAAGCCAGTAAATAACATCCCTCATGGCCTCTGCATCAGCTCCTGCTTCCTGACCTGCTTGAGTTCCAGTTCTGACTTCCTTTGGTGATGAACAGCAATGAGGAAGTATAAGCTGAATAAACCCTTTCCTCTCCAACTTGCTTCTTGGTCACGATGTTTGTGCAGGAGTAGAAACCCTAAGACACCAGGGAATAACACTGACTGGTTATCCAATGCTAAGTGGTCAGTTCTGAAAATGTATTCACATAGTTATCATAGAGACCAAGCAGATTTTATTTAGGAATATATATGTATATAACTATACGCATGTACCAATTAATGAAAAAAGAGGTTATGAATTTGGAAGAAAGCAAGGAGTGATATATGGGAGAGATTGAGGGAGAAAAGGGAAGGGAAAAATGATGGAGTTATGTAATACTACAAAAAGCTGAAACAATAATATAAAAGTAAAATAATCCTTCAAAATACTTTATATATATGCATGTTACTTTAATTATTAATCCTTTGGTTATTATTGAGGCCACTTTCTCATTTTATTACTTCAAAATTTGTCTTTCTGTGTTAATTGCTGACTTAATTTTAGTGAATTTGTTTGAATTTAATATGGGAATGGTCAACTTTTGGCTAATATGTAGGTGCTAGTGTAGAGTGTGGATAATAAAACTCTGTCAGATACAACATATGTTTGTTTTTCTTTAATTTATTATTTTTTAGCCTTACAACGAAGCATTTAAAAGCGTCTTCATCTTCTTGAAAATGTGTAGCTCATTTAGTTCAACAGAGCGATAACAACAAAAATTAGTTATGTCTGGATTAGAGTAATCCCTATTTTATAGAATTTGGATTTTGAAGTAGAAATATTGGGGGTGGGGCTATTACATGTACAATTGTGGCTTCCTGTCTTCCAATCTACTTTATAATGAGTTTTACTCTTTTCCTTTGGGGTAATCCGGGATTGCCGTGTCTGTGTGCCCGTGGCCGTAGTGTAAGTGCACAGGGCTCCGGCTCAGTCACTGCATGGAACTCATTTTTGTGAACTTCGCTCACCTGCTTTAGCAAGCAATACGTGCCGGACGCCGTCGGTTTGCTAGGGAACATCTTGGCAGTTTTTCGAAGACCCCAAATTAAAGTCTGTGTTACGTTGGTGAATGACTCTTTTCGAGATAAACAAATACACAAAAAATGGAGCATGGAGTCTTGCTCTTGCTTTTTGAATATTACTCATGTTTAATACAGACCTTATTCCTGTTTGTTTATTTATTTTTTATTCTTGATTCTGAGACAGGGTCTTGCTGGTGTCCTACTCTTTATTCTTCTGCCTCTGACACCTAACATTTGGGATGACAGGCACGCTTTGACCTTGGCTTACAGGCACTATGTTTATGGCACAGGTAATGACGTAATAGGAAAGGAAGAGTGTGTGGGCTAAAAAAGGAAGACTGGAACTCAACTGAAAATCTACTTAAGGAAAGAGTGGGAATTTCCAGCAAAAATAATTCTGCAGGTGAATTGTCTATGGGAAGCATAGGTAGCAGCTGGGTAAACTCAGTGCTCTCTGCAAGGCAGCTTCACCTATGCAGAGGAAACAATGACTGCCCAAGAACAAAACTTGCATCCTTCTGCTTTTTCTCCATGGCAGAGAATATTCATTCTCTTTGGCGAGTGTTAAAGGAAGCTGCTGATGTAAGCACTTAAGGGAAGAGGTCAGGTCAGTGGCAAAACACACGTCCTTGTAAGAGTGACAGCGAAAGGATACCGGACAAGAACTGGCCAGGAACGGTACAGTTATAGATAGAGAATTTATAGCAAGTTTGTATCTGATCCAGATCCATGTGGCATTTTTGGGATCTTTTGTCCTTCTGTACAATGGGTGGCCCTTGAGACAGCATCTCCAATGATGCCCTGGAAGAAGGGTTGATTCTGTATAGACTGGAAGATTTCCATTTGATGCCATGGTGTGTAAGAGGCTAGAATAATGAAGTATCAAATTTCTCTGTTCTTACATCTTTCTGTCCTTCAAGGCATGAGTTTTATAGTTGCTTATAATTGCAGGGACTAGCAGTTTACATATTACAAAGAAATCATATACAGCCCTTTTATCACCAAGTTAATATTTCAGACAATGGTTTTATTGCTCTCTATCACATTCCAGAGATTTGTAAATTAAAATTTGATAGAGACACTGCTATAAAATTTACTGTATAAATCAAGAGGGAGGACCCAAGATACAATTTACTAAAATTTTCTCTCAATAATGAAACTATAGTTGAATAATAATATTTGGAATAAGATGATAGTTGGTATATACACACTGACTAATTAGGAAATTTGTCTTTTTAATACACTCTCAAGGAAAAAAATTGAATTTATAAGCTACTAGAATAATATAAAATTATATTTTCTTGCACATTTAGAAGAGATTTTAAATGACCAATCAAGAAATGACCTGCATTATTAGTGTATATGCTAATGACCTAATGGAATGTAGGCTTGGGATGGGTAAAAGAGGAAGAGGAGAAGAAAGCTACTATTTAAAAATACTTTTATTCTTTGACGATTTCATACAATGTATTTTAATTATTGTGGTGGTTTGGAAGTGAATGGCCCCCATAGGCTCATATATTTGAATGCTTTATCTGTAGTTGGTGGAACACTTAGGGTAGGATTACAAGGTATGGCCTTGTTGGAGGCATGTCAGTGGCAGCAAACTTTGAGGATTCAAAAGCCCACACAATTCTGTTAGCTCTCTCTCCTTGCCTTGTGGCTGTTGACCCAGTATGTAATTTTCTAACTGCTATTTCATGCCTGCCTGTCTACTGCTATGTTGCCTGTTATAGGACCTATAGTCATCTAGAACCATGAGTCCTAAACTAAATGCTTACCTTTATAGGATATGATGGTTATGGTATCTCTTCACAGCAATAGGAAAGGAACTAAGACAATCATATTAACCCAACTCCTCTTAACTCCTCCCAAATCCACCCCCACTTTTCTACCCCAACTTATGTTCTTCCTTTTTCTCACTTCAATAACCCATCCACTGCAATTTGTGTTGCCTATACACTACTGGATGTGTGGTCATCCAGTGGAGCATGGTGGACCTTCTAGGAGAACCCAGAGAACATCACCATCATTAGCTTCTCAGTTATGGTTGGGGAGTCATCGATCCATTTCCCACTCCATGCTAGAATGTTGACGGCCTGATGCTGTGCTGGTCTTCTGCAGGCAGCCACAGCTGCTGTACTTCATGAATACAGTCCTGTCATGTCCAGATAATTTGCTCTGGTTCTTCCAGAGCTCTGGCTGTTATTTTTTTTTCTTTTTATTAACTTGAGTATTTCTTATTTACATTTTGAGTGTTATTCCCTTTCCCGGTTTACGGGCCAACATCCCCCTAACCCCTCCCCCTCCCCTTCTTTATGGGTGTTCCCCTCCCCATCCTCCCCCCATTGCCGCCCTCCCCGCAACAATCTATGTTCACTGGGGGTTCAGTCTTAGCAGGACCCAGGGCTTCCCCTTACACTGGTGATCTTACTAGGATATTCAATGCTACCTATGAGGTCAGAGTCCAGAGTCAGTCCATGTATAGTCTTTAGGTAGTGGCTTAGTCCCTGGAAGCTCTGGTTGCTTGGCATTGTTGTTCATATGGGGTCTCGAGCCCCTTCAGGCTCTTCCAGTTCTTTCTCTGATTCCTTCAATGGGGGGTCCTGGTCTCAGTTCAGTGGTTTGCTGCTGGCATTCGCCTCTGTATTTGCTGTATTCTGGCTGTGTCTCTCAGGAGCTCTGGCTGTTATAATCTTCTTGCCTTCCTATTTTGCAGAAGAGGGATATGGATGTCTCATTTGTGGCTGAGCATGCCACAGTTAGTCTCTATATGTTTACCAGTTGTGAGTGTTGGCATTAGACATTGTCTACTGTACAAAGTCACTACTCAGATGAGGCCTTAGAGCTACAGCTGCATTTGTCCACGTGTAGAGAGATGAGTTTAGGTGGCAGTTAGACACTGTGACCGTTTGGTAAAATGATGGTCGTAGGTTCACCTCTGTGGTCTATGAGCGTTCCAACTTTGGATTTTTAATCCGGATTTATAATACCAGACATACTTTTCCTCCTGCACAATGAGCTTTCTATATAATCAGAAAATAAGGGGATACCTATAACATTTGTGTCACTACTCCATCCACAGGCATATCATGGCATACTGTCCTCATTGCACTTTATAGGGTTCTTATAAAACTGTAGATGGCTGTCCATACCTCCAGAAGCCTGTAAAGCACTTTTCAGTACCATAAAAACTAGACAGTATGGAGGAAGCTTACTGCTCACTAACAACTTGATTTCTCCATGTCCTCAAACCAGTGTGTGTGATCTTCAGCAATAGGATCTTGTCATCAAGGTTTTTCAGGGAAACAATAGCAATAACAACAGAAATAGGAATGGTCTGTATTGTTTTGGGGTTCTCCAGGATTCCTATGACCATCAACCTGAGGGCAAGTATTCCACACCAGCACTGGGGTTTTCATTTGGCTACCAATGGCTTTGATGGGATTGAGCATATTTCACTGTGTAGGGTAACTCTTTTATATGAAAAGAGGTTCTAAAACCAACCATGAAAAAAGTCAGTTTCCAAATGACCTTTTCATCTATCACTAATGTTAGTTATCAGTCACAGTCCCTTCCTCTGCCTTACCCCCATATTTTTCTCCCCACTTATACTTTCAACACCATTATTCCCTTTTCTACACTATGTGGTAACTGTTTCGTACTATCTTCCCTCTCTTAACTACTCTAAAGACAGATATACTGCAGAGATTCAGTTCAATATAAGTAAATACATAAATGTAACCGAATACACAAAAAGCCTCAAGGACAGAAACCATCTCATTAGATGCAGAAAAGATCTTTGACAACATTCAACATGCCTTCATGACAGACATTCTGGAGAATCTAGGGATACAGGGGACATATCTCAACACAGTAAGTCATCATGCAGCAATCCCACAACAAAACATCATGCTAAATGGGGAAAAACTTGAATCATTTCCTGTAGGACCAGGAACAAGGCATGGATGTCTACTCTCCCCTCCAATTCAACAGTGTTTGAAGTCTTAGCTCAATCAATAAAACAAAAGAAGAAGAAAAAGGAAGTATGAACAGTGATAAAGTACCATTATATGCAGATGCTCTGATTTTATATGTAAAGACCTTAAAGAATCCATGAGAAGCATACTAAAGCTGATGAACACATTTACCCAAGTGACACACAAAATTAGCATGCCAAAATCAGTAGTTTTCCTATATACCAATGGCAAACATGCCGAGAAGAAAGTCATGGAACGTGTACCATTTACAGTAGCTTAAAAAGTGTGGAGTAGGGGCTGGGGATTTAGCTCAGTGGTAGAGCGCTTGCCTAGGAAGCACAAGGCCCTGGGTTCGGTCCCCAGCTCCGAAAAAAAGAACAAAAAAAAAGTGTGGAGTAAATCTAACCCAGGGAGTGAAAGGTTTTGTGTTGGTTAATTTTCTGGCAGTTCGATATATAGTAGAGTTAGCTAAGAATGTGAACTCACAATTGAGAACCATCACCCTACTCCATCAGACTGGCCTGTGGGCATGTTTGTGCGGCATTTTCTTGATTAATGATTGATTTGGGAGGGCCCAGGTCACTGTGGGTGTTACCATTCCACTCCAGGGCAAGTGGTCTTATAGGACCAAATGCTGAAGCAGACGGACAGTAAAGAGGGAACAGTCAGTATGAGTTTGTTCACCTGGAAGTGACAACTCAAGTTGAAACGTGGAAGTTCCGAACTTTTGGCGGTGGTGGTTGTGGGTGGTGCGGGTGACCATGGACAGAAGGATTTGGAAATCTGTAGAGAATAGGTTGCCAGGAAGAGCAGAAGAAGCACAAGGAGTGGGTCTGCCTCTGAGGCAGGAACCGAGTTCGCTTAAGTGAGCAGGACCAGTGAATCCACTGAAGGCAGGAACAAGCCTTCCAATGTAATGTGGAAGTACATTTCCCACAGTGGAAGCAGGAGCTGGCCTGCCTCAGCTGTGGGCCTGAGTGATGTACTGACGACAGTGACATTCTGGGAGCAGAACATAGTCACATATGAGCCCTAACTGCCCTGGGTTGATAGACAAGTAAGGTGGAAGGAGTGAGACCAATCAAGAGAGAGTCCATTAGCCAGGGAAATGAAAGAAAAGGCTTGCTGGAATAGTTCCCTAGTCATTCTGCAACAATTAGCTCCAATCACTGATGGAGGTCACTTCTACCCATCAATGTTTTTACCTTATAATGATATTCTTTAGAAGTAGCATTGCTGGGGGTGTAAATGGTTAAGATTAAGTCATGCCAAAAAAGGGTGGACCTTTAATTCTTTAAAAGTGTCATCCTTATAAAAGAGGAAATTTTGGCTGAAAAACAAAGATGGTGGTGGCTATCTGCACTGGCAGCAGAGCTCTGAGGAGCCTAAGAGACTCAATAGAAGCTCCAAAGGGAGGTGGTGACAATGGAAAAAGAGACTGCTTAGCCCTCGATAGCCCCAGAATAATTGAGAAAAAAATAAAGCAAGTCTTATTGGAAGATGCTTTAAAAAGTGGACTAATGAAATCGGAAAGAAAGATAGCTGAACAGAACTGAATCTATACCCTTAATGTGTCAGCCAGCAGGCTGCAAACACAAAGGTCTTGCCTGATCAGTGGGAGGTGCAGTGGGGGGAGGTAGGGTTGGGGAGGGAGATGGGGCGATGCTGGCACCAACCACAGAGAGATGTGTAAAGGCCTGGAGCTCCTGGAAAAAAAAAGAAACAGCTCAATATTGAATGCACCAGCACTCATCATGATGCCACTGCTGCTCCAGTCCATGCTGCTTGCCCTTGAGAGAGAGAGAGAGAGAGAGAGAGAGAGAGAGAGAGAGAGAGAGAGAGAGAAAGCGCTGAGCAGCGCTGCCACCCACAGGCTACAAGCACAGAGGTCGAGCTCAGTGAGCCTCAGGATGGTAGAAGTGAAGGGCAGGAGGTATAAAGAAGTAAGGCACTTGCAAAAAAGCTTCCATCAGTCGCCATGCCTAGATGCAACATCAGCCTGACTCTGCAACAGCAGGATAGCTGAGATGAGTGTCAGCAATAGGCCAGTGTTTATGCTGCTTCAGAAACAAGAAACCTTGAAGGAGACCAATGCCTCACTGCAGTGAATATTTATTGCTGTTTGGGCAAGAATACAATGTATGCTATGACACACTGCAGTAGCAAAGCCACTGTGATAAATGATGGACACAGGAGAAGGAGAGAGGAATGAAGCAGTGAGTTCACAATGGAGAGGGGTGGCTCTAGGTGGGCAGTGTGACAGGTGTGAGAGAAGTTTGTGGTGCACGGAGCATGTGACTGCTGAGTAGGGCTGACAGAGTAGCATGCAGCAGAGCTTTTGCAGGCTCAGCTCCCAAACACACTGCCCAGCTGCAGTCACCCTGGTTTTATGCAATGACAGGATGTCCAAGATGATGAACGGTTCATTTTCTGTACTGGATCTCCTCAGCAGACTTATTAGGTCCATGCTGCCCTTGGAGGCCCTGTTGGTATCCATGGCCTGCCACCCCAATCTATGTTAAAACTCAAGGCCCATGTGGTTGTTCAGGGTCTTACAGAAGTCAGGGGCTATGTTGAGGTCCATGGTCCATGTTACCATTGAAGGCCATTTGATGCCCAAGGTCTATGCTGCTACCTGAAGCCATGTTGATGTCTGTGGTATGTACTGCCACCTTAGATCATGCTGTGGTCCATGGCCTGGACTGATGCGGGACACCACTTGGAAGTCCATGATCAATGCTCACATGAACTATAAAGGGAATGGAATTGATGACTCGAGACTCAAAGTTGAGAAGTGGGGACATAAAAGGCTTCTGTGACAACCCCTACCTCTATACCCCACAAAGTAACAGCCTAGACAGAAAGTCATTGAAGAGAACTAGAATAATCAACTGAGGAATCTCGAGGGGCTAAGAAGCACTTAAAGAAATGTTCAAAATCCTTAGTCATGCAAATCAAAACAACCCTGAGATTCCACCTCACACCATAGCAGATGCTGGTGAGGATGTAGAGAAAGAGGAACACTCCTCCATTGCTGGTGGGATTGCAGACTGGTACAACCACTGTGGAAATCAGTCTGGTGGTTCCTCAGAAAACTGGACATATACTTCCTAGGACCCAGCTATACCACTCCTGGACATATACCCAAAAGATGCTCCAACATTTAACAGGGACACATAATCCACCATATTTATAGCAGCCTTATTTATAATAGCCAGGAGTTGGAAACAACCCAGATGTCCCTCAACAGAAGAATGAATAATATAGAAAATGTGGTACACTTAACATAATGGAGTACTACTCAGCCATTAAAAACATCGACTTCATAAAATTTGCAGATAAATGGATGGAACTAAAAAATATCGTCCTGAGTGAGGTAATCCAGACACTAAAGAATACATATGGTATGTACTCACTGATAAGTGGATTTTAGCCCAAAAGCTTAGAATACCCATGATACAACCCACGAACATATGCAGCTTAAGAAGAAGGAAGACCAAGGTGTAGATGCTTCAATCCTACCTAGAATGGGGAAAAAATAATCATAGGAGGTAGAGGAGAAAGAGACCTGGGAGGGAGACAGGAGGGTGAGAGGGAAAAGGGAAGGCAGGAAGTTGAATAGAAATATGTAGCAATGGGGAGTGGGGAACAGAGCATAGCCACTAGAAAGTCCCAGACTCCAGGGAAATGAGAAGCTCCCAGGAGCCAATGGTGATGACTTTAGCAGAAATACCCAACAAAAGGGAGATACAACCCATAGAGACCACCTTCAGTAGGCACAGTCCCCAGTTTAATTTCCAGTGTATAAAACAATTACTTTGTTGTGATACAATCAGTTATCACAGTACTTTTGAGACTGAGGCACAGAATCGTAAGTTCAAGCCTAGCCTGAGCTACACAGAAAGATTATATCTTAAAATTTCAAAGAAGAATCAGCTACAAATCATGAAACGACATGGAACTTAAACATATTGCAGAGGGGAAGAAGGCAGTTTTCAAAAACAGCCTTTTGTATGAGTCCTACTGTATCAAAGTTTGAAAAGGTAAAACTATGGGGAAAGTAGAAAGGACCAGTGCTTGACAGGTGTGAGTGCCAGGAGGGGTCGGTCAATAGATGACCCAATAGATGGGAAGTGGCATGTTAAGAACAGAGAAATTATTCTGTACTGTATTGCTATGTGAAGAAAATTCACTATATATTTGTCAATATGTGAGCTATGCCCTACATTTTCATTTCAATTTTTAAAAATATTTAACATTACTTGAAAGTATTTTTTAACTTTATTTTGAGACAAGCTCTTATTTTGAGGCTATATAGGCTTATAACTCACGATGTTTCTGAAGCTGGGCTTGAATCTGGCATAATCTTTCCCACCCAACCTCTTGAACGCAGGATTGCAGATATAGCATACCACCTCCAGCTAAAAAAAAAGGCCACTGATGGAAAAAAAAAACAAACCCCAAAATGGCGATCATCTTTCATTATGAGGTGGTGATGAGCCTAGGGAGGCTGAGGGTGGAATTTATAATTCAGGTATGAAATGTTCCCCAGAGGCTCATGGTCCTTCCTTCTTTGCACTGTTTGAGATATTGTAGAGCCTTTAGGACATGGGGCCTAAGTAGCAGAAATGGACACTTGCAGATAACTCTTCACGGTTTTATGCATATATTTTTCTAACCAACCGAAATGTCAGCAAGGGCAGTCACAAAGTCCCACTACCACAAAGCAAGTTGCCAATAATGGGTCCAAACTGTGAAGATAAAATAATCCCACTTACACGTCCAACAGGAAATGCAAACCAAAGCTAGCTTTCTTTACAGCAGCGCAGCTATCACCATCGTGAAAAGAAAATGAATAACAAAGGACCGAATTCTGCAGACGATGTGGGAAAAAAGGAATATAAATTAATCCAGTCATACAGAAATCAGTTCTTTTGAGTAGGCTGCTCAAATCACAATAAGAGTAGAACTTCCTTTTGCAGCCCACCACATGTGCATATGTTTATGATGGCGGTATTTGTAAGTCTATGAAATCAGCCTAGCCCATCGATGGATGAAGGGATAATGAAAATGTGCAATGCTACACAGTGGAGCATTATTCAGCAATACAGACCAAGTATTTCACTGGCAGGAGAGTAGACAAAACTGCTTCTCATCATGTAAGGCCAACCAGACTCAGTGGCAATTACAATACATTTTAAAAAATCTCTTACGAAGAATCTTGGTTCAAATAGACTTTATAAGAGTGTAAGGAAGACCCCTTGGGAAGAAGAAGGGAGCAAATCAGGAGGGGAGGTAGGACTAGAGATGGTCATGGGACATGGTTGAATTTCATTATAAAAATATCATAGTGAAATATTATGTTGTTCAACTTATGTACACCAATTTAAAATGACTGTACTCTAAAGGACATTTTTGTATTTATTTTGTCCGATTATGTACATATTTATACCTCAGTTATTCTTGAACTTTTGTAAATACTGATTTCAGATTCCAAGTTTTAATTATTTATAGTCTCCTTAGAAGATGTGAATGGACATAGTGTTCACACTCTTGCTACACTCACCAATTCCAGAGACTTATTTATATATTCTTGTGTGCTTTGTACAGGCATGATTTTGCTTTATGTGTTTTCCTGTGATTTTACCATTGACCTTATAATAATCTTCTAGGACTCTCATAACACAATACTAGAAACTTACAAGTTTAGTAAACATATTTTCTCTCTCACAGGTATGGGGAATAAATCTAAATTCAAGGCATGAACAACTAGAGTTTCTTTTGAAACCCATCTCCTTGGCCTGTAGATGTTATCCTCTTGCTTTATCTTTCTTCAAATATATATTCATATATTTAAACTGCTAAGGAGTGAACTCAGGGCTCTACATGTAGTAGACATGTGTTTGCCTCTGAGCTACACTCTTATCTTCCTTTCCCACCACTATATAATATGTAACACTTAAAATTTAATTAATTTTATTATTATTATTATTATTAGAAGATTCATGTGTATGTATATGTGTGTGTTTGTGTGTATGTATGTGTGCGCAGGTATGTGTATATGTATGCATTTATGTTTGTGTATGGAGGGGTGTGTGTGTGTGTGTGTGTGTGTGTGTGTGTGTACATGCCAGAGTGACTGAGGTCAGAGGAAAGCTTTCTGGAGCTATTCCTCTCCTTGCAGCATAGAATCCGGGAATTGAGCTCATCATCAGGTTTCTGCAGCAAGCCTTTTATTCACTGTCTTGCTGGCTCACATTTATTGTTTTGATCTTTGTTAAGTTCATAGGTCTATCCTTAAGTACATTATGTAACCATCACCAATATATTTAAAACCTAAGAATAAAACACTCCAAATTGAAATTGTAACCCTTAACTGTAAGACTCTGACCTCCCTCCTCTTCCCTAGGAGTCTCCGTTTGCCTTCTGTTTTTATGGAGTTGACTACTTGATATTGTTTGTATATGTGAAAGCATATACTATTTTCTCCTTGCATCTGAGTTTTTTAGCATAATAATTTCAAGGCTCAGCTATATAAGAAGCTCATCCCTTGTTATAGATAATAATGTGATTTGTATGTCCTCATTGCCAAATTAATTTTTTATTTGCTTATCTATTAACCTGTTGATTGGCCTCTGACATGGGTTATTTATACATTTTGGCAAAAATGCATTCAATTCCAGCTGGAATACATACCAGAGGATGGGTGGAGCCATAGGGTTATTTAAAAAATTCTTTGAAAATTCTCAAATCAAGAAACTAGTCAGGTCCAGTTTCCATCTGTGCCCTGGAGATAAACCTGTGGCACAGTTCTCTATACCCAAATCCCACCCAGAGAGAGCTGGTCCCCCAGGAGTGCTGTCACACCCAAGATCACAGACTCACAGGCTCCCAGGAGGGACAAGTTCCAGTCAGAGACAGCAAGACCAGCTAACACGAGAGATAACCAGATGTTGGGAGGCAAGCACAAGAACATAAGCAACAGAAACCAAGTGTATTGACATCATTAGAACCCAGTTCTCCCACAACAGCAAGTCCTAGATACCCCAACACAGTGGAAAAGCAAGATTTGGATTTAAAATCATATCGCATGATCATGACAGAGTACTTTAAGAAGGACATAAATAACTCCTTTAAAGAATACAGTAGAGCCCGGCCCGCAGCAGCTCTCTGCTCCCAGAACCCGTGGGAGAGATACCTTACCGCCTGGTCAGGTGGGCACTCCTGAGGCTGCAGAGCGGAAGAGACCACCAACACTGCCCACCCCTGCCCACATCCCTGACCCAAGAGGAAACTGTACAAGGCCTCTGGGTTCCTGTGGGGGGGGGCCCAGGAGCAGCAGGAGCCCTGCCTGCGACACCGCCGGAACCTGAAGGAAACAGACCGGATAAACAGTTCTCTGGACCCATATCCCGTGGGAGGGAGAGCTAAACCTTCAGAGAGGCAGACACGCCTGCGAAACCAGAAGAGACTGCTCTCTGCACACATTGCTGATTCCAGAGGAAAGCACCAGAATCCATCTGAAACCCCGGTGCACTGAGGCTCCCGGAAGAGGCGGCGCAGATTTTCCTGGTTGCTGCCACAGCGGAGAGCCCGTGGGCAGCACCCCATGCGAACTTGAGCCTCGGGACCACAGGTAAGACCAACTTTTCTGCTGCAAGTGACCTGCCTGGTGAACTCAAGGCACAGGTCCACAGGAACAGCTGAAGACCTGTAGAAAGGAAAAACTACACGCATGAAAAGCAGAACACTCTGTCCCCATAACTGACTGAAAAGAGGAAAACAGGTCTACAGCACTCTCCTGACACACAGGCCTATAGGACAGTTTAGCCACTGTCAGAAATAGCAGAACAAAGTAACACTAGAGATAATTTGATGGCGAGAGGCAAGCTCAGGAACCCAAGCAACAGAAACCAAGACTACATGGCACCATCGGAGCCCAATTCTCCCATCAAAACAAACATGGAATATCCAAACACACCAGAAAAGCAAGACCTAGATACAAAATCATATTTGACCATGATGCTGGAGAACTTCAAGAAAGACATGATGGACTCCCTTAGAGAACAAGTAGAAGCCTACAGAGAGGAATCGCAAAAATGCCTGAAAGAATTCCAGGAAAACATAAATAAACAAGTAGAAGCCCATAGAGAGGAGACACAAAAATCCCTGAAAGAATTCCAGGAAAACAAAATCAAACAGTGGAAGGAATTAAAAATGGAAATAGAAGCAATCAAGAAAGAACACAGGGAAACAACCCTGGATATAGAAAACCAAAAGAAGAGACAAGGAGCTGTAGATACAAGCTTTACCAACAGAATACAAGAGATGGAAGAGAGAATCTCAGGAGCAGAAGATTCCATAGAAATCAATGACTCAACTGTCAAAGATAATGTAAAGCGGAAAAAGCTACTGGTCCAAAACATACAGGAAATCCAGGACTCAATGAGAAGATCAAACCTAAGGATAATAGGTATAGAAGAGAGTGAAGACTCCCCAGCTCAAAGGACCAGTAAATATCTTCAACAAAATCATAGAAGAAAACTTCCCTAACCTAAAAAGAGATACCCATAGGCATACAAGAAGCCTACAGAACTCCAAATAGACTGGACCAGAAAAGAAACACCTCCCGTCACATAATAGTCAAAACACCAAACGCACAAAATAAAGAAAGAATATTAAAAGCGGTAAGGGAAAAAGGTCAAGTAACATATAAAGGCAGACCTATCAGAATCACACCAGACTTTTAGCCAGAAACTATGAAGGCCAGAAGATCCTGGACTGATGTCATACAACCCTAAGAGAACACAAATGCCAGCCCAGGCTACTGTATCCTGCAAAACTCTCAATTAACATAGATGGAGAAACCAAGATATTCCATGACAAAACCAAATTTACACAATATCTTTCTACAAATCCAGCACTACAAAGGATAATAAATGGTAAAGCCCAACATAAGGAGGCAAGCTATACCCAAGAAGAGGCAAGAAACTAATCGTCTTGGCAACAAAACAAAGAGAAGAAAAGCACACAAACATAACACATCCAAGTATGAATATAACAGGAAGCAATAATCACTATTCCTTAATATCTCTCAACATCAATGGCCTCAACTCCCCAATAAAAAGACATAGATTAACAAACTGGATACGCAACGAGGACCCTGCATTCTGCTGCCTACAGGAAACACACCTCAGAGACAAAGACAGACACTACCTCAGAGTGAAAGGCTGGAAAACAACTTTCCAGGCAAATGGTCGGAAGAAGCAAGCTGGAGTAGCCATTCTAATATCAAATAAAGTCAATTTTCAACTAAAAGTCATCAAAAAAGATAAGGAAGGACACTTTATATTTATCAAAGGAAAAATCCAACAAGATGAACTCTCAATCCTAAATATCTATGCCCCAAATACAAGGGCACCTACATACGTAAAAGAAACCTTACTAAAGCTCAAAACACATATTGCACCTCACACAATAATAGTAGGAGACTTCAACACCCCACTCTCATCAATGGACAGATCATGGAAACAGAAATTAAACAGAGACGTAGACAGACTAAGAGAAGTCATGAGCCAAATGGACTTAACGGATATTTATAGAACGTTCTACCCTAATGCAAAAGGATATACCTTCTTCTCAGCTCCTCATGGTACTTTCTCCAAAATTGACCATATAATTGGTCAAAAAACGGGCCTCAACAGGTACAGAAAGATAGAAATAATCCCATGCGTGCTATCGGACCACCATGGGCTAAAGCTGGTC
This sequence comes from Rattus rattus, assembly GCF_011064425.1. Taxonomy (NCBI): domain Eukaryota; kingdom Metazoa; phylum Chordata; class Mammalia; order Rodentia; family Muridae; genus Rattus; species Rattus rattus. The sequence continues at coordinate 142,601,463 of NC_046156.1, read as the reverse complement.
TTCAATAACAATAAAGGAAGAATGCCCACATATACGTGGAAATTGAACAATGGTCTACTCAATGATAACCTGGTCAAGGAAGAAATAAAGAAAGAAATTAAAAACTTTTTAGAATTTAATGAAAATGAAGGTACAACATACCCAAACTTATGGGACACGATGAAAGCTGTGCTAAGAGGAAAACTCATAGCACTGAGTGCCTGCAGAAAGAAACAGGAAAGAGCATATGTCAGCAGCTTGACAGCACACCTAAAAGCTCTAGAAGAAAAAGAAGCAAATACACCCAGGAGGAGTAGAAGGCAGGAAATAATCAAACTCAGAGCTGAAATCAACCAAGTAGAAACAAAAAGGACAATAGAAAGAATCAACAGAACCAAAAAGTTGGTTCTTTGAGAGAAAATCAACAAGATAGATAAACCCTTAGCCAGACTAACGAGAGGACACAGAGTGTGTCCAAATTAACAAAATCAGAAATGAAAAGGAGACATAACTACAGATTCAGAGGAAATTCAAAAAATCATCAGATCTTACTATAAAAGCCTATATTCAACAAAACTTGAAAATCTGCAGGAAATGGACAATTTCCTAGACAGATACCAGGTACCGAAGTTAAATCAGGAACAGATAAACCAGTTAAACAACCCCATAACTCCTAAGGAAATAGAAGCAGTCATTAAAGGTCTCCCAACCAAAAAGAGCCCAGGTCCAGACGAGGTTTTAGTGCAGAATTCTATCAGACCTTCATAGAAGACCTCATACCAATATTATTCAAACTATTCCACAAAATTGAAACAGATGGAGCACTACCGAACTCCTTCTATGAAGCCACAATTACTCTTATACCTAAACCACACAAAGACCCAACAAAGAAAGAGAACTTCAGACCAATTTCCCTTATGAACATCGGCCTTAAAAATACTCAACAAAATTCTGGCAAACCGAATCCAAGAGCACATCAAAACAATCATCCACCATGATCAAGTAGGCTTCATCCCAGGCATGCAGGGATGGTTTAATATCTGGAAAACCATCAACGTGATCCATTATATAAACAAACTGAAAGAACAAAACCACATGATCATTTCATTAGATGCTGAGAAAGCATTTGACAAAATTCAACACCCCTTCATGATAAAAGTCCTGGAAAGAATAGGAATCCAAGGCCCATACCTAAACATAGTAAAAGCCATATACAGCAAACCAGTGGCTAACATTAAACTAAATGGAGAGAAACTTGAAGCAATCCCACTAAAATCAGGGACTAGACAAGGCTGCCCACTCTCTCCCTACTTATTCAATATAGTTCTTGAAGTTCTAGCCAGAGCAATCAGACAACAAAAGGAGGTCAAGGGGATACAGATCGGAAAAGAAGAAGTCAAAATATCACTATTTGCAGATGATATGATAGTATATTTAAGTGATCCCAAAAAGTTCCACCAGGAACTCCTAAAGCTGATAAACAACTTCAGCAAAGTGGCTGGGTATAAAATTAACTCAAATAAATCAGTAGCCTTCCTCTACACAAAAGAAACAAGCCGAGAAAGAAATTAGGGAAACTTGACACCCTTCATAATAGACCCAAATAATATAAAGTACCTCGGTGTGACTTTAACCAAGCAAGTAAAAGATTTGTACAACAAGAACTTCAAGACTCTGAAGAAAGAAATTGAAGAAGACCTCAGAAGATGGAAAGATCTCCCATGCTCATGGATTGGCAGGATTAATATAGTAAAATGGCCATTCTGCCAAAAGCGATCTACAGATTCAATGCAATCCCCATCAAAATAACAATCCAATTCTTCAAAGAGTTAGACAGAACAATTTGCAAATTCATCTGGAATAACAAAAAACCCAGGATAGCTAAAACTATCCTCAACAATAAAAGGACTTCAGGGGGAATCGCTATCCCTGAACTCAAGCAGTATTACAGAGCAATAGTGATAAAAACTGCATGGTACTGGTACAGAGACAGACAGATAGACCAATGGAATAGAATTGAAAACCCAGAAATGAACCCACACACCTATGGTCACTTGATTTTTTTGACAAAGGAGCCAAAACCATCCAATGGAAAAAAGATAGCATTTTCAGCAAATGGTGCTGGTTCAACTGGAGGTCAACATGTGAAGAATGCAGATCGATCCATGCTTATCACCCTGTCAACAAAGCTTAAGTCCAAGTGGATCAAGGACCTCCACATCAAACCAGACACCTCAAACTAATAGAAGAAAAACTAGGAAGCATCTGGAACACATGGGCACTGGAAAAAATTTCCTGAACAAAACACCAATGGCTTATGCTCTAAGATCAAGAATCGACAAATGGGATCTCTATAAAACTACAAAGCTTCTGTAAGGCAAAGGACACTGTGGTCAGCACAAAACGGCAACCAACAGATTGGGAAAAGATCTTTACCAATCCTACAACAGATAGAGGCCTTATATCCAAAATATACAAAGAACTCAAAAAGTTAGACCCAAGAGGGGAGACAAATAACCCTATTAAAAAATGGGGTTCAGAGCTAAACAAAGAATTCACAGCTGAGGAATGCCGAATGGCTGAGAAACACCTAAAGAAATGTTCAACATCTTTAGTCATCAGGGAAATGCAAATCAAAACAACCCTGAGATTTCACCTCACACCAGTGAGAATGGCTAAGATCAAAAACTCAGGTGACAGCAAATGCTGGCGAGGATGCAGAGAAAGAGGAACACTCCTCCATTGTTGGTGGGGTTGCAGACTGCTACAACCATTCTGGAAATCAGTCTGGAGGTTTCTCAGAAAATTGGACATTGAACTGCCTGAGGATCCAGCTATACCTCTCTTGGGCATATACCCAAAAGATGCCCCAACATATAAAAAAGACACGTGCTCCACTAAGTTCATCGCAGTCTTATTTATAATAGCCAGAAGCTGGAAAGAACCCAGATGCCCTTCAACAGAGGAATGGATACAGAAAATGTGGTACATCTACACAATGGAATATTACTCAGCTATCAAAACAACGAGTTTATGAAATTGTGAGGCAAATGGTTGGAACTGGAAAATATCATCCTGAGTGAGGTAACCCAATCACAGAAAGACATACATGGTATGCACTCACTGATAAGTGGCTATTAGCCCAAATGCTTGAATTACCCTAGTTGCCTAGAACAAATGAAACTCAAGACGGATGATCAAAATGTGAAGGCTTCACTCCTTCTTTAAAAGGGGAACAATATACCCTTGGCAGGGAAGAGAGAGGCAAAGATTAAAACAGAGACTGAAGGAACACCCATTCAGAGCCTGCCCCACATGTGGCCCATACATATAGAGCCACCCAATTAGACAAGATGGATGAAGCAAAAGAAGTGCAGACCGACAGGAGCTGGATGCAGATCGCTCCTGAGAGACACAGCCAGAATACAGCAAATACAGAGGCGAATGCCAGCAGCAAACCACTGAACTGAGAATAGGACCCCCGTTGAAGGAATCAGAGAAAGACCTGGAAGAGCTTGAAGGGGCTCGAGACCCCATATGTACAACAATGCCAAGCAACCAGAGCTTCCAGGGACCAAGCCACTACCTAAAGACTATACATGGACTGACCCTGGACTCTGACCTAAGTAGGTAGCAATGAATACCCTAGTAAGAGCACCAGTGGAAGGGGAAGCCCTGGGTCCTGCTAAGACTGAACCCCCGGTGGACGAGACGTGTGGGGGGGGGGGCGGCAATTGGGGGGGGGGGGGGGGGGGAACACCCATAAGGAAGGGGGGAGGGAAGGGATGTTTGCCGGAAACCGGGAAAGGAATAACACTCAAAATGTACATAAGAAATACTCAATTTAATTAAAAAAAAAAAGTATACAGTAGAACACAAGTAAATAGGTAGAAGCCCTTAAAGAGGAAACATATAAATCTCTTAAGGAAAAATAGGAAAACACAACCAAACAGGTAAAGGAATTGAACAAAACCATCCAGGATTTAAAAATGGAAATAATAACACTAAAGTAATCACAACCCTGGATCTAGAATTCCTTGCAAAGAGATTAGGAGTCATAGACTCAAGCATCATCAAGAGATAGAAAAGAGAATCTGAGGTGCAGAAGATATCATAGAAAACATTGATACAAACAAAGAAAATGTAAAATGCAAAAAGCTCCTAACCCAAATCATCCAGGAAATCCAGGACCCAATGAGAAGACCAAAAGTAACGATAATAGGTATAGAAGAGAGCAAAGATTCCCAACTAAAAGGGACAGTAAATATTTTCAACAAAATTATAGAAGAAAACTTCTCTAACATATAGAGATGTCCATAAACATACAAGAAGCCTACAGAACTCCAAATTGATTGGACCAGAAAAGAAATTCCTCAGTCACATAATAATCAAAAAATCAAATGCACAAAACAAAGAAAGTATATTAAAAGCAGGAGGGGAAAAAGGTCAAGTAACATATAAAGGCAGACCTATCAGAATCACACCATACTTCTCAACAGAGATTTTAAAAGCCAGAAGATCCTGGTTAGATGTCATACAGATGCTAAGCAAACACAAATGCCAGCCCAGGCTATTATACCCAGAAAAACTCTCAATTAACATAGATGGAGAAACCAAGATATTCCATGACAAGAATAATTCCTGAATAAAAACACATAGACTAACAGAGTAAATGGCTGGAAAAAAATTCCAAGCAAATGGTCCCAAGAAGCAAGCTGGAATAGCCATTCTAATATCAAATAAAATTGACTTTCAACCAAAAGTTATCAAAAAAGATAAGGAAGGACACTTCATATTCATAAATGCAAAATCCACCAAGATGAACTCTCAATGCTAAATGTCTATGCTCCAAATGCAAGGGCACCTATGTTCTTAAAAGAAACCTTACTAAAGCTCACACATTGCACCTCACACAATAATAGTGGGAGAATTTAACACCCCACTTTCAGCAATGGACAGATCATGGAAACAGAAACTGAAAGCAATCTATAGGTTGAACACAATCCCCATCAAAATTCCAACTCAATTCTTCATAGAGTTAGAAAGAGCAATTCTCAAATTCATGTGGAATAACAAAAAAACCCAGGATAGCAAAAACTATTCTCAACAATAAAAGAATATCTGGGGGCATCACTGCCCCTGACCTCAATCTATACTACAGAGCAATAGTGATAGAACCAGTATGGTATTGGGACAGAGACAGGCACATACATCAACAGAATAGAATTGAAGACCCAGAAATGACTCACACACTTTTTGTCACTTGATCTTTGACAAAGGAACTAAAACCATCTAGTGGAAAAAAGACTATTTTCAGCAAATGATGCTGGTTCAACTGGTGGTCAGCATGTAGAAGAATGCAAATTTATCCACCGTTATCTCATTGTAGAAAGCTCAAGTCCAAGTACATAAAGGACCTCCACATAAAATCAGATACATTGATACGAATAGAAGAGAAAGTGGGGAAAAGCCTTGAACACATTATCACAGGGGAATATTTCTTGAACAGAACATCAATGACTTATGCTCTAAGATAAAAAAAATAGACAAATGGGACCTCATAAAACTACAAAGCTTCTCTAAGACAAAGAATACTCTTAATAGGACAAAATAGCCACCAATATTATTGGGAAATATCATTATCAATCCTACATCTGATAGAGGGCTAATATTCAATATACAAAGAAACCAAGACGTTAGACTACAATCAAATAATCCTATTAAAAATGGGGTACAGAGCTTAACAAAGAGTACTGAGATGAGGACTGTGGAATGGCCAAAAAGCATCTAAAGAAACGTTTAACATACTTAACTATCAGGAAATTATGAATCAAGATGACCCTGAGATGCTATCTCACACCAATCAGATGGCTAAGGTCAAAAACTCAGGTGTCAGCAGATGCTAGTGAGGATGTATAGGAAAAGGAACACTCGTCCATAGCTGATGGGATTGTAAACTTGTACAACCACTGTGGAAATCAGTTTGGCAGTTTCTCAGAATATTGGACATAGTACTACCTGAGGACTCAGGTATATATACCACTCCTGGGACTACACCCAAATGATGCTCCAACATACAAGGACACATGTTCCACTATGTTCATAGCATAGTTTACCTTATTTATAATAGTCAGAAGCTGGAAACAACCCAGATATCCCTCAAGAGAGGAATGGATACAGAAAATGTGGTACATTTACACAATGGAATACTACTCAGGTATTAAAAACAATGACTTCATGAAATTTGTAGGCATATGGATGGAAGTAGAAAATATTATCCTGAGTAAGGTAACTCAGTTACAAAAGAATACACATGGTATATTCTGACTTACAAATGAATATTAGGCAAAACGCTTGGTGACATACCCATGATACAAGTCACAAATCATAAGATCAGGGAGAGGGAAGACCAAAGTGTGGAGGCTTCAGTGCTTCTTAGAAAGGGGCACAAAATACAGGAGGTGGAGGGTGGGAGAGACTTGGGAGGACGAGAAGAGGAAGAAGGTAAAAACGGGCAGCAGGATCAAGTATGGGAGGAGATGGGGATGATAGACAGGGGACCAGGGAATTGAACAGAGGTCTGTAGCAATAGGGGATGTGGAACTGGTGGTAGCCACCAGCATGTCCCAGATGCCAGGAAAGCAAGAGACTCCCAGGTTCCAATGGGATGACATTAGCTGAAATACCCAATGAAGGGGAGGGAGAACCTGTAGAGATCATATCCAGAGGGTAGGCAAGGCCCCTGTTTGAGGGCTTGGGGCCACCAACTCATCTCCAAATTTTCAACCCAGAATTGCTCCTGTCTAAAGGAAATAAGGGAAAAAGTGTGGGGTGGAGACTGAGGGAAAGGCCATCTAGAGACCCAGGGATCTATCCCATAAACGGGCACCAAACCTAGACATTATTGCTGATGAAAGGAGCATAAGTGCTTGGTGGAAGGAGCCTGATATAGGTGTCTACTGAGAGACTCTGCCAGAGCCTGACAAATACAAAGGCAGATGCTCGCAGCCAATCATTGGACTGAGCATAGGGCCCCAAATGAGGAGTCAGGGAAAGGACTGAAGGAGCTTCCCATAGGAAGAACAACAATATTAACCAACCAGTCCTCCCAGAGCTCCCAGGGACTAAACCACCAACCAAAGAATATACATGGGGGAGACCCATGGCCCCAGCAGCATATGGAGCAGAGGATGTCATTGTCTGGCATCCATAGGAGAAGAAGCCCTTGGTCCAGTGAAGGCTCGATGTCCCAGTGTAGGGGAATGCCAGGGCAGGGAGGTGAGAGTGGGTGGGTGAGTGGGGGAATATCCTCGTAGAAGCAGGGAGAGGGGGAAGTGATTGGGGTTTGTGGAGGGGAAACCGGGAAATGGGATAAGATTTGAAATATAAATAAATAAAATATCCAATTAAAAAAAAGAAACTAGTCAGTATATGTTGTTTAATCTCCATCACTTACGTGGCCATCATGCTACTTCTAGGTTACTTCATAGTCAGAGCCCCGAGGGTTAGAACTTTTGTGAGTTTTTTCCAGGATGGTTTGATTACAACAGCATCTTGGTTCATGCAGGTTTAATGTGATAACTGATATTTTAGGGTTGAAACCTGAAGCTTATGGTTAGCTTTCTTATTGTCTTTTGTGCCCTTGTTTCTGTTTTATTTCTTTGTTTCTTGCCTGTTTTTTATTTTACGTTTTAAACACATTACAACTTCCACATTAAAGTTGGTGCCTTATGTCTTACAGGTCACTCACTCAGTACACTGTATCTTCAAGTGCCATTGCACTGTGCCATGAGTCAGTAGGAACTTCAGAGCCAGACATTTTCATTTCCTCCCTTCTGGATTTTGAGATAGTTTTTTTTTTTTTTTTTTTTTTTTACATTTTGCTCATCTTATAATATATATCTCATGCTACATTGTTAAAAGTGATTTTAAAAAAGTCAATTATATCCCCCCAAATAAAAATTTCATAAGTGTAATTGTCTTTAATATTTGCCTGCACACATTATTTCTGGGGTTTTCCATTCTTCTGTGTATATACAGACTTCATTTGCTTCTTTCTGCTGTTCTGTTCTTGCCTTTTACTGTACAGTTTTAGTTTTTCTGAATTCTTTTAAGTTGTGCATATTGTCATATTTTATTTTTTTAAATTTAGGTTATGTGAGTGAGGTTTTTGCTTAAGGGAATGTCTGTGTATCATGTACAGGTCTGGTTCTCACAGAAGCCAGAAAATGACATCAGACTTACAGGAACTTGAGTTACAGATAATAATGAGCTGCCATGTGGGTGCTGGGAAGTGAACCTGGACCCTTTGAAAGAGCAGTCAGTGTTTTCAATTTCTGAGTCATCCTCCAGCCCCTTAGTTTTAGTGAAAAAGAAAAAGCTAAAGTAACTATTGCTGGCAATATGGCTCAGTGAGTATCAGCAATTGCCACTAAGACTATTGATCTGAGTCCAAGTCACAGAAATCACATGGTGGGAGGAGAGAACCAGCTCCTGCATATAGCCCTTTGACCTCCACAAGTGTACCATGGCACTTGTTCATACCCCAACCCCAATATGTAAATAAATGTAAATAAAAATTAGAAATTAGAAATTAAAATAATTGTAGATGTAAGAAAATTGCAAAAGTTTGTTTGCAATTTGTTATAAACTTGGTTGAGTGTTTTTCTTTTTTTCTTTTTGATTTACAATTCCACATTTATTAAAAAATTTACAAATTCACAAACAGAGAACAGAAGTCAGGTTCTCAGGACCAGAGACAGACAGGATGACATGGTTTCTAAAGAGACGACGTCAGAGCTGACATGGATTCTTAGGATGTATCACACACAATCCTGCATCCATGTGCTCTTATTTCTACACAGGAGGCAGGAGGGTGATGGTATGCAGGGGTTGTGCCCTCAATCACTACTTTGAAGTAACTCACCTACCTGGTGCGAGATCCTGGCACCAGAAAGTCTGTTCTCTGAGGACAAACAGATGATGTCTCACCAGGGGTCTATGGGTGATCCTGAGAGGCAGAGGAAAATTGTCCACAGTCAGTTTTCTCTGTGTACCATTTGAGTCACCAGGAATCACACCCAGGTCACTGTGCTAGGCAGCAGGTTTCATTTCCATTGAGCTTTCTCACTGATATGCACTGTTCATTAATATATCATTTTTTTTTATTAATTTGAGTATTTCTTATGTACATTTAAGTGTTATTCCCTTTCCCAGTTTCGGGCAAACATCCCTTCCTTCCCCCCCTTCCTTATGGGTGTTCCCCTCCCACCCCCCCCCATTGCCGCCCTCCCCGACAGTCTAGTTCACTGGGGGTTCAGTCTTAGCAGGACCCAGGGCTTCCCCTTCCACTAGTGCTCTTACTAGGATATTCATTGCTACCTATGAGGTCAGAGTCCAGGGTCAGTCCATGTATAGTCTTTAGGTAGTGGCTTAGTCCCTGGAAGCTCTGGTTGCTTGGCATTGTTGTACATATATGGGGTCTCAAGCCCCTTCAAGCTCTTCAGTTCATTCTCTGATTCCTTCAGCAGGGGTCCCGTTCTCAGTTCAGTGGTTTGCTGCTGGCATTCGCCTCTGTATTTGCTGTATTCTGGCTGTGTCTCTCAGGATCGATCTACATCCGGCTCCTGTCCGTCTGCACTTCTTTGCTTCATCCATCTTGTCTAATTGGGTGGCTCTATATGTATGGGCCACATGTGGGGCAGGCTCTGAATGGGTGTTCCTTCAGTCTCTGTTTTAATCTTTGCCTCTCTCTTCCCTGCCAAGGGTATTCTTGTTCCCCTTTTAAAGAAGGAGTGAAGCATTCACATTTTGATCATCCGTCTTGAGTTTCATTTGTTCTAGGCAACTAGGGTAATTCAAGCATTTGGGCTAATAGCCACTTATCAGTGAGTGCATACCATGTATGTCTTTCTGTGATTGGGTTACCTCACTCAGGATGATATTTTCCAGTTCAACCATTTGCCCTCGAATTTCATAAACTCGTTGTTTTTTTGATAGCTGAGTAATATTCCATTGTGTAGATGTACCACATTTTCTGTATCCATTCCTCTGTTGAAGGGCATCTGGGTTCTTTCCAGCTTCTGGCTACTATAAATAAGGCTGCGATGAACATAGTGGAGCACATGTCTTTTTTATATGTTGGGGCATCTTTTGGGTATATGCCCAAGAGAGGTATAGCTGGATCCTCAGGCAGTTCAATGTCCAATTTTCTGAGGAACCTCCAGACTGATTTCCAGAATGGTTGTACCAGTCTGCAACCCCACCAACAATGGAGGAGTGTTCCTCTTTCTCTGCATCCTCGCCAGCATTTGCTGTCACCTGAGTTTTTGATCTTAGCCATTCTCACTGGTGTGAGGTGAAATCTCAGGGTTGTTTTGATTTGCATTTCCCTGATGACTAAAGATGTTGAACATTTCTTTAGGTGTTTCTCAGCCATTCGGCATTCCTCAGCTGTGAATTCTTTGTTTAGCTCTGAACCCCATTTTTTAATAGGTTTATTTGTCTCCCTGCGGTCTAACTTTTTGAGTTCTTTGTATATTTTGGATATAAGGCCTCTATCTGTTGTAGGATTGGTAAAGATCTTTTCCCAATCTGTTGGTTGCCGTTTGTCCTGACCACAGTGTCCTTTGCCTTACAGAAGCTTTGCAGTTTATGAGATCCCATTTGTCGATTCTTGATCTTAGAGCATAAGCCATTGGTGTTTTGTTCAGGAAATTTTTCCAGTGCCCATGTGTTCCAGATGCTTCCTAGTTTTTCTTCTATTAGTTTGAGTGTGTCTGGTTTGTTGTGGAGGTCCTTGATCCACTTGGACTTAAGCTTTGTACAGGGTGATAAGCATGGATCGATCTGCATTCTTCTACATGTTGACCTCCAGTTGAACCAGCACCATTTGCTGAAAATGCTATCTTTTTTTCCATTGGATGGTTTTGGCTCCTTTGTCAAAAAATCAAGTGACCATAGGTGTGTGGGTTCATTTCTGGGTTTTCAATTCTATTCCACTGGTCTATCTGTCTGTCTCTGTACCAGTACCATGCAGTTTTATCACTATTGCTCTGTAATACTGCTTGAGTTCAGGGATAGCTTGATTCCCCCTGAAGTCCTTTTATTGTTGAGGATAGTTTTAGCTATCCTGGGTTTTTGTTATTCAGATGAATTTGCAAATTGTTCTGTCTAACTCTTTGAAGAATTGGATTGGTATTTTGATGGGGATTGCATTGAATCTGTAGATCGCTTTTTTGGCAGAATGGCCATTTTACTATATTAATCCTGCCAATCCATGAGCATGGGAGATCTTTCCATCTTCTGAGGTCTTCTTCAATTTCTTTCTTCAAGTCTTGAAGTTCTTGTTGTACAAATCTTTTACTTGCTTGGTTAAAAGTCACACCGAGGTACTTTATATTATTTGGGTCTATTATGAAGGTGTCGTTTCCCTAATTTCTTTCTCGGCTTGTTTCTCTTTTGTGTAGAGGAAGGCTACTGATTTATTTGAGTTAATTTTATACCCAGCCACTTTGCTGAAGTTGTTTATCAGCTTTAGGAGTTCCCTGGTGGAACTTTTGGGATCACTTAAATATACTATCATATCATCTGCAAATAGTGATATTTTGACTTCTTCTTTTCCGATCTGTATCCCCTTGACCTCCTTTTGTTGTCTGATTGCTCTGGCTAGAACTTCAAGAACTATATTGAATAAGTAGGGAGAGAGTGGGCAGCCTTGTCTAGTCCCTGATTTTAGTGGGATTGCTTCAAGTTTCTCTCCATTTAGTTTAATGTTAGCCACTGGTTTGCTGTATATGGCTTTTACTATGTTTAGGTATGGGCCTTGGATTCCTATTCTTTCCAGGACTTTTATCATGAAGGGGTGTTGAATTTTTGTGAATGCTTTCTCAGCATCTAATGAAATGATCATGTGGTTTTGTTCTTTCAGTTTGTTTATATAATGGATCCGTTGATGGTTTTCCGTATATTAAACCATCCCTGCATGCCTGGGATGAAACCTACTTGATCATGGTGGATGATTGTTTTGATGTGCTCTTGGATTCGGTTTGCCAGAATTTTGTTGAGTATTTTTGCGTCGATGTTCATAAGGAAATTGGTCTGAAGTTCTCTTTCTTTGTTGGGTCTTTTTGTGGTTTAGGTATAAAATAATTGTGGCTTCATAGAAGGAGTTGGTAGTGCTCCATCTGTTTCAATTTTTTGTGGAATAGTTTGAATAATATTGGTATGAGGTCTTCTATGAAGGTCTGATAGAATTCTGCACTAAACCTGTCTGGACCTGGGCTCTTTTTGGTTGGGAGACCTTTAATGACTGCTTCTATTTCCTTAGGAGTTATGGGGTTGTTTAACTGGTTTATCTGTTCCTGATTTAACTTCGGTACCTGGTATCTGTCTAGGAAATTGTCCATTTCCTGCAGATTTTCAAGTTTTGTTGAATATAGGCTTTTATAGTAAGATCTGATGATTTTTTGAATTTCCTCTGAATCTGTAGTTATGTCTCCTTTTCATTTCTGATTTTGTTAATTTGGACACACTCTCTGTGTCCTCTCGTTAGTCTGGCTAAGGGTTTATCTATCTTGTTGATTTTCTCAAAGAACCAACTTTTGGTTCTGTTGATTCTTTCTATGGTCCTTTTGTTTCTACTTGGTTGATTTCAGCTCTGAGTTTGATTATTTCCTGCCTTCTCCTCCTCCTGGGTGTATTTGCTTCTTTTTCTTCTAGAGCTTTTAGGTGTGCTGTCAAGCTGCTGACATATGCTCTTTCCTGTTTCTTTCTGCAGGCACTCAGTGCTATGAGTTTTCCTCTTAGCACAGCTTTCATCGTGTCCCATAAGTTTGGGTATGTTGTACCTTCATTTTCATTAAATTCTAAGAAGTTTTTAATTTCTTTCTTTATTTCTTCCTTGACCAGGTTATCATTGAGTAGAGCATTGTTCAAGTTCCACGTATATGTGGGCATTCTTCCCTTATTGTTATTGAAGACCAGCTTTAGGCCGTGGTGGTCCGATAGCACGCATGGGATTATTTCTATCTTTCTGTACCTGTTGAGGCCCGTTTTTTGACCAATTATATGGTCAATTTTGGAGAAAGTACCATGAGGAGCTGAGAAGAAGGTATATCCTTTTGCATTAGGGTAGAACGTTCTATAAATATCCGTTAAGTCCATTTGGCTCATGACTTCTCTTAGTCTGTCTACGTCTCTGTTTAATTTCTGTTTCCATGATCTGTCCATTGATGAGAGTGGGGTGTTGAAGTCTCCTACTATTATTGTGTGAGGTGCAATATGTGTTTTGAGCTTTAGTAAGGTTTCTTTTACGTATGTAGGTGCCCTTGTATTTGGGGCATAGATATTTAGGATTGAGAGTTCATCTTGTTGGATTTTTCCTTTGATAAATATAAAGTGTCCTTCCTTATCTTTTTTGATGACTTTTAGTTGAAAATTGACTTTATTTGATATTAGAATGGCTACTCCAGCTTGCTTCTTCCGACCATTTGCCTGGAAAGTTGTTTTCCAGCCTTTCACTCTGAGGTAGTGTCTGTCTTTGTCTCTGAGGTGTGTTTCCTGTAGGCAGCAGAATGCAGGGTCCTCGTTGTATCCAGTTTGTTAATCTATGTCTTTTTATTGGGGAGTTGAGGCCATTGATGTTGAGAGATATTAAGGAATAGTGATTATTGCTTCCTGTTATATTCATACTTGGATGTGTTATGTTTGTGTGCTTTTCTTCTCTTTGTTTTGTTGCCAAGGCGATTAGTTTCTTGCCTCTTCTTGGGTATAGCTTGCCTCCTTATGTTGGGCTTTACCATTTATTATCCTTTGTAGTGCTGGATTTGTAGAAAGATATTGTGTAAATTTGGTTTTGTCATGGAATATCTTGGTTTCTCCATCTATGTTAATTGAGAGTTTTGCAGGATACAGTAGCCTGGGCTGGCATTTGTGTTCTCTTAGGGTCTGTATGACATCAGTCCAGGATCTTCTGGCCTTCATAGTTTCTGGCGAAAAGTCTGGTGTGATTCTGATAGGTCTGCCTTTATATGTTACTTGACCTTTTTCCCTTACCGCTTTTAATATTCTTTCTTTATTTTGTGCGTTTGGTGTTTTGACTATTATGTGACGGGAGGTGTTTCTTTTCTGGTCCAGTCTATTTGGAGTTCTGTAGGCTTCTTGTATGCCTATGGGTATCTCTTTTTTTAGGTTAGGGAAGTTTTCTTCTATGATTTTGTTGAAGATATTTACTGGTCCTTTGAGCTGGGAGTCTTCACTCTCTTCTATACCTATTATCCTTAGGTTTGATCTTCTCATTGAGTCCTGGATTTCCTGTATGTTTTGGACCAGTAGCTTTTCCTGCTTTACATTATCTTTGACAGTTGAGTCATTGATTTCTATGGAATCTTCTGCTCCTGAGATTCTCTCTTCCATCTCTTGTATTCTGTTGGTAAAGCTTGTATCTACAGCTCCTTGTCTCTTCTTTTGGTTTTCTATATCCAGGGTTGTTTCCCTGTGTTCTTTCTTGATTGCTTCTATTTCCATTTTTAATTCCTTCCACTGTTTGATTGTGTTTTCCTGGAATTCTTTCAGGGATTTTTGTGTCTCCTCTCTATGGGCTTCTACTTGTTTATTTATGTTTTCCTGGAATTCTTTCAGGCATTTTTGCGATTCCTCTCTGTAGGCTTCTACTTGTTCTCTAAGGGAGTTCATCATGTCTTTCTTGAAGTTCTCCAGCATCATGGTCAAATATGATTTTGAATCTAGATCTTGCTTTTCTGGTGTGTTTGGATATTCCATGTTTGTTTTGATGGGAGAATTGGGCTCCGATGGTGCCATGTAGTCTTGGTTTCTGTTGCTTGGGTTCCTGCTCTTGCCTCTCGCCATCAAATTATCTCTAGTGTTACTTTGTTCTGCTATTTCTGACAGTGGCTAAACTGTCCTATAGGCCTGTGTGTCAGGAGTGCTGTAGACCTGTTTTCCTCTCTTTCAGTCAGTTATGGGGACAGAGTGTTCTGCTTTCGGGCGTGTAGTTTTTTCCTTTCTACAGGTCTTCAGCTGTTCCTGTGGACCTGTGCCTTGAGTTCACCAGGCAGGTCACTTGCAGCAGAAAAGTTGGTCTTACCTGTGGTCCCGAGGCTCAAGTTGGCTCAGGGGTGCTGCCCACGGGCTCTCATGTGGCAGCAACCAGGAAGATCTCGCCGCCTCTTCCGGGAGCCTCAGTGCACCGGGGTTTCAGATGGATTCTGGTGCTTTCCTCTGGAATCAGTAATGTGTGCAGAGAGCAGTCTCTTCTGGTTTCGCAGGCGTGTCTGCCTCTCTGAAGGTTTAGCTCTCCCTCCCACGGGATTTGGGTGCAGAGAACTGTTTATCCGGTCTGTTTCCTTCAGGTTCCGGCGGTGTCTCAGGCAGGGCTCCTGCTGCTCCTGGGCCCTCCCCCACAGGAACCCAGAGGCCTTGTACAGTTTCCTCTTGGGTCAGGGATGTGGGCAGGGGTGGGCAGTGTTGGTGGTCTCTTCCGCTCTGCAGCCTCAGGAGTGCCCACCTGACCAGGTGGTAAGGTATCTCTCCCACGGGTTCTGGGAGCAGAGAGCTCCTGCGGGCCGGGATCCGCGGGTGTGGGACTTCCCGGTTGAGTGTTTTTCAATGGTAGTGTCTTACAGAATTGTAACAGAAATTAATGACTTTGATATTAATGACATTCATATTCCTCATTTATATTTTCACCAGTTGTATATATGGTCCACAAAGCTTTATAGAATGTGTAATAATTGCAGTCACAAAGATTCCTTGTGTTATTGATAACTTCACAGCTATATTTCTATCTTCTTTTCTTCTTTTATTTATTCTCTTATACCTCCAAACCACAGTTTCCTCTCCCTCCTCTCCTCCTGGTCT
This sequence comes from Rattus rattus, assembly GCF_011064425.1. Classification (NCBI taxonomy): domain Eukaryota; kingdom Metazoa; phylum Chordata; class Mammalia; order Rodentia; family Muridae; genus Rattus; species Rattus rattus. The sequence continues at coordinate 142,585,605 of NC_046156.1, read as the reverse complement.
CCCTCCATACTTCCCTCCTATGCAGATTTTTTTTCTCCATTTCCCTTAAGAAAAGAGCAGGCCTCCCATGGATAGCAATGAAACATGGAATAACAAGTTACAATAAAACTACTCACAACTCCTCATATCAAGGCTGGACGAGGCAATCCAGAATGAGGGAAACGGGTCTTGAGTGCATGCAAAAAAGGCAGAGACCCCCAGATTCCCAGGAGTCTCACAATAGCATTAATCTATAGAATCATAACATTCATGCAGAGGACCTAGCACAGACCCATGCCATTTCCAATATTCCAATCTCTTAAGCACCCAGATTCTAGTATCTGATGATTACTAACCTGTTAGCTTTCTCTATGAATGAATTTTAAAAATATTTTAAGAGTTTAGTTCTTTAAAAAAATAAATTCTACTAGCTACTGGCTTTCAGAGTGTCTGATGAAAAGTCTATAAACCTTTGCTGTCTATATACTCATTGATTGTGACGATGCAATATTCTTACATTCTAAGACATTGAAAATTTTGTTGGATCTCATAGCCACCATGAAGTCACTTCAGACCTAAGAATGTTAGTCTACTGCATATGCATATGTCTAACCTGTCTGTAAGAGAAAACATACTAGTCAATCTTACATGAATTAGATTTCCCACATAGTTAACTTTTACAACCCAAGCTAATGCATGGTTGTGGTCTTATGTTTATATTCTTCCCATGACCCTGACTCCAAATGATGGATCTATTATTTGCTGAAAACAGTAAATACAGAATTTGAAAGCAAGTTTTTAATATCTACCGTAGACATTGAAAGCAATCATTTACTGATATTGGTTGACAAAATATGATGTTTGTGCTTTGGGTCAGTTGGGATCAGTTGGATTCGGAGACTTGATCCCTTCTAAAGATTTCTGGATGTATCCCATTCTTTTCCTGAGTGACTCTATGCTGTTCAAGAGCAAGGCCCTTTGTTAGAGACAGACACACAACTGAGAGATACCACTTACACATAGATACAGCAGCTCATACAACAGACACACACAGGCACACACAGAAGTACAAACAGAGATGTGCAGACAGATGGAAGACACAGGGGGCATGAAGTAGAGAATTCAAGTTTGGAGTCCAAGAGATGTGCTTTTATTTTTTCCATAATGAAACACACTGGTAACTCAGAGTTAATCACTAATGTGCATAATCCATGTAGCTGATGTCTCCCTCTGCCTTTGTTTATAAACATTGGTTCTGATGTTCTTTGCATAGCTTCCTTCAGGCTTTAACATTTTTGATCTCTGGTGTGGAATAACTTTCCTGAGAAGACTTCCAAATGCAAAGAGAGCAGGTTGAACAAAGATTCTGTCAAATCCATTTTGGTGAAATAGGTACATTTATTGGGGTTACTTATGGAAAGATGGGTGACTCATAGCAGCTGTGCCACCAGAAAGTTTCATCCTTAGTAACCTTTCAAAGAATTTATGTATACTTTAGTAACTGCTTGTATTATAAATCCTAGTTATGTTTTCCCCAAAAGTCCTTGCATTAGAGTGTCTGTATGAGAGTGTCTGCACGTAGCTGCTGGGAACCTGCCCCCAGTTCATTCTGACTGGTAAATAAAGATGCTTAAAGCCAGTAAGTTAGAAAGACAGACAGAGGCAGAATTTTAGGATTCCTGGACGTGGGACCAGAAGGAGAGGAAGAGGGAGATCTGCCATGCTGGGAGAGCGTGGAGGAGAAGAGAGACACCATGCCTGAGAAGAGGGCAGGACAGAGGCAAAACTGCCCTGTGAAGGAGCCAGGAGAGGGTAGACCAGAGGGCTGCCCAACTGGGTCTAGAACAGTCATGATAGAGCATAAATTAGCAAGTATTAACTTAGGATTACAAGCAGGAGGTAGAGGTTAACAGCATGAAGGTTAGACTGTGGCCCAGCTATTAGACTATTTAAGGCATATTAAAATATAAAATACTGCCCCTAGACCATTAGAGTGAGTAGCAGAACTCTGCACCAGGATTAAAGAATGGCAGTCCAACGTGCCTGGCAATAACTCACTTTAAAGAATTAATTGGAGATTTCAAAATGGAATACACATGCCTTTCCCTTAATATTCAACTCTTTAGGATGATTAAGTAAGGCAAGTTAATGGTCAGATAATAAATGCATGGTAATATTATGTTCTGATTTAATTATAATAAAGCATTTTCGATATTATTCAAATAGTAAATAGCTAAGGGTAGTCAAGACTTAAGAGTTCAGATTATATATATATTCTTCAAAAGCATCAGAAATCCATAGAATATGGCATTTAAAATCATATCATTATTAATAGACCTTTTGACTAGGAGACATGGCTGTTCCTGATAGTGCCCCATCCCACTTCAAAGAAGATATTGTGCATCATTAGCTCCATATGGAGTTGTTCCAACTGTCACAAGCTAGGGTGACAATTGCCTTAATTTCACCTATAGACAAAATACTGTGTAAAAAAATGGATGTGGGATAGTCAACCTTTAAGCTTTGCCAATGCAGGTGAACTAGTCCTCCATAAATCTTGCTTCATTTAAGGTCTATCGGATGGTTCTGAACCAGATGGCTGAACACAGGGTCTTCAACATTATAGGGAATGTCAGAGACTGTCCAGGCAGTCAGTTGTCTCTATAAATTGTGTAAATTTTGGAAGCTATCTCTTTGTGCTTCCTATATATTCAGGTAATATTTAATTCCTTCTTAGATCTCTGATGAGGTTGAAGAGTAGTTATAGTATTATAATTGAACTTGTCTAACATTAGGAAGATGTTTCAGATTTGAAAAGTTGTTTTTCAGTTGGTAATACAAGTTTAAGTCAAGCCTAATTGAGGTACAGACTTCTAAACTCTTTAAGTTAGGATAGATGATAGAATATAATTAAAGTTCTTCTTACTAATTCTGCCATCTGCCTTATTTATTTATTTTTGGTCTATTGCAAATGGTGGGTCATATTATCCTATTTGATTTGTAATATTTTCTTAAATATTGGAGTATGGATTTTATCCAATGTGAATGCTACTTTGTTGCATGCTTGAAAATTGTATAGTCTATAAATATTCTCCAACTCTATTATAGACCACAACTGATTTCTTTAGAAACAGTTTGATTTTCTTAGGCTGGGTTCCCCAAAATATTGTTTTTAAATGATATAGCTTTCTTTTTCTGTGTTTAATGTCTCTCAGTATTGAGACAGTAGCTTTTGAATACTCTTATCTGAGTCATCGTGTACTCAGGTCTTGAAAAGGATATTTGGGGATGAAGGTGACTGAACCTGGTGTTCTGCAGTGATGTGTTAAAAAGATGAATAATCTATATCTTCCAAATTATGAGTATAACTTTATCTAAGTCTGTTTAACAATTTTCCATAGTACTGAAATGTGCTCAGATCATTCTTGATTAACAACTGAGACCAAACTGTCTGTGATTTAATATCACAGAAGGTTTTTTTTTTCCTGTTGAAAGAGAAAGAAAACCTCATGAGTTCTTTTTTTTAAAACCAGCATAGAGAATGGGACAATTTATGAGACCGTTCACACATCATGCAATTTGTCCATACTGAATAATCATTTCCCTCACTTGTCCCTTCCTCCCTGTCACAATGGGCTTCTTCTTTCTATCAAATAACTCTTCTGATCTCATGCCACATGGGAAGTGGGACAGTTGCGAGGTGGACTGGGATGGGAATAAAATCTGGAAAAAATACATTAAAAAACACCTGTAGACAAGGGAACTGATAGAGTAAAAAAAAAACAAAAAACAAAAAAACAAAACAAAACCCAACACCTTAGATTCCACATGAAAAATAAAACATACGCTATTTGCTTTTCTGAATTCAGCTGATTTTGTTCTATGTCCAGATATGTCTATACCTGGGAGATGATATAATTTCATTGTTTATACCACAGTAAAACTCCATTATGCTTTATGTACCACACTTCCTTTGTGTATATATGTATGCTATGTTGGTGTGTACACATTTTTGTGTGTATGCATGTATGTATACAGGTGCCTATGCATGTGTGTGGATGAATATGAAAGTCAGAGGTTAATGTTGGGTATTTCCCTCCATTACTGTCCAACTTACTTTTGATACAGGGTCTATCACTGAACTTGGAGCTTACTGACTGGGTAAGACATGCTGGTTAGTGAGCTCCTGGAATTCTTCTGTCTCTGTTCTTCTAATGCTAGGGTTATAGTGTATCACCATGCCCTTTGTTTTTATATGGGTACTGGAGATTCAAACACATCCTCATGCTTGTACAACAGGTACTGTACCAACTTAGCTACCTTCATATATTAAATTTTCTTTATCCATTCAGCTATTGATGGACATCAAGGCTGAGTTTGGTTGTTGTAAATAGTGATGTAATAAATATGGCTGTGCAAGGATTTCTGCAGTGGGCTGACTTGGGGTCTTTTAGGTACATATTCAGGAATGGTATAGTGGCTTTGTCTTTCAATTATTGGAATTATGTGCGTGAGCCCCGCACCTGGCTAAAGTGTTTGTTATAAGTGATTATGAAATAGCCATCAGGTCAAAGCAGAGTGTGATATTGCCTTCTGGTGGGACTTCATGTCATGTGGGACAAATGGCATGAATCATAGATATCAGTGATAAAAATAAAAGCCACCGGAAGAATAGCAGGGCTCTTGTGCATTGCCAAGACAGTTTTTTTTTTTTAAATTATTTCCTTGGCCTTAACTAAGAACTAAGGAATTTTTTTACTGCCTTGTGAAACATAATTGAAAAATTAGGATAGCAAGGAAACATTTTAGCTCAGGATGGCAAGCACCATGCATACATATGTGTGCATATGTGCATGCGCGTGTGTGTGTGTGTATGTATGTGTGTGTGTTTGTGCTCATCTAAGCATTTAAAAGTGGTGGTCTCTCTTTATATTTGTTTTATAGAAGAAAATCTGATGTTTAGAAAAATTAAGCAACTTATTCAAAGTCCACAGCTGGGAAACATTAAAGTTGGAATTAGAACATGGGTCATCTCCTCAGTCATCCAGAATGCCTTTCTGTTGCTTGAATTTTTTTCCTTCATTCTTCTTTTTTCACAGTTTTGAAACTTTGTTGTTGCAAAATCTATTTTGCCTGAGCATTTTTATTTCTTACCTCTTATTTTTCAATACCAAGAGCATTATTTTATGCAATAGAAACTCACTACGTCTAAGTTAAAAATAGCCAGAGTCGTCTTGAGGTATCTCAGGATGAACCTTTGTTGGTGGAGAAAGACATGGTGACTTTACAGCAAATTCACAGCAGAGCTGGATGTCGGGAAAGCAGGGTGGGTAAGAACATGAGAGAACCCCATGTGGTTACATTGAAGGTATGGAAGCTAAAGGAGAGTGGGCAGAAGATCACCCCAGTGTAGCTGGCACCATTTGAGAAAGAGATGGAGGGGAGAGAGGGAGAGGGAGAGGTAGGGGAGGGGGAAGGAGAAGGAAAGAGAGTGCATCATTGTTTCATTAAAGATACAGCATGGAAGATCAGCAGATACTCCCTGTTTAAGAGTGGAGGGGACCCTCTCTCTCTGAAGTTCTGCTGATTGTGAATGTCTCTGTCACACATTGGGTTCTGCTTCTCCCTGTAGAATTTGAAGCTGAAGCCTTTCCTGGTTAATCCAAGGCTGTTCACTGTGGTTTGCATCCTTTTGGCCACATTACCATGCATTCCTGTATTCCTGCATTCACACAGCACAAAGGTTGATCACTTATAAATAAACCACTTCCTTTTGCCCCCAGAAACAGATTATTAAATCTGACAGCTTTTTTGTACTAAGTGTAACTGTGTTGAGACAAGCAGGATTGTTGATAATGTGAATGAAAGCATTAGATTTTTATGCTTGCATCACTTTTGAATAGAAATAAAAAGCAATTAAATTGAGTGGTTTTAAGGGAGCCATCCATATTTTTCTCGGTGAGTATATTTTCCACTTTTGTATCTGTAGTCAAAGAAAATCTACTAGTATATTTCACTGCTGGTATATTTTCTCTTCCTTTGCATCTATGGTAAAGAAGCTCTTTGTATTACCCTTCTTGTCTTCTTTTAAATTCTCATTCTGTTTTTCCTCTGCCAATCCTCTTTATCTTCTCTTATAGTATACAAAGAATTGCTTTCTCCTTCTCCAGGGTCCTTACCAACACAAGAAATGGAGATTTAAAGCCACCAGGTTGTGAATCTTAACACTTTGATGATACCAATGGAAATCAAACTTATTTTGTTGACATTAAGCAACAAATCTACTTAGAGAAAAGCCTTCCATGTTTTCTTTTTCCTTAGCCTTGAAGTGTGACAGAGCTTGAGACACAGCATTTTATAGACCTTGGCTGTAATGCTGGGACAGCAGCCAAAGAAATGATAGTTTTCAGTAACAGTAAAGAGACCTGACATCCAGCGTGTGGGACTCTGGGAAAGAGTGACCGGTCATGATGTGTCACCAGTTTGATGCTTTTGTTCTAGCAAATGCTTGTTCATTGTGCCCAGAAGGCATTCATTTAACTTCGATTTTTATGAAGTCTGAAGAAGCTCTGACCAACGATTCAATTATTTGTCTATTTATGCCAAAAGAACACTTTACAGCAGAAGATTACCTGCAAGCCTCTAGCCAAGATTATAAACAACTTAGAAACCACTGGACTAAGTTGGAGGTGGTGCTGCATAACCTGTGATCTTCCCACTGGGGAAGTAGAGGTAAAAAGACTAGTTGTTACAGTGGAGACTGAGCTACATGGTAAAAACTTATTCATGTTTTTATAAATTCATAGAAGCAAAGCAAAACAAAGCAAAGCAAAACAAAACAAAACAAATAGCCATCCCCAGTGATACATGACTGTAATCCTAGTGCTCAGGGATAACAGAGAGTAGAGGACTGGGGATGATGGAGAGCAAAGGCCAGGGATATTGGCTTACAGGAGGCTCTGTTTATGTATGAGACTCTACAATGAGCAAACAGGCAAACAAACAAATGGATGAAACAAGAAGGGCTTGGGACGCAGCTCATTGATAGAACATTGGTTGCACATGGTCCTGGTTCCATCCCTAGAAATAAGAAACCAAAGAGTAAGTGTTCTAGTGACCAAGCTTCTACAAGCATCTGACAATGAAGCAAAGCATGTTATTTATAAGTAATTTGACCACAATATTTTTGTAACCAATATGAGGTTAATGTGAGATATAGACCCAGTAAAATTTACATAGATAATTACAGTAAAAATGTAAACTAAAATGTCTGGCTGGTATAATTGTTTTTTGTCACCTTGACATGTGCTGGAGTCATCTAGGGAGAGGGGACCTCAATTGAAAAAACACCTCTACAGGGGGCTGGAGGTATGGCTCAGCTGTTAAGAGCATTGGCTGTTCTTCCAGAGGACTTTGGTTCAACTCCCAGCACCCACATGGCAGTTCATACCTATCTGTAACCAAGATCCAATGGATCTGACTCCCTCACACAGACATACATGTAAGCCAAACACCAAATGTACATATAAATAAATAAATAAATAAATAAATAAATAAAAACATGCCCTCATCAGGTTCCCTGTGGGGCATTTCTTTTCTTTCTTATTTTTAAATTTTATTTTCCTTGGATATTTTATGTATTTACATTTCAAATGTTATCTCATCTCCCATATCCTCTCACCCCCACCCCTGCTTCTATGTGGATGTTCTCACTCCCACCCACCCAGTCCCAGCTCAACACCCTGGCATTACCCTACACTGGGGAAACAAGTCTTCATAGGACCAAGGGCTTTTCCTCCTATTGATGCTGGACAATGCCATTCTCTGCATTTTCTTAACAAATGATTGATGTGGGAGGACACAGCTCACTGTGGGTCATGCCACTCCTGGGAAGCTGAGTCACATAAGAACAGATGCTGAGTAAGCCATGGGGAGCAAGCCAGTAAGCAGCACCCCTCCATGGCTTGTTCTTTGTTTCCTACTTCCAGGTTCCTGCCTTGAGTTTCTGCCCTGACTTCCCTCAGTGATGGAGTGTGACTCTTTTTCTTTTCCTGATTTCCATATTTTCTCATAAGTTCAACAGATATTTTATTGTATTTGTTCTTGGTGTGACACAAATCATATAGAAAGCAAGAATATTCAAGCCCCTGAAGTGATGCTTTGTTGAGATGCTTATGGAGGCTCCCCTCTTCCTTCTCTTCTTTGTCCATTTCAGCTCTATGTGAGGTTTGGAAGACTCTGTTTCTAATTGATTGAATTAGAATCAGGGTTGTAATTGATTGAATTAGGGTTGTAAATGAAGCAGCCTTATACTGTGCAGCATCACAGATGTAACAGAGAGATGGAGCGCTAGGGACATGGGAGGAGAGACACTCTGGATTCTACAGTAGGAAGTAAAGGATCACAGTGACGCATGTGAGACAAGAAGGCTTAAGTCTTGATTCTTCAAGTTCCTGAGTGATCTACTGTGCTGATCACTCTGGAGGGTTAGTGAGTATGTGATGCAGTCGGTTTGCCTACTGGCATTCAGCTTAGTTCACATTTAGGGGTAAACCGTGAGGCTACATCACAAGACTCCTGATTGTGAAGTGAGTTACACATGCCAAGTATTTGCTGAGGACAGGCCTGCCTTAGTCACAGTTTAGATTTAGGGTGTAGGAGGAGGGGATGAAATGAAAGAGGGATGAAAAGAGGTTATGCAAAGCCCTCAGAACTAGTTCCTCACCTCAGAAGTTGTTTTCTAAAAAATTTCATTCTAATGGGCACCACGTCTCTTATTTTATGCTATGACTTAATGAGTGAATTTCCACTTTGCTCATATGGACAGCTCTGCACAGTTCTGTTTTGTCCACATGACTTGTTCTCCACGTGTTTAAAATTATAGAAGTTGGGTTTTCTTAGGACTTCTTCACAAATCCTGGTATGATTTTTGTAAGCTTCGGGAGGAGGGAAATGAGGAATAATTCTGAGTTAGAAAGTCATCTTTAAATCATTTGAGCTGTTCATTTTACTTCTTCAGGACATAGTTCCTTAAATGGTAAAATGTGATTCCAGTGGAGAAGGCATGAAACATTTGGCAATAGTGACAGATTCCTGAACACTCCTCAACCAAAATGAACTAAAAAGACAGCACAGTGAGCCCAAGGTGTGCGGGGTACTGCTTAACCTCTTTGCATCCCAGGACTTCACCGAAGCCTTGGCTCAAAACACAGCACCCATGATTAACCCTACATATATCCTCTTCGCATATTCCCTCTCACCGCTGCACATGCCCTCTCACCCCTGCACATGCCCTCTCACCCCTGCACATGCCCTCTCACTGCTGCCCATGCCCTCTCACCCCTGCACATGCCCTCTCACCCCTGCACATGCCCTCTCACCGCTGCACATGCGGTCTCACTGCTGTACATGCCCTGTCACTCCTGCGCATGCCCTGTCACTTCTGTTCATGCCCTGTCTCCCCTGCGCATGCCCTCTCACCCCTGTGCATGCTATCACCCCTGCGCATGCCCTCTCACCCCTGCACATGCCCGGTCACTGAAAATGCTCTTTGCCTGTGCAGTGCTGTTGAATGGGCGATCTTGAGACACCTGGGCCCAGGTCGTTTGTTATGAACCATAGTATTTGTACATGTGAACTTCTCTGGTGTCATGGAAACACAGTGATTTAAAAATAAAAAGGAAGACTTTCAGATTTTCTTATGGCCATCTCTTCATAAGCGTCAAATCAATGTATCTTTGAATCGTCTTGTGTTAGAAGGTATGATCTTTAACACTGAGGCTTGAATTACTGACTTAAGTTTTATAAAAATCAACAAATAAACTAGCTAAGTAACAAATATGGAATGACCCTTAACTTGGAATTAGGACAGAACCCAGTGACTTCCGTGATGGTACGTGCACGCGTTGGTCATTTTACACTAGTGTTGATGTTTACAAAACCTATGCACCAGTAACTGAATGAAGTTGAAGGTGCACACTTCCCTGTGGGCCTGGCTCTGCTTCTGCCCTTGGAGTATTCAGGCACTATTGCAAGTTGATATTCAGTGAATCAGCTCTTTATTCAGGGTAACGAGGGCAATATAAGCCTTGGGAGTGGGAGGTGGGGGTTGAGGTGAAAATACATTGTCGGGAAGCTGAGGTGCTGGGAACATTTCATGTACATTAGAGGAATTCCAGGTGCTTAGTCTTGTAATTTGGCCATGGGGCTGTGTGACTACTTCAACATGGCTACATGCCCCAGGCATGCAGGCCTAAAACAAGTAGGGTGCCATCCTTCTCCTGCTCAAGATGAGATGTTTTAGGGTCTGCACCTCACTCTTGCTCCAGGCCTGTGTCATCAGTGCCTGCCCTAGCTGCATTTGCCCCACACTTCCCGGAGTTTTATTGAGCCAAGATTTAATGCTTTATGTACAACTAAAGGACCACATTCACTCGTTAGTGAACATGTTTGCTTTCATCATTCAGGGGTAAAATTATGTGTATACTAACAAATGGTAAGTTACTTTATGACTTATTTCCATTAAATATTTGATTTGTGTGCTGGTTTTATGCATCTGTACAAGGGTAGTCAAGTCAAACTTTATCAGGAAGAAGGGGTTGGAGTCGAAAAAGGTTAATGAGCTCAGATCCTAACCAACTCTTTTGGTTTTCCCTTCAGTTTATTTAACTCAAAAATTAACATTTTAATATTAATTCTATTTCCAGGTGGCAGGGTGATTGACAATAGTTTCTGTATGAATCACATTGTTTTAGATGTGTGTGTGTGTGTGTGTGTGTGTGTGACTTTTTTGTTTCATAAAATGTATGTCAGGTGAGCGTTCTCCTTTTGTATTTATACACGCGTCCTTACACATATTTATAATATGTGTACACCTTCACATGCTTGTGCACATATATCTACAACACGTGTACACATATGCATACATACACTCAGCTCTTAGATCAGTTCATATGTGGGAGAAAAGTTACAAAGAAAGATGAAGTTACAGTTATAAGGACTCTGCCACCAAATTGAGCTTAATACACCAAATGCTTGTTGAGGAAATGTAGTGTGATATTGGGTCATAGGGTCATATATATGCTAATGATGGAATCCTCTAGTCTCTCTTATTTTAAGGGTACATGAAAATAAACATATCCCATTCATTTTCATGAACTCAGCTGTCACCTGGGTTTCCCTTGCAATCAATGATGCATTACAGGCTAATGCTTGCATTTCCATACAGATTAATACTATAGGGATTTCTGGCCCAAATTGGGTATACTTTAAAACACTACTGTCTCCTGTTACTACTAAACTATACCGGAAGAGATTTTGTTAAACTGTGATTTAAATGCATGTATCTGGACTTTATCAATCATTTTCTATTTAGCCCAAAGTGGCTGAGAACGTTATGCTATTATTCGTTGACTTTTAGTGACCCAAACAGTGTTAATAAACATAGGGTTGCATAATTTTTGCAGAGCAGTTTTTATTCTTATTTGTTCATTTAAAGATTAAAATTTTTCTGAAGAAATATATAGAATTCTATTATAATTAATATTATTGTTGATTTTGTTTAGGTTTTGTTAATACTGAGCTTTATCTGGGCAAACCTGTAATTTCTTAACTTTATTTATGTATGTGAAAATTTTGCTTGCATGTATGTCTGTGTACCATGTGCATGCCTGGTGTCTGTGGAGGTCAGAAGAGGGTACTGGATCCCTTGGAACTGGAGGCATGGACAGTTATGAGCATGTAGATGCTGGGAACTGGACCCCATTTCGTGCCAAGAGCAAGTACTGTTAACTGCTTAGCCATTTTCCCAGCCCCTGTAAAGTGCGTTTAATTGCAATGAATTTCCTTTATTATTTAGGAATCATGAATGTCACTAACAATATCCATCAAACTGTTCTGCAAATACATTTGCATTTCTGTAAACCGCAGTTGATGATTATTTCTGGTAGCATATATAATTTTTACACAAATAGCTAGTTTCCTGGAAGTATATAGTGAATAATTTACTTTTCTTCCAATAACTTGGTAAAAGTTCATTGTGATTGAAGTTCCTTCATGTAATTGGGTCTATTTCTTTCCTCTTGAAAATTTTTTGTATTCCTGTGAGCTTCATAAGATTTTTCTTACTCTTTGTTTGTTTGCTTGTTCCTTCTTTCCTTTTCCTCCCTCCCTCCCTCCCTCCCTCCCTCCCACCCTCCCTCCCACCCTTCCTTCCTTCCTTCCTTCCTTCCTTCCTTCCTTCCTTCCTTCCTTCCTTCCTTCCTTCCTTCCTTCCTTCCTTCCCTTGTGCTGTATACACTTCAGAGTCCTGCACACGCTAGGCAAGTATTCTGTTTGAGACATACATCCTCAGCTCCATACTACATTTTTATATTTAGGATTCACTCCTGCCAGTAATTGTTTTTAATCTCTTGGCTGGTGAGATGGTTGAGTGGTGAGATGGTCCTTGTTCCAGACCCTGATGACCTGAGTTTGACCCACACAGTGCAGGGAGCAAACCAACTCCTGTGATTGTCTGTTGACCACTTGCATGCCATGACACATATGTCACCCTATAAATAAATAAAACCTGACAAAGCTAAAAGAGTCTTGCCAGATATCTTATTTAGTTTTTCAGTTTACACAGTTTTGTTTAAATGTTCACTATGTTTATGTTTGTCTGAGAAAATGATTTTTGTCATGACTTCTTTTCCTTTTAAAACTAGGTATTCACATTAAGAGCTTAAACAATGACACTCACCCATGGACGGCTTGCACTTTGCTCACCTTTAGTTCCCTATTCTTGCTTAGTTGTTTTAACATTTTTGTTAAAGCCTTACAACTTTCAAAAATTTTTGATTATGCTTATTATAAGAAGAATTATAATTTGGTGGCAGTGGATTAGATTTCTTCACTTCCTGTCACTTTTATATTGAATGTCTCTCCTGAGCTAGTTGATGGGTCTCTCAGAAGAAAGTGTATAAGTTACAAACAAAGATAATCCTACTTTCTTTTTCTCTAGTAGATTGTAAACTTTGTGAAAAATAGGAACCACATGAAGCAATTTTATTTCTGGATTCTATTAGAGATATCCTTCATACTTCATGGTGTAAATAATTTCTTAAAAGTTCTAGTATTTGCATTGCAAATACAATCCCTTGGGTAACATTTAGTTATCTTATTATTTAAAATGATGAATCATTTTGATAACTCTATTTTTCTTTTCTTTTACTGGATATTTTCTTTATTTATACTTCAAATGTTATCTCCTTTCCCAGTTTCCCCTCTGGAAACCCCCTTTCCCATCCTCCCTTCTCCTGCTCCCATGAAGGTGCTTCCCCACCCACGCACCTGGTACCTCCCACCTCCCTGCCCTGGCATTCCTCCATACTGGTACATCCAGCCTTCACAGGACCAAGAGCCTCTCCTCCCATTGATGCTCGACAAAGCCATCCTCTGATACATATGCGGCTAGAGCCATGGGTCACTCCATTTGTACTCGTTGGTTAGTGGTTTAGTCTCTGGGAGCTCTGGGGTGTCTGGTTGGTTGATATTATAGTTCTTCCTATGGGGCTGCAAACCCCTTCAACTCCTTCAGTCCTTTCCCTAATTCCTCCATTGGGAACCTGGTTCTCAGTCCAATGATTGGCTGTGAGTATCTACCTCTATATTTATCAGGCTCTGCCAGAGTCTTTCGGGAGACAGCTGTATCAGGCTCCTGTGAGCATGTAATTCTTGGCATCCACAATAATGTCTGGGTTTGGTGTCTGTATATGGGATGAATCCCCAGGTGGAGCAGGCTCTGGATGGCCTTTCCTTCAGTCTCTGCTTCAAACCTTGTCTCTGTATTTCCTCTTGTGAGTATTTTGTTCTGCATTTCTAAGAAGGACTGAAGCATCCACACCTTGGTCTTCCTTCTTGAACTTTATATGGTCTGTAAATTGTATTTTGGTTATTCGTAGTTTTGGGGCTAATATCTACTGATCAGTGAGTGCTTATTATGTGTGTTCTTTTGTGATTGGGTTACCACACTCAGGATGATATGTTCTAGTTTCATCCATTTGCCTAAAAATTTCATGCAGTCATTGTTTTTAATGGCTAAGTAGTACTCCAGTATGTAAATGTACCACATTATCTTTATCCTTCCTCTATTGAGGGATATCTAAGTTCTTTCCAGCTTCTGGCTATTATAACTAAGGCTTCTGTAAACTTAGTGGTGCATGTGTCCTTGTTAAAGGTTGGAGCATCTTTTGGGTATATGCCCAGGAGAGGTATAGCTGGATCGTCAGGTAGTAGAACTATGTCCAATTTTCTGAGGAGCAACCAGACTGATTTTCCACAGTGGTTGTACCAATTTGCAATGCCAACAAGAATGGAAGAGTGTTCTTCTTTCTCCAATCCTTGCCAGCATCTATTGTCACCTGAGTTCTTTTATCTTAGTCATTCTGACTGATGTGAGGTGGAATCTCAGGGTTGTTTTGATTTGCATTTCTCTGAAGAAATGTTGAATATTTCTGTAGGTGCTTCATGGGCATTTGAGATTCCTCAGTTGAGAATCCTTTGTTTAGCTCTCTACCCCATTTTAAAAATAGGGTTATTTGATTTTCTGGAGTCTAACTTCTTGAGTTCTTTGTATATCTTCCTCTATCAGATGTAGCATTGGTAAAGATCTTTTCCCCATCTGTTGGTTGCCATTTTTTCGTAATGAGAATGTCCATTTCCTTAGAGAAGCTTTGCAATTTTATGAGGTCCCATTTGTCTATATTTGATCTTAGAGCACAAGCCACTGGTGTTCTATTCAGGAATTTTTCCCCTGTGCCCATGTGTTCGAGGCTCTTACACACTTTTTCTTCTATTAGTTTCAGTGTATTTGGTTTTATATGGAGGTCTTTGAACCACTTGAATTTGAGCTTTGTACAGGGTGATAAGATTAGATCGATTTGCATTCTTCTACTTGCTGACCTCCAGTTGAATCAGCACGATTTGTTGAAAAGGCTTTTCCCCACTGGATGGTTTTAGCTCCTTTGTCAAAGATCAAGTGACCATAGGTGGGTGGGTTCATTTCTGGGTCTTCAATTTTATTCCATTGATCTACCTGCCTATCTGTACAAATATCATACAGTTTTTTTTTTTTATCACTATTTCCCTGTAATGCAGCTTGAGGTCAGGGATGGTCATTCTCCCAGAAGTTTTTGTATTGTTGAGAATAGTTTTCCCTATCCTCGTTTTTTTGTTATTCCAAATGAATTTGCAAATTGCTCTTTGTAACTCTATGAAGAATTGAGTTGAAATTTTGATGGGGCTCCATTGAATCTGTAGATTGCTTTTCGCAAGATGGCCATTTTCACTATATTAAAATTGCTGATCCATGAGCATGGGAGATCTTTCCATCTGCTAAGGTCTTCTTCAATTTCTTTCTTCAGAGACTTGAAGTTCTTGTCATATAGATCTTTCATTTGCTTAGTTAGGGTCACACCAAGGTAGTCTATATTATTTGTAACTATTGTGAAGGGTATGTTTCCCTAATTTCTTTCTCAGCCTGTTTATCCTTTGAGTAGAAGAAGGCAACTGATTTGTTTGAGTTAATTTTGTATTCAGTCATTGCTGCTGAAGTTGTTTATCATGTCTAGGAATTCTCTGGTAGAACTTTTGGGGGTCACTTAAGTATACTATCATATCATCTTCAAATAGTGATATTTTTACTTCTTCCTTTCCAATTTGTATGCCTTTGACCTTTTTTTTTTTTTGTCTAATTGCTCTGGCTAAGACTTTGAGTACTGTAATGAATAGGGAGAGAGTGGGTAGCCCAAGTTTCTCTCCATTTAGTTTGGTGCTGGCTACTGGTTTGCTGTATATTGCTTTTACTATGTTAAGGTATGGGCCTTGAATTCCTGATCTTTCCAAGACTTTTATCATGACAGGGTGTGAAATTTCTCAGCATCTAATCAGATGATCTTGTGTTTTTTTTCTTTGAGTTTGTTTATATAGAGGATTACATTCATGGATTTCCATATATTGAACTATCACTGCCTACTTGGGATGAAGCCTTCTTGATCATGATGGATAAGCATTTTGATGTGTCCTTGGATTCAGTTTTTGAGAATTTTATTGCGTATTTTTGCATTGATATTTATCTAAAAATTGGTCTGAAGTTCTCTTTCTTTTCTGGGTCTTTGTGTGTTTTAGGTATAAGTGTAATTTTGGCTTCACAGAATGAATTTGGTAGTGTTTGTTCTGTTTCTATTTTGTGGAATAGTTTGAAGAGTATTGATATTAGTTCTTCTTTGAAGGTATGGTAAAATTCTGCACTAAACCCATCTTGTCCTGGGCTTTTTCCAGTTGGTGAGACTTTTTAATGACTGCTTCTTTTTCTTTAGGTTTTATGGTACTGTTTAGATAGTTTATCTGATCCTTCTTTAACTTTGGTACCTGGTATCTGTCTAGAAAATTGTCCATTTCATTCAGACTGTCCAGTTTCATTGAGTATAGGTTTTTGTAGTAGGATCTGATGATTTTTTTTAATTTCCTCAGTTTCTGTTGTTACCTCTCCCTTTTCATTTCTGATTTTGTTAATTTGGATACTGTCTTTCTGCTCTCTGGTTAGGCTGGCTAAGGGTTTATCTATCTTGCTGATTTTCTCAAAGAACTACCTTTTGTTGATTCTTTGTATAGTTCTTTTTGTTTCTACCTGGTTGATTTCAGCTCTGAGTTTTATTATTTCCTGCTGTCTATTTCTCTTGGATGTATTTGCTTCTTTTGTTCTAGAGTTTTCAGGTGTGCTATCAAGCTGCTAGGCTATGTTCTCTCCAGTTTCTTTTTGGAGGCACTCAGAGCTCTGAGTTTTCCTCTTAGCATTGCTTCTTCTTTCATTGTTTCATTTGGTATGTTGTACCTTCATTTTTATTAAATTATAAAAAGTCTTTAATTCCTTTCTTTATTTATTCCTTGACCAAGTTATTGTTGTTCAGCTTCCACGTGTATGTGGGTTTTTTGTTGTTATTGAAGACAAGCCTTAGTCCATGGTGATCGGATAAAGATACATGAGATTATTTCAATCTTTTTGTATCTGTTAAGGCATCTTTTGTGATCAATTATATGGCCAATTTTGGAGAAAGCACCATGAGGTTCTGAGAAGAAAGTATGTTCTTTTGTTTTACAATGAAATGTTCTATAGATGTTTGTTAAATCTGTTTGGTTCATAACTTCTATTAGTTTCATTGTGTCTTTGTTTAGTTTCTGTTTTCTTGATCTGTCCACTGGTGAGAGTGGGGTTTTGAAGTCTCCCACTATTATTGTGTGACATGCAATATGTGCTTTGAACTTTAGTAAAGTTTTTGTTATGAATGCGGGTGCCCTTGCATTTGGAGCATAGAGATGTTTAGAATTAAGAATTCATTTTGGTAGATTTTTCCTTTGATGAGCATGAATTGCCCTTCCTTATCTTTTTTGATAACTTTTGGTTGAAAGTCAATTTTACTTGATATTAGAATGGCTATTCCAGATTGCTTCTTGGGACTATTTGCTTGAAATTGTTTTCTACCCTTTTCTCTGTTATTCTTTTTATTGGGGAGTTGAGTCCATTGATTACCAGAGATTGTTGCTTCTTGTTAGCTTGTTGTTAGAGGTGGAATTATATTTGTGTGGCTATCTTCTTTTGGGTTTGTTGCAAGAAGATTACTTTGTTGCTTTTTCTAGGGTGTAGTTTCCCTCCTTATGTTGAAGTTTTCCATATATTACCCTTAGTTGGGCTGGATTTGTGTAAAGATATTGTGTAAATTTGGTATTGTCATGGAATATCTTGGTTTCTCCATATATGTTAGTTGAGAATTTTGCTGGGTATAATAGCTTGGGTTGGCATTTGTGTTCTTTTAGGGTCTGTATGACATCTGCCCAGGGTCTTCTTGCTTTTAAAAATCTCTATTGACAAGTCTGGTTTGATTCTGATAGGTCTGCCTTTATATGTTACTTGATCTATCCCCCCTCCTGCTTTTAATATTCTTCTTTGTTTTGTGCGTGTGGTGTTTTGATTATTATGTGACTGGAGGAATTTCTTGTTTTGTCCAATCTATTTGGTGTTCTGTAGGCTTTTTATGTTTATGAGCATCTCTTTCTTTAGGTAAGGGAAGTTTTCTGCTATAATTTTGTTGAAGATATTTACTGGCCCTTTAAGTTGGGAGTCTTCACTCTCTTCTATACCTATTATCCTTAGGTTTGATCTTCTCATTCTGTCCTGGATTTCCTGGATATTTGGGTTCAGAGCTTTTCGCTGTTTACATTATCTTTGATGGTTCTGTCAATGTTTTCTATGGTATTTTCTGCCTCTAAGATTCTCTCTTCTATCTCTTGCACTCTGCTGGTGATGCTTGAATCTAGGACTCCTGATCTCTTTCCTAGGTTTTCTATCTCCAGGGTTGTCTCCCTTTGTGATTTCTTTATTGTTTCTATTTCCTTTTTAGATCCTAGATGGTTTTATCCATTTCTTTCACCTTTTTGATTGTGTTTTCCTGTAATTCTTTAAGAGAGTTATGTTTTTGCTCTTTAAGGGCTTCTGTTTATTTGGGTTCTCCTGTATTTCTTTAAGGGAGTTATTTATGTCCTTCCTAAAGTCTTCTATCATCATCATGAGATGTGATTTTTAAATCTGAATCTTGCTTTTCTGGTGTGTTGGGGTATCCAGGACTTGCTGTAGTGGGAGAACTGGGTTCTGATGATGCCAAGTAGCCTTGGTTTCTGTTGCTTATGTTCTTATGCTTGCCTCTTGCCATCTGGTTATTTCTAGTGCTACCTGCCCTTGCTGTCTCTGACTAGACACTGTCCCTCCTGTGATCCTTGCTGAGTCATAACTTTTTAGAGTCCAGATGTCTCTGTGATTCTGTGATTCTGGGATCCCAGGTGTGACAGAGCTCCTGGGAGTTAAGCTGTCTCTGGGAATCCTGAAATCCTAGTGTGTCTAAGCTCCTGAGATCCTGTTGTGTCAGAGATCCTGGGAGTCAGGCTTCCTCTGTGTACTGTAGGCATGGATGCAGAGCTAATGCCCAGGGTGTGCTTAGGGCCTTGGTAACTGTATTTAATGTGGAATCATCTTTTCAGTTCCAAGACAAAACTTGTTTAATTGTCATGTGATATTTATTTAAACCCCCTGTTGTATTATTTTAAAAATTCCTATACCTCTTTTTTCCTTTATTTTTCATTCACTTTATATCCTAGTGGCAGCCCCTCCATTCTTCCTCTCTGTTCAGTTCCACCCTTACAGATCCCTTTCCCCTTCTCAAAGATGGGGAGGCCCCGTTGGGTACCAGCTCACCCTGGAACAAGTTGTAGCAGGACTAAGTACATCCTCCTCCACTGAGGGAAAGGAATCCAATGGCAGGCAACAGAGTCAGAGACAGACCCACCTTCAATTGTGAGGGGACAGCATGAAGACCACTGGCACATCTGCTACAAATGTGTAGGAGGCCTAGGTCTAGCCCTTGTATGCTCTATGGTTGGTGGTTTAGTCTCTATGTTCCCCCACAGGACCTGGTTGGTTGAATCTGTAGGTCTTCTTGTGACATCCTTGACCTGTTCAGCTCTCCCAATCCCCCACCCCTCTCTCTTTTCCACACAACTCTACAAGTTCTGCCTGACGTTTGACTGTGGGCTTCTGCATCTGTTTCCATCAGCTGTTGGATGAAGTCTTTTAGGAGATAGCTATGCTAGGCTTCTGTCTGCAAGCATAGCAGAGTATCATTAGTAATGTCAAGTTGCCTCTCTCCCATGGGATGGGTCTCAAGTCTGACCAGTCATTGATTGGCTGTTCCCTTATATCTGTTCTATCTGTATCCCTGTGTCTCTTGTAGATAGGACAAATTGTGGGTGAGTTGATGGTCCCCTCCCTCTTCTGGAAGAGCCTTCTGGCTACAGTAGGTGACCACATCAGACTCCATATCCTACACTGCTAGGAGGGAGTCTCAGCTAGGGTCACCCCCATAGACTCCTAGGAGACTTCCCTGTCCCCAGGTTTTTGGCTAGTCCCAGAGATGCCACCACATTGATTTCCATTCTCTCTCTTCTTGCCCTCTCCAACTCCCCTCACTCCACACGTGATTCCTGTCTCTGTTCCCCAATTTATGCACTCTCTCAATCAGTTCCCTCTCTCCATTCATTTTTCATGACTATTTTGTTTCCTCTTCTGAGTGAGATTCATGCATTCTCCTCCCTTGAGACCTCATTATTTAGACCTTATCATTTAGTTTCTTTTGGTCTGTGGATTGTAGCATGGTTAGCTCATTCTTTATGGAAAATTCACTTATAAGTGAGTATATACCATGTGTGTCTTTCTGAGTCTTGGGTACTTCACTTGGGATGATCTTTTCTAGTTCCAATCTATTTGCCTGTAAATTCCATGATGTCTTTATTTTTTAAAAGCTGAGTAGTAGGGGGTTGGGGATTTGGCTCAGTGGTAGAGCGCTTGCCTAGGAAGCGCAAGGTCCGGGGTTCGGTCCCCAGCCCCGAAAAAAAAAAAAAAACAAAAACAAAAAAAAACAAACAAATAAAAGCTGAGTAGTATTCCATTGTGTAGATGTACCACATCATTTTTATTTATTCTTTAGTTGAGGGGCATATCAGTGTTTCTAATTTCTTTTAAAACATTTTTTAAATTAGATATTTTATTTATTCAAATTTCAAATGTTATCCCCTTTCCCAGTTTACCCTCTGCAACCCCCCTATCCCATCCCCTCTTGCTTCTATGATGTTGCTCCCCCACACACCCACCCACCCACTCCCACCTTACCATACTAGCATGTCTCTACACTGGGGCATCAAGCCTTCACAGGACCAAGGGCCTTCCCTCCCACTGATGCCAGATAAGGTGCCTTCAGCTCCTTCAGTCTTTCCCCTAACTCCTCCATTGGGGTCCTTGTGATCAGTCTGATGGTTGGTTTTGAGTATCTGCATCTGTATTGGTCAGGGTCTGGCAGAGCCTCTCAGGAGACAGCTGTATCAGGTTCCTGTCAGCAAGTACTTCTTGGCATCAGCAACAGTGTCTGGGTTTGGTGTCTGCAAGTGGGATGGATCTCCAGGTGGAGCAGACTCTGGATGGCCTTTCCTTCAGTCTCTACTCTACTCTTTGTCCCTGTATTTCCTTTAGACAGGAGCAATTCTGGGTTAAACATTTGGAGATGTGTGGGTGGTCCCCCTCCCCCAAACAGGGGGCCATGCCTAACCTCTGGATACAGTCTCATCAGTTTCTCCCTCCCCTTTGTGGGTATTTGAGCTAATGTCCTCCCCATGGGGTTCTGGGAGGCTCTTGCTTTCCTGACATCTGGTATTTTCTGTTTGCTACCCCAGTTCCCCATGTTTAATCTTTTTTTTTAAAAGTCCCATCATTATCCCATTCCCATTCCATACCACGTCAGCTCCTTATTCATTCCTCCAAATCCCTATATCCAAGAGGATGTCACCTCCCCACCCCTGGGTCCTCAAGGGTTAGGTGTATCTTTTCTCACTGAGGCCTGAACAGGCAGTCTTCTGCTGTATATTTGTCGGGAACCTCATACTAGCTAATGTATTCTGCCTGGTTGGTGGCTCAGTGTCACCCTGAGAGATCTCGGGGGCCCAGGGTAGTTGAGACTGCTGGTCTTCCTATGGGGTCACCCTCCTCTTCAGCTTCTTCCAGCCTTTCCATAATTCAGCCACAGGGGTTCCCAGCTTCTTTCCATTGGTTGGGTGTAAGTATCTGCATCTGACTCTTTTAGCTGTTTGTTGGGACTCTCAAAGTGCCTCCATGCTATGCTCCTGTATGTAAGCACACCACAGCATCAGTAATAGTGTCAGGCCTTGGAGCATCCCCTTGAGCTGGATCCCAGTTTTGGCTGGCCACTGGAGCTTCTTTCCCTCAGTCTTTTCTCCATTTTTGTCCCTGCAGTTCTTTTAGACAGGGAAAATTCTGGGCTAGAGTTTTTGGCAGTGAGATGGCAGCCCCATCTCTCCACCTGATGCCCTGTCTTTCTACTGGAGGTGGACTTTACAAGTTGCTTCTCCTCATTGTTGGGTATTTCTTCTAAGGTCCCTCCCTCTGAGTCTTGAGCATCTTTCACCTCTCAGGTCTCTGGAACATTCTAGAGGGTCCCCTCACCTCCTACATCCCGAGGTTGCCTGTTTCCATTCTTTCTGCTGGCCCTCAGGGCTCACTCTTGTTCCTCACAATACCTGATCATGTTCTCCTTTCCTCCTCCCTGTCCCCTCTCGTACCCAGGTTCCTCCTTCTTTCTGCCCCCCCCCCATGGTTGCTTTCTTCTTCCTCCCAAGTGGGATTGAAGCATCCTTATTTGGGCCCTTCAGTTTGTTAAGATTCTTGAGTTCTATAGGCTGTATGCTGGGTATTCTGTATTTTTGAGGCTAATATCTACCTTTGGCTAACATCCATGCATGTCCTGTTGGGTTTGAGTTACCTCATTCAAGATGATATTTTCTAGTTCCATCCATTTGCCTTCAAAACTCATGATATCCTCTTTTTTTTTTGCTTTCATAACCATATTTCTTGAATTTTATTGAGAATACAGAGAGCAACATGCACCCTAAACATGCTAACATTATTGTTGGTTAGTAGTGCCCCCCTTTTATAAACCCCTCTGCACAAATATTGTTCCAGCTAAACATTTTAGTATAAAATAAAATCCACTGGTTAAATTTGACAGCAGAATACTTCTTAGATGATAGACAGGGCACTATCACCATGCTGCAAACATGAAGAATATGCCTCCTCCGTGCCCCTTTGTCTCCGGTCACACTCAATTTTTTTTTTCCTAATTGCCACAGGAAAAGTCTTCCTGCCTTCAGTGCACTTGAACTGGGGTCCAACCATAAAATCCACATTCTGTATTTGATTGGAACATCTCAGCGACCTCTCTCACTCCTCTGCATCACTCCCTTCCTTAGGACCACACCCTCTGTGTGATAGAGGATCAGATACCCTCTTTTTTAATAGGTGAATAGTATTCTATTGTGTAAATGAACATATTTTCTGTTTCTATTCTTCCCTTGTGGGACATCTAGGTTGTTTCCAGCTTCTTGCTAACACAAATAAGGCTGCTATGAACATAGTAGAACATGTGCTGCTATGACATTGTGGGGCATCTTCTGGGTATATACCAGCTTCTCATGTTCTGTAGGTTGCTAGTTTGCTCTATTGATGGTGTCCTTAGCCTTGCAAATTTTCAGCTTCATAAGGTCCCATTTATTGATTTTTTGTTCTTAGTGCCTGAGCTATTGGTTTTCTGTTCAGGAATATGTCTCTCGTGTCAATGTGTTCAAGGCAGTCCTCCATTTTCTTTTCTATTAGATTTAGTGTATCCAGTTTTATGTTGAAGTCTTTGGTGTTCTTGGACTTAAGTTTTGCACAGGGTGATAAATATGAGTCTGTTTGCATTCTTCTATACAGAGACATCCAGTTAGACCAACTCCATTTGTTGAAGATGTTTTCTTTTTTTTTTTAATTGTATGATTTTGGTTTCTTTGTCAAAAATCAAGTGTCCATAGGTGTGCGGGTTTATTTTGGGGTCTTTAATTCTATTCCATTGGTCAACTTGTTTGTTTTTATGCCAGTACCATTCAGTTTTTTTCCCACTATTTCCCTGTAGTATATTGTCTTGATGTCAGGGATGGTAATACCTCCAGAAGTTCCTTTATTGTATAGGATTGTTTTAGTTATCCTGGCTTTTTAATTTTTCCATATGAAGTTGAGAATTGTTCTTTCAAGGTCTATAAAGAACTGTGAGAATTGGTTGGGAATTGCATTGAATCTATAGATTGTTTTTAGTAAGATGTCCATGTATACTACGTTAATCCTACCAATTCATCAGCATGGGGGATCTTTCTTCTGATATCTTCCTCAATTTCTTTTTTCAGAGACTTGAAGTTCTTGTCATACAGGTCTTTAATTTGCTTGGTTAGAATCACACAAAGATACTATCTATCTGTCTACACAAAGATCTATCTATCTATCTATCTATCTATCTATCTATCTATCTATCTATCATCTAACTTTGTGGATATTATAAAGGTTGTTGTTTTTGTAATTCGTTTCTCAGACTGTTTATGATTTGTATAAAGTTAGGCTACTGATGTCTTTGAGTTAATATTTTATCCAGAAACTTTGCAGAAGGTGTTCAGAGCTATAGGAGACTCTGGTAGAATTTTTGGGGTCACTTCTGTGTGCCATCATATCATCTTTTAAGAGCAATAGTTTCCCTTCTTCCTTTTCAATTTGTACCTTTCTCCTTTAGTTGTCTTATTGCTCTAGCTAGAACTTCAAGTATTATGAGTAGATACATAGGAAGTGGGCAGCTTTGTTTTGTCCCTGATTTTAGTGAAATTGCTCTAAGTTTCTCTCCTTTTAGTTTGGTGTTGGGTATTGGCTCCCATATATTGCCTTTATTGTGTTTATGGATGCACCTTATATCTATAATCTCTTCAATACTTTTAACATGAAGGGGTGTTGGTTGTTGTTAAAGGCTTTTCCATCACCCAGTAAGATGGTCACATGGTTTACATTGATGAATTTTTGTACATTGAACCATTCCTGCAACTCTGGAATGAAGTCTACTTGATTATGGTAGGTGATGTTTTTGATGTGTTTGTGGATTTAGTTTGCGATTATTTTAATGAATATTTTTGTATTAATGCCCATAAGAAAAATTGGTCTAAAATTTTACTTCTTTGTTGAGTCTTTGTGTGGTTTAGGTATCAGGGTGACCTCATAAAATAAACTTGTCAATGTTCTTTCTGTCTTTATTTTGTGGAAAAGTTTGAGAAGTATTGGCATTAGCTTCCTTTGAAACTGGTAGAATTCTGAGCTAAAACCATATGGCCCTGGACTTTTTTTTTTATTGAGACTGTTTTAATTACTGCTTTTATTTCTTTAGGGGCTATAGGACAATTAAGAAGTTTGCCTGATCTTGATTTCAGTTGGATAAGTAATATCTGTCTAGAAAATCACCTATTTCATTTAGATTTTCCAATTTTGTGGAGTGTAGGCTTTTGAAGTGAGACCTAAGAATTGTTTGAATTTCTTCAGTGTCTCTTGTTATCCCCCTTTTCACTTCTAATTTGATGATTTGGATATGGTCTCTCTGCCTTTTACTTATTTTGGCTAAGGGTTTGTCTTTTTGTGGATTTTCTCAAAGAACTAGCTCCTGGTTTAGTTGATTCTTTATATTGTTCTCTTTGTTTCTAATTTATTGATTTCAGCCCTGAGTTAGATTATTTCCTGCCATTTACCTCTCTTGGATGTGTTTGCTTCTTTTTGTTCTAGAGCTTTCAGGTGTACTTTTACTGTGCTAGTCCAGGATCTCTCCAATTTCTTTATGAAGGCTGTTAGTGCTATGATCTTTCCTATTAGCACTGCTTTAGTCGTGTACCATAAGTTTGGGTATTTTTGCCTTAATTTTCATTGAATTCTAGAAAGTTTTTAATTTCTTTCCTTATTTCTTTCCTGACCCAGTGGTCATTCAGTAGAGAGTTGTTCAGCTTCCAGGAGTTTGGAGGCTTTTTATTGTTTCTGTTGTTAAAGTTTAGTTTTAATCCATGGTGGTCTGATATGATACAAAGGATTATTTCAATTTCATTGTATGTGTCGAGGCTTACTTTGTGACCAACTCTATGGTCAGTTTTGGAGAAGGTTCCATGAGGTGGTAAGAGGAAGTTATATTTTTTTGCATGTTTAGTAAAATGTTTATAGATATCTCTTAGGTCTATTTGATTCATAATCTCTGTTCATTATTTCTCTGTTTAGTTTCTGTCTCTATAACCGGTCATTGCTAAGAGTTGGGTTTTGAGGTCTCCCACTATTAAAGTGTGGGATTTGAGGTGTGATTTAAGCTTCAGTAAAGTTTCTTTTATGAATGTGGTTGTCCTTGCATTTGGGGCATAAATGTTCAGAATTGAGATGTTGTCTTGGTGAATTTTTCCTTTGATGAGTATGAACTATCCTCTACTTCTTTTGGTTAACTTTGATGGAAAGTCTATTTTATTAAATGTTAGAATGGCTATTCCAGCTTGTTTCTTGGGTCCATAGTCTAGGAAAACTTTTTGCTAGCCCTATACTCTGAGGTAATGTCTATCATTATTGCTGAAGAAGTGTATTTCTTGTATACAGCCTAGTGATGAGTTTCTCATCTATTTGCTAGTCTGTGTCTTTTTATTGGGGAATTGAGCCCATTGATGTTGAGAGATATTAGTGACCTGCAATTGTTAATTCCTGTTATTTTTGTGTCAGTGACGACAGTGTGTTTGTGTGTGTGTGTGTGTGTGTGTGTGTGTGTGTGTGTGTGTGTGTGTGTGTGTTCCTTTGGTTTATTAGCCTCCTTGGGTTTTCCTTTTAGTTTCTTCTGTAGGGCTGGATTTGTGGATAGTGGATAGCTATTGTTTAAATTTGTATTTTTCTTTCTCAGTCTATTTTGAAAATTTTGCTGGGTGTAGTAGTTTCAACTGACATTTGTAGCTTTCGAAGTCTCTGTTGAGAAGTCAGGTGTAATTCTGAGAGGTCTGCTTTTATATGTTACTTGGCCTGTTCCCCTTGTAGCTTTTATTTTTCTAACTAAATGAGAATTCCATTCATTAGCCAGTGACAAGAAAAGTGGGAGGGAACTAGATATCAGCTTCACAACCTTTGGGAATAAGAACTTATTGTTATTAATGGGGAGGAATAGGCAAATAAGGAGAAAGAGTATTCAAATCTTTGTAGGTATCAAGGGGTGCTCCAACCTCCATCTCTGTTTGATGGTTCTTTCCATTTTTTACCATAATAATAGTCAGCCCTGTGGTTGTGCTACAAATTATTCAGGTAGGATTACAATCAATTTATGAATCTTCTTGCCATCCTTCTGATGGATAACTCACACACATAGTTTTTCTGCAGACCAATGTGACCTAAGACTTCAAGTCCATAGATGTTTTCTGTGATATATATGCCAGGGGCCTTGGACTGGCCTGTGTATGGTTCTGGTTGGTGGCTCAGTCTCTGGGACTTCCCTGGGGTCTGGGTTAGTTGAAATGGCCGGTCTTCCTATGGGATCACCCTCCCCCTCAACTTCTTCAGTTCTTCCCCTAATTCAGCTATATGGGTCCCAAGTTTCAGCCCAATGGTTGGGTATATATATATATCTGCCTCTGTCTCAGTCAGCTGTTGGTAATGCCTCTAGCAGGACAGTCATGCTAGGCTTCTGTCTGTAAGCACATCATAGCATCAGTAATAGTGTCGGACCTTGATCCCCTCCTCCCATGAGATATACCCCAAGTTGGGCCAGTCAGTTTCTTCTCTACTTTTTTCCTTGCAGTTCTTGTAGGTGGGAACAATTCTGGGTCAGACATTTTGACTGTGGGTTAGTAACCCAGTTGTTCCACTTGAGGCCCTGTCTATCTACTGGAGGAGGACTCTCGAATTTCCTTTCCCCAGTGTTGGGCATTTTGGCTAAGGTCACCCCCATTGAGTCCAGAGAGTCTCTCACCTCCTGGGTCTCTGTAACTTTCTAGAGAGTTCCCCCACCTCCCAACCCCCAAGGGTGCTTATTTCAATTCATTCTTCTGGCCCAGTGGGCTTCTCTCCTGTCGTCCCACAAACCCGATCCTATTCCTGTTTCTCCTCCCTGTCCCCTCTCCCACCTAGGTCCTCCCTCCCTCTGTTACCTGTGATTATTTTCTTCCCCCTTCTAAGTGGGATTGAAGCCCCCTCACTTGGGTCTTTCTGTTTGTTTCACTTCTTACATTCTGTGGTTTGTGTCCTAGGTATTCTATACTTTTTGGCTAATATTCATTTATCAGTGAGTACATACCATGCATGTGCTCTTGGGTCTGATGTTTTCTAGTTCCTGCCATTTGTATGCAAAATTCATGAATTGTGTAAATGAACCACATTTTCTGTATCCATTCTTCAGCTGAGGGACAAGTAGGTTGTTTCCAACTTCTGGTTATTACAAATAAGGTGACTATGAACATGGTGGAGCACATGTCCTTGTGGTATGGTGGTACATCTTTTGGGTATATGCCTAAGTGTAGAATATTTGAGTTTTCAGGTAGAATTATTTTCAATTTTCTGAAGAACCTCCAGATTGATTTCCAGAATAGTTGTACCAGTTTGCAATCCCACCAGCAATGGAGGAGTGTTCCTTCTTCTCCCCATTCTCACCAGCATGTGCTGTCACTTGAGATTTTGGTCAATTCTGATTGGTGTGAGGTGGAATCTCAGGGTTGTTTTGATGTACATTTCTCTCATGACTAAGAACTTTGAACATTTCTTTAAGTGCTCAGACACTTGATGTTCTTCTGTTGTGAATTCTCTGTTTAGCTCTGTACCCTTTTTAAATCCAGTTATTTGGTTTTGTGTCAGAATTTTGATGGATTGCAGTGAGTCTATAGATTGCTTTTGGTAAGATGACTGTTTTCACTATGTTAATCCAACTATTTGTGAGCATGGGAGATATTTCCATCTTCTGATGTCTTTTTCATTTCTTTTTTTAGGGATTTGAAGTTCTTGTCATACAGATCTTTCACTTGTTTGGTTAGAGATACACCAAGATTATTTTATACTATTTGTGGCTATTGTGAAGGGTATTGTTTTCTTAATTTCTTTCTCAGCCTGTTTATCCTTTGTATAAAGGAAGGCTACTGGTTTGTTTGAGTTGTCCTTCTACTTTGCTGAAGTTGTTTTTCAGCTGTTGGAGTTCTTTGGTGGAATTTTGGGGTTCACTTATACATGGTTTCATATCATCTGCAAATAGAGATATTTTGACTTCTTCCTTTCCAGTTTGTATCCCCTTGATCTCCTTTTGTTGTCTAATTGCTCTAGCTAGAACTTTGAATACTACATTG
Source organism: Rattus rattus (assembly GCF_011064425.1). NCBI lineage: Eukaryota > Metazoa > Chordata > Mammalia > Rodentia > Muridae > Rattus > Rattus rattus. The sequence goes on along the minus strand of NC_046156.1, from coordinate 142,556,799 downwards.
AATAGATAGGGAGAGAATGGACAACTTTGTCCCGGATTTTATTGGAATTATTTCTAGTTTCTCTCCACTTAATTTGATGTTGGCTGTTTGATATATATTGCTTTTATTTTGTTTAGGTATGTGCCACAAATTACTGATCTCTCCAAGTGTTTTCACATGATGTTGTAGTTTGTTGAATGCTTTTCAGCAGCTAATGAGATGATCATGTGACTTTTTCCTTGACTTTGTTTATATAGTGGATTACATTGATAGATTTATTGAACCATCCCTGAATCCCTGAGATGAAGCCTACTTGGTCGTGGTGAATGATGGTTTTGATGTGTTCTTGGATTTGGTTTGTAAGAATTTTATTGTGTATTTGTGCATTGATATTCATAAGGGATATTAGTCTGAAGTTCTCTTTCCTGTTAGTCTTTGTGTGGTTTAGGTATTAGAGTAATTGTGGCTTCATAAAATGAATTAGGTAATGTTCCTTCTGCTTCCATCTCATGGAATAGTTTGAGGAATATTAGTTTTAGCTCTTCTTTGAAGGTCTGGTAGAACTCTGCACTAAAACCATTTGGCCCTTGACTTATTTTGGTTGGGGGGTTTTCTTTAAAAAAATTTTAAATTTAAAAAAAATTATTGGTTATATTTATTACATTTATTTATTGAATTATTGTATTTATTATACATTTTAAATGTTATCCCTCTTGCCAGTTTCCCCTTCCACACCCCCATATCCTCCCCCTGCCTCTATGAGGGTGCTCCCCAACCCACGCACCCACTTCTACCTCAGCACTCTAGCATTTCCCTACCCTGGGTTAATGAGCCTCCTCAGAACAAAGGGGCTCCCTGGTTGGGAGGTTTTTGATTACAGCTTCTATTTCCTTAAGGGTTATGATAATGTTTAGATAGTTAGTTTACTTGATCTTGATTTAACTTTGGTAGGTGGTATCTGTCTAGAAAATTATCCATTTCTAGATTTTCAAGTTTTGATGAGTATAGGGTTCTGATGATTTTTTTTTTGAAATTTGCTATTTTATGTTGTTATGTCTCCCTTTTCATTTCTAGTTCTGTTAATTTGGATACTGTCTCTATGCCCTTTAGTTCATTTGGCTAAGGGTTTATCCATCTTGTTTGTTTTTCTCAAAGAACCAACTTTTGGTTTACTTAATTCTTTGCATAGTTCTTTTTGTTTCTAACTGGTTCATTTCTTCCCCAAGTTTGACTAATTCTTGCCATCTACTCCTGTTGGATATGTTTGTTTTCAGGTGTACTCTTAAGTTGCTTGTGTGGGATCTCTCCACTTTCTTTACAAAGGCACTTAATTATACAAATTTTCCTCTTAACATTGCCTTCATTGTTTCCCATAAGTTTGGGTATGATATGCCTTCATTTTTGTTGAATTCTATAGTCTTTGATTTCTGTCTTTATTCTCTGACGTAGTTATCATTGAGCAGAGAATTGTTCAGTTTTCATGAGTATGTGGGTTTTCTGTTGTTTTTGTTGTTATTGTTATTTTTATTGTTACCCTTAGTCTGTGGTGATCTGATGATATGATAGAATGCATGGGATTATTTCAATCTTCTTGTATCTATCTGTTGAGGCTTGTTTTATGTCTGATTACATGGTCATTTTTTTGGAAAAAGTTCCATGAGGTACTGAGAAGGAGGTATATTCTCTTGTTTTGGGGTGAAATGTTCTATAGATATCTGTTTAATCCATTTGGTTTATAACTTCTGTTAGTTTCACTGTATCTGTTTTGTTCCTTTTACATTGGTGAGAGTGGGGTGTTGAAGTCTCCCACTATTATTGTGTGAGGTTCACTGTGTATTTTGAGCTTTAGTAAAGTTTCTTTTATGAATGTGGATGCCCTTGCATTTGGGGCAATTTACTATATAGTATTGAGTATAGTACACAATTTAGATTTCCTCTTGGTGAATTTTCCTTTTGATGAGTATGTAGTGTGTTTCTCCATCTTGCTTGATAACTTTTGGTAGAAAATCTATTTTATTGGATATAAGAATGACAACTCCACCTCGTTTCTTGGGACCACTTGCTTGGAAAACCTTTTTCCAGTCTTTTTACTCTGGAATCATGTGTGCTTTGTCACTGAGGTATGTTTCTTGTATGTAGCAAAAGACTGGATCCTATTTACTTATCTAGTCTATTAGCCTGTGTCTTTTTTATTGGGGAATTGAGTCTGTTGGTGTCGAGTAATATTAAAGATAAAGATTGTTAGTTCCTGTTATTTTTGTTGCTGGAGGTGGTATTAAGTGTGTCTGATTCCCTTCTTTTGGGTTTGTTGTGAAATGTTTCCTTTTTTGTGTTTTTATGGAAGTAGTTACTCTCCTTGTTTTGAAGATTTCCTTCTACTATCCTTTGTAGGGCTAAATTAGTAGAAAGATATTGTTTACGTTTGGTTTTATTGTAGAATGTCTTCGTTTTTCCATCTATGGTGATTGAGAGTTTTGCTGAGTATAGTATCCTGGGCTAACATTTGTGTTCTCTTTCGGTCTGGATGACATCTGTCCAGGATCTTCTGTCTTTTAGAGTATTTGTTAAGAAGTCTGGTGTAATTTTGATAGGCCTGCATTTATATGTTACTTGACCTTTTCCCTTACAGCTTTTAATATTCTTTCTTTAGTCTGTGCATTTAATGTTTTCATTATCATGTGGTGAGAGGACTTTCTTTTCTTGTCCAATCTATTTGATATTCTCTAGGCTTCTTGTCCATTTATGGCTATCACTTTCTTTAGGTTTTCTTCTATGGTTTTGTTGAATATGCTTTCTGACCTTTTGAGCTGGGACTCTTCATTCTCTTCTATTCCTATTATTCTTAGGTTTGATTTTTTCATTGTGTCCTGAAATTCCTGGATATTTTGGGCTAGAAGCTTTTTCATCTTGTATTTTCTTTGACTGATGTGTCAATATTTTCTATAGTGTCTTTTATGCCAGAGATTCTCTCTTCTATCTCTTATATTCTGCATCAGTAGCTCCCGATCTCTTTCGTAAGTTGTCCATCTCCATGGTTGCTTCCCTTTGTGTTTGCTTTATTGTTTCTATTTCCATTTTTAGTTCTTGGACCATTTTGTTCAATTCCTTCACCTGATTGATTGTATTTTCCTACATTTCTTTAAAGGAGTTAATTGTTTTTTTTCTTTAAGGGCTTCTACCTGTTCGGTGGTGTTTTTCTGCATGTTTAAAAAAAAAAAAAGGAGTTCTTTATATCTTCCTTAAAGGACTCTATCATCTTCATGAGTTAAGTCATTATCTTGCTTTTCAGTCTTGTTAGGGTATCCAGGGCTTGCTGTGATGGGAGAAGTGGGTTCTGATGTTGCCAAATTGCATTGTGTTTTGTCACTTATGATCTTGTGCTTGCCTCTGGTCATCTGGTTATGACTGGTGTGAACTGACCTGGCTGTCTCTGACTGGACCTGACCTCCTTAGGGGCAAGTAGATCTCTATGACCTGGGTTGCAGTCAGTTTTCTGGGAGGCAGGCATTGCTGTCTCTGGTTAGGGAGGGCCTTCTGTGTCTCTGGTCAGAGCAGGCCTCTTATGTCCCTGTAGACATCCTGATAGGGTATCGAGCCTGATGATCTGGCCCAGGTGGAGAATGGAACCAGAAGGAAGGTGGAGCTTGCAGGGTGGTTAGGTGCCACATCAGCTAGCTCTGCAGGTTTCCTCGCTGGCCTGGGTATCTGGGACAGATTCTTTTTTTTTTTTTATTTTTTTTTTTTTTTATTATTAACTTGAGTATTTCTTATATACATTTCGAGTGTTATTCCCTTTCCCGGTTTCCGGGCAAACATCCCCCTCCCCCCTCCCCTTCCTTATGGGTGTTCCCCTCCCAACCCTCCCCCCCTTGCTTCCCTCTCCCCAACAGTCTAGTTCACTGGGGGTTCAGTCTTAGCAGGACCCAGGGCTTCCCCTTCCACTGGTGCTCTTACTAGGATATTCATTGCTACCTATGAGGTCAGAGTCCAGGGTCAGTCCATGTATAGTCTTTGGGTAGTGGCTTAGTCCCTGGAAGCTCTGTTTGGTTGGCATTGCACATATGGGGTCTCGGCTCCTTCAAGCTCTTCCAGTTCTTTCTCTGATTCCTTCAACGGGGTCCTGTTCTCAGTTCAGTGGTTTCCTGCTGGCATACGCCTCTGTATTTGCATGTATTCTGGCTGTGTCTCTCAGGAGCGATATGCATTCACTTTTTGATCATCCGCCTTGAGTTTCATTTGTTCTAGGCATCTAGGGTAATTGGCATTTGGGCTATTAGCCACTTATCAATGAGTACATACCATGTATGTCTTTCTGTGATTGTTAGCTCACCCAGGATGATATTTTCCAGTTCAAACCATTTGCCATTTAATTTCATAAAGTCATTGTTTTTGATAGCTGAGTAATATTCCATTGTGTAGATGTACCACATTTTCTGTATCCATTCCTCTGTTGAAGGGCATCTGGTTCTTTCCAGCTTCTGGCTATTATAAATAAGGCCATGATGAACATAGTGGAGCACGTGTCTTTTTTATATGTTAGCATCTTTTGGGTATATGCCCAGGAGAGGTATATAGCTGGATCCTCAGGCAGTTCAATGTCCAATTTTCTGAGGAACCTCCAGACTGATTTCAGAATGGTTGTAGCAGTCTGCAACCCCACCAACAATGGAGGAGTGTTCCCCTTTCTCCACATCCTCGCCAGCATTTGCTGTCACCTGAGTTTTTGATCTTAGCCATTCTCACTGGTGTGAGGTGAAATCTCAGGGTTGTTTTGATTTGCATTTCCCTTATGACTAACGATGTTGAACATTTCTTTAGGTGTTTCTCAGCCCTTCGGCATTCTTCAGCTGTGAATTTTGTTTAGCTCTGAACCCCATTTTTTTAGGGTTATTTGTCCCCTGAGGTCAACTTTGAGTTCTTTGTATATTTTGGATATAAGGCCTCTATCTGTTGTAGGATTGGTAAAAGATCTTTTCCCAATCTGTTGGTTGTCATTTGTCCTAACCACAGTGTCCTTTGCCTTTACAGAAGCTTTGCAGTTTTATGAGATCCCATTTGTCATTCTTGATCTTAAGCATAAGCCATTGGTGTTTTGTTCAGGAAATTTTTCCAGTGCCCATGTGTTCCAAATGCTTCCCTAGTTTTTTCTTCTATTAGTTTGAGTGTATCTGGTTTGATGTGGAGGTCCTTATCCACTTGGACTTAAGCTTTGTACAGGGTGATAAGCATGGATCGATCTGCATTCTTCTACATGTTGACCTCCAGTTGAACCAGCACCATTTGCTGAAAATGCTATCTTTTTTCCATTGGATGGTTTTGGCTCCTTTGTCAAAAATCAAGTGCCCATAGGTGTGTGGGTTCATTTCTGGGTCTTCAATTCTATTCCATTGGTCTATCTGTCTGTCTCTGTACCAATACCATGCAGTTTTTATCACTATTGCTCTGTAATACTGCTTGAGTTCAGGGATAGTGATTCCCCCTGAAGTCCTTTTATTGTTGAGGATAGTTTTAGCTGTCCTGGGTTTTTTGTTATTCCAGATGAATTTGCAAATTGTTCTGTCTAACTCGATGAAGAATTGTATTGGTATTTTGATGGGGATTGTATTGAATCTGTAGATCGCTTTTGGTAGAATGGCCATTTTTACTATATTAATCCTGCCAATCCATGAGCATGGGAGATCTTTCCATCTTCTGAGATCTTCTTCAATTTCTTTCTTCAGAGTCTTGAAGTTCTTATTGTACAGATCTTTCCCTTGCTTGGTTAAAGTCACACCGAGGTACTTCATATTATTTGGGTCTATTATGAAGGGTGTCATTTCCCTAATTTCTTTCTCGGCCTGTTTCTCTTTTGTGTAGAGGAAGGCTACTGATTTATTTGAGTTAATTTTATACCCAGCCACTTTGCTGAAGTTGTTTATCAGCTTTAATAGTTCTCTGGTGGAACTTTTGGGATCACTTAAATATACTATCATATCATCTGCAAATAGTGATATTTTGACTTCTTTTTTCCGATCTGTATCCCTTGACCTCCTTTTTTGTTGTCTGATTGCTCTCAGCTAGAACTTCAAGAACTATATTGAATAAGTAGGGAGAGACAGGGGCCTTGTCTAGTCCCTGATTTTAGTGGGATTGCTTCAAGTTTCTTCCATTTAGTTTAATGTTAGCAACTGGTTTGTTGTATATGGCTTTTTACTATGTTTAGGTATGGGCCTTGAATTCCTATTCTTTCCAGGACTTTTATCATGAAGGTGTTGAATTTTGTCAAATGCTTTTCAGCATCTAATGAAATGATCATGTGGTTTTGTTCTTTCAGTTTGTTTATATAATGGATCACGTTGATGGTTTTTTTCAGATATATTAAAACCATCCCCATGCCTGGGATGAAGTTTCACTTGATCATGGTGGATGATTGTTTGATGTGCTCTGGGATTCAGTTTGCCAGAATTTTATTGATTATTTTTATCGATATTCATAAGGGAAATTGGTCTGAAGTTCTTTCTTTTGTTGGGTC